>NC_137921.1:57172426-57512426 GCF_963457725.1 Sprattus sprattus | reverse complement strand
TGACGCAGCCTAGTTACAGACACACACACACTCACACACACACACTCACACACACTCACACACAGGCACACACACACACACTCACACAGACACACACACACACACACACCTAGAGGGGAAGGCAGGCTTGTCAAGAGGAGAGCAACAGTGCTTTATCAGTGTCGGAGTGGTCAGTAAGATGCTCTGAGGTAGCCTGGGGATAGGAGCGTCACCCCAGATCAAACGCTTACACACACACACACACACACACACACAGACGTTCTGCTGGCATGAAGATCTTCAGCCGGTTCCACTATGTGTGGTATCTGGTGAGTGTGAGAGATGCAGGCCTGTCCTGTGTGTATTTATAGCCTTTACAGCTGTAGACTAACATCCTTTATGCACTAATGAGTATTTGAGTAGTCACAAAGGCACGTGGGATTTTATGTCTGTATGTATTTTGGACGGAGACTGGCATGGTGATGTGCAGGAGGGTGTTAGAGCTCTCGCTCCAGACAGGGTTTCCATATATGCAGGGGAATGGGGGATGGTAAGATAGACAGACAGTTGTGTTGTCTATGTGTTTTATGCATTGAGTTCCATGTCATGGCATAGAGGTCTTTTTACTGGTCTTTAATACAGCACGAGGACTGTATGATTAGACAGACAGACAGACAGACAGAGAGGGATTGTATGTGTGTACCAGGCAGAGAGGGTTCTGTCCTGCGTGTAGTGGACGGAGGGAGTGTTTTAGTGTCTGCATCAGTATGCAGGAGGGAGAGTGTGTGTCTGTGTCGGCGCCTGACTGAAGGCTGCCCGTCTTGTGCTGTGACCCACAGGATGTGTCAGAGGATGACTCCTTGGTCGATGGCCGCTACTTTTGCGCGTGGATGTCCACTGCCGTACGTACAGCAGTAGTGAAACACTCATCCTCTCTTCCTCCCTCCATCTCTCTATGTCTCTCTCTCTCTCTATATATATATCTCTTTCTTTCTCTCTCTTTCTGGCATACCAGTGCTGTTTGTTTAGCAGCATTTCCATTTGTGTGTGGTCTAACCGCATCAACCTCCATTATTGTCACCTCATGTGATTGTGCTGTGGTAACCCATGAGATGAGTGCCCTGAACAGGTTAGTGTGTATCATGGCTGGAAAGTTAGTTTTGTGAGCTTGTATTTACTTGTTATGTCTCTTCCGCTTTGTCACTCCATGCACACCTCATTCTTGGGCTTTGTGTGTAACCAAACACACTGGGGTTGGGTTTCCCTCTCTGTTGTGTAGCGGTTGTATGTGATCCTCTGCCGTCAACACCACGTCTAGCGGCGGATGTGTCTTGTGGGCAGCCAAAAGAATAGGTTTTTCAACCACTTCACCATGGGACAAGAGTGCTGAGGGACAAGAACATCATGCACTTTGATTCCATGTTTGATCCCTTTTGACCTTAGCTAATCCCATCCAGTGTGGTTTGGCCAAACCAAGCAAGAACAGGGGTTTTAGGACACAGCGGCCGCCTGGCCTTATGGGAAAATCCTAGTCGGCATCCGCCTCCACCACTGCCATCAGCAGCTCTGGCTTGGCCATACCCCATAGCTCACATTCTGTCACCCCCCAAAATAAACTGGGTTCCGGGCGGCCAGGGAGACCAGGGAGATGTGTCATGGTGGAATAGAGCTGGTGAGAGCCTGGTGATCCAGGCCGAGGCACACGCTCCGGTTACAGGAAGCCAGAAACCCAATCGCCTCGCCGCCCTCCAGTCAACCCTGGTCCTGCCATGGCTGTAGGCAGAGGCTTAGTGCGGGGATGAGATGCGTGGCAGGAACACAACACAAACACAGGCCATCTGACCAAGGCACGTGTTCCCATTATCAAAAATTGTCCTTCAAGAATTGCACCTTCTAAATGCATTGCATGTACATCTAGTTGTCTAACAGGTGCCTTATCCAGTGACAGTGCATTGTTTCGTTATTGTTATTAAGTATTAGATGGTGGATGTTATTGGCCTCTTTTCTGCAACCTTCCTGACTGATGTGGCTTTATGGTCCATTGATAGACACACAAAGCATTGTACAGTAGTTGAATTGAAACAGCAGATAGGAAGCGAAACCTTTTTTCTGTCAAGGTCATTGCCATGGTCTCTTTCATGTGTGTAAGCCTTATTGATGTTTCATTAAGCCAACACAATGCCACAGTTCTGTGACGGTCTCTGCCTGATGGGTCACTGCTGTCATACAGTGCCCTTCAGAATTGCTGAAGATTACTGAAAAGGCTTTTGAAAAAATTACTTTAACGGTCATTAATTTGAGGTAGGTAATTGTTTGAGGTAGGTTTACTCTGAGAATAAAGCAACAATTATTGAAAAATACAATTTTAAAACAAAATCACATATGCCAAAGTTTATTAAGTCATTTTAAGTTGGCATCCAGGGTTTTCTGTTTCACTGGGGTAAAGGTCAGGTGACACAAGGCCCAAATTCCCTACTCGTGCATCACCATGGGAAATATTCAAGAGCATTCCATTGCAATAAGGCAAAAGTGTTTTGACTTGCACAAGTCAGGTAATGGATACAAGAAAATAGCTGCTCGACTTAAAATGCCAATCAACAGTTGCCAATTATTAAGAAGCTATCAAAACAGTGGAAACCTGGAAAAGGAAGTCTATTTTGCTGCAGCCACAGTGAGGATGATGGTCAGAGAAGTTAAAAAAGACTAGAGTTTTACCAAAGACTGTAGTTTCTGAATTACAGAGTTTGGTTGCATCTTTGGGTCACCATGTCTCTAAATCCACCATAAGAGTCACTTCCATGCTAGCAAACTGTCTGGAAAGTATGCCAGAAAGAAGCCTTTCCAAACCAAAAGTGCTTGCAGTTTGCCAGATACATCTGGAACTTCAACAGGGACATGGTGCTGAGGGCAGACGAAACAATAATTAAGCAGCACACTCAAGGTGGATTTGGAGTAGAAAAAAAAAGATGGCCACAGAGAAAAGCCCCATGGTGGAGGATCTGTTATGCTGTGGGGCTGTTTGTCTTCTAAAGACCCCGGCAGTATCGCTTGCATACATGACATTATGGATTCAAGGAAGTACTTGGTCATTTGAAATCAGAATCTGGCTGCTTCTGCCAAGAAGCTAAAACTTGGTCGTGGTTGGATCTTATAGCTGGACAACGATCAAACGCACACATCAAAAATCTGATCTATTGGCACGGACATCCCAGTGCCCTGACATAAATCCAATTGAAAACATGTGGGTTAAGCTCAAGAAAGAAGAGAAAGATATAAGAGGAGACCCAGGACTCTGCAAGATCTGGAGATATGTTGCATTGTGATCTCAAGTCAAGACATTACAAGAGAAGACTCAGTGCTGTTCTGTTGGCAAAAGGGGGTTGCACAAAATACTAAATAAGGGAGTGGCAGTAATTACGACACACATCTTTTGGGAATGCAATTTATTTAGTGATCACCTATGGCTCTTTTCTTGTGCTAATGGACATGGTATATTTTCTTTATTTAAGTAAATACAACATTTGATAAACAGTAAGGGGAATATTCACTCATATTGAATAAGGGTGTCAGTAATTCTGGAGGGCACTCTATGAATGTTCAGCAGCATAGTCTGTGCTGGAAATGTTGCCCGACTTCAGCCCAAAGAATTGGTGTGTTCAGTTTCCCCTCAGGCACCTGACACCACCACTGCACGCTTTTGGGGGTGGGGGGTGTAAGTTGAGCCTCTGAAGCAAGCCGGTGTCTCATGTCAGTCAAAGAAGAGGCAGAGAGGTGTGTGGAAACATGTAGGGGGAAAGAATGACCTCACTCAGGCACAGGATCAGGTGGTTGAGTTGCCATGGCAGCCCACACGTGCCGCAAAGCAGCACCTGAGTGGTGGTTCTAGATCCACCAGTGCACCAGGTGCCGTGTGATAGACTGCCAGTCTCAGCTTACATCCACAGGAAGTAATGCGGGGAGGGAAGTCTTGTGTATGCCCAGACATCCACAAGGGCCTGGGCTTCCGTTTCATGTACTGGCCCAAGTCACTGCTGGGCTGCCCACGCACGCCTGGCACAGGCAGGAACTTCCCATGGTGTAGAAACTAAGGTCTCCATCCAGCTACCTTACATCTTCATCTCCCTGCCCCCTCGGCCCTTCTCACTCTTTATTATAGACACACAAAGTGTTATTCATGATTCTAAAAGAGCGCCTGGCACCACCATCTATAAAAGCTGTACACTGATAGTTTATATGGTACAACACACATCCTGTGCCATTCAGACGTCGGTTTGGAGCGGTTATATTTGTTTACTTGCGGTCAAGATTGGTTCCAGACAAGCTATAAGGAGACGTAGTCTTACTCACTACCCTCTTCCTGGCTACAATTTGGGGATAAATGACTGGACTACAATTAGGAATAGGATTACATTTTCACCATTGCGTTGTGATGGTTTTACAGGGATGTTTGTGATATATGGGGTGCTTTACCAAAGGAAAGAATCATACCAGAATAAATTCTATATCCGATGGAAATATATATATACAAGATCCCCTGGAATGCTTTGTTTTTGTCTGATGTCTTCCCCTTGCATTTATATATAATTTACTGGGTACAAATTTACATGCAATACATTGTACACAGTACAGAGAAAGTATATGTTTAGTTCATCTTGGGCTATCTGGTATTGGAACCTATGGCCTCGTCATTGGGAGCCCTGTGCTGTTGCGGTTGAGATTCAGATACTTGGTCCTGGTGAGCTCCTGTGCGGGTGGTTTACCTCTTACCCTCTGCCTCTCCTGCCTCTAGGACTTTTCGAATGACGACACCAAGCTGGAGTACAATGTGGATGCCGAGAATGGAATCGCCATGGAGGGCTACTTGTTCAAGAGGGCCAGTAATGCCTTCAAAACATGGAACAGGTGAGCAACAAAGGCTTACCAGGTCATATATCACATATATGCTAGCAAAGATGTGTGGAATGATTTACTGTGTGCAAACTGTGACTGTAAGGAAAAATAACTAAACAGCTGTTGAAATGACTTTGAGTCATAGCATTTGCAGTGGTAAATTCAGATTTAACGGTCAGTTGAAGCTTTGTGCACAACAGCAAATTGGAAAAGTAGCTCACACCTTATAACAGAGGTGGAATCAGTCCTGTAATGTGGCACATGTAGGTGTCATGTTGTGGTGGGCAGCTTTCCTGTTCTGAACTTCTGGAATTGACCAGCCCATTTAATGCAAATTAATTTAGTTGAGAGGTCGATCAGCTTTAATTGTATGTGTTAATAGAAGAATGTTGGTGAACGGCCAAACCAGATGTTGACAGTTCAATGTTGCTGTTCCTCTTTTTCAGGAGATGGTTCTCGATTCAAAACAATCAGCTAGTGTACCAGAAGAAATTTAAGGTAGGTCAGACTTGTTATTTGCAGTCCAGAGTAAAATATACATGTGCAGATCCAACTAAAGTATTCCCCCTGCATATTTAATGGAAGGAGACACCCAGGAGTAGTTTTGCAGTTTTTGGGGGAACAACAGTTAACAGTGAAGTTAATGTTCCATGAAAGACGGCACAAGGCTGGTGTCCCACTGAGCTCCAGCTCAAGAAGAGAATTGGGTGTGGGGATGGGTGGTTGTTCTGTTGAGGATGTGTGTTAAATTCTCCCCAATGAAAATAAATGAGTACTAAAAATATGTGTTTTATGTCATGTTCCCTTATGACCACAGTATACTGCAGAGAAATTACTATTCAGATAAGTCATAGCCAAGAATCTGAATATTTATGAATATTTCATGAAGTATAACTGCAGAAAACACATTCCTCAACAGCCTCTCAATGTTTTGCCTTATTTTTTGTTGAAAACCTTGGCTAAGGGTACTGTGTATTTGGATACCATGTCAGATCTTGCACTCAAACCTCAAAGTGGTCTAACTTACTTTCACACCACTTGACACATTTGACACGCTTTCTAATGTTGGACGTTTGGCTTGCGTTTGCCAGGACAACCCCACGGTGGTGGTGGAGGACCTGAGGCTGTGCACGGTGAAGCACTGCGAGGACATCGAGCGCCGCTTCTGCTTCGAGGTGGTGTCGCCCACTAAGTGAGTCACTGTTTAAAAGAGCCATGCTGTAACAGCAACCGCCGTTAACCACCGCGGCAATTACCACAGCTGCTCCTGCAGCCACAGAAGGAACACCACTTACTCACACCGTTAGCTTTAGCTCAGTTGCTTATGCCCTCCACTGAGCTAGCAGGGAAGCATGACCTTTGCCTTTATGTACTGGAGGGATTGAGCCGAATTCAAGGACAAATGATAAACCATGTCAGTTTGTTAATGTTTTATATTCCTGAAACAGAAGTCTTTTTATGTTGGCGCTAATGATCTTGTTGAGGGTTGCTGAATGGGCCTTTCTGCTTGAAGTGATCTAATGAGGTCACTGCTGAGACACATTGGCTCCAATAGAGTTACTGTTGCATGCTGGGACGCTAAAGAGGTGAACAGACTAGGCTCTGTAGGCCCTGACCAAGATGGCTGACTGATTTAAACTGTCTCTCCCAGGAGCTGCATGCTGCAAGCGGACTCTGAGAAACTGCGACAAGCCTGGATCAAAGCCGTCCAGAATAGCATCGCCACAGCCTTCAGGGAGAAGGGAGATGAGGGAGAGGTGAGAGAGAGAGAGAGAAACTCTTAGTCATGATCACTTGGTCATCATTTAGAAATGGAAATAAATAATGGCATTTGGTACACTATGCTCATAGTGTGAGGAATGTCTGGGCCATCCTGCTACAGCTGATCTGCTGGCATTGAGAGGTGGTACATTGTGTCATTGTCCTCTCTGTTTGGCCTGTGTCAGAAGCTGGACAGGAAGTCGTCCACGTCGACGGGCAGCCTGGACTCGAGCGGCGAGCCGCGGGAGAAGGTCTTGAAGGGGGACAGTGCTCTGCAGAAGGTGATGGCCGTCGCCGGGAACACCGCGTGCTGCGACTGTGGCCAGCCGGACCCACGCTGGGCCAGCATCAACCTGGGCATCACACTCTGCATACAGTGCTCCGGCATACACAGGTGTGTGTGTGTGTGTGTGTGTGTGTGTGTGTCTCTGTGTGTGTGTGTGTCTGTGTGTGTCTGTCTGTCTGTCTGTGTCTACTGTGTGTGTGTGTGTGTGTGTGTGTGTGTGTGTCTGTCTGTGTGTGTCTGTGTCTGAGTGTCTGTGTGTGTGTGTGTGTGTGTCTGTCTGTCTGTCTGTCTGTCTGTCTGTCTGTCTGTGTGTGTGAGAGAGTGTATATCCTATTCACAAGAAAGGAGTTAGAGCCTAGTGTGTTGTAATATTTCCAACTGCCTCCTGCTGTGTCTTAAGCCATTTTGATCCCAAAGTCTGCAAATAAACCTATCCCAAGGCTGCTGTGGCTGCCAAGGAGCACCACTGTCACCGATCCATTTAGTGAATTCAGCTAAACACTGATTTAATTGGTGAGGTTGATTTACTGAACACTGATTTAACTGGTGGAGGTGATTCACTGAACACTGATTTTACTGTTGAAGGTGATTTACTGAACACTGATTTAACTGGTGAAGGTGATTTACTGAACACTGATTTAACTGGTGAAGGTGATTTACTGAACACTGATTTAACTGTTGAAGGTGATGCTTCATCTTGGTTGGATGCAGATACGATTGGCTACCTTTGCCTTCAGAATGCTTTTACCCACATATTTCTGTTCATCATCTAGTGATGGGAACCTTGAGAAGACTGTGTGAATACGCCTCTGATGGCCTTTCTTTCTTTCTTTCCTTCCGCATCTTTGTCTATTTTGCCATCTTTCTCTCTCTCTGACTCTCTCTCTCTCTCTCTCTCTCTCTCTCTCTCTCTCTCTCTTTCTTTCTTTCTCTCTCTCTTTCTTTATTTCTCTCTCTCTCTTTCTTTCTCTCTTTCCCCTGCAGGAGTCTGGGAGTGCACTTCTCCAAGGTCAGATCCCTCACTCTGGACTCTTGGGAACCTGAGCTACTGAAGGTGAGGAGATTGGTCAGAGGAGAGGAGAGAAAGAGCCGGGGAGGTGGAAGGAGGGAGTAGGGTGGGAGGGAGGGAGGAGGTAGAGAGGTGTAGGGAGGAAAGGAGGTGTAGAGGAAGGGATGAGGGAGGTGTAGGGAGAGAGGGAGGTATAGGGAGGGAGGAGGAGGGAGGGAGGAGGTAGAGAGGTGTAGGGAGGAAAGGAGGTGTAGAGGAAGGGAGGAGGGAGGAAGGGAGGAGGAAGGTGTAGGGAGGGAGGAAGGAGATGTAGTTAGGTATGGAGGGAGTAGGGAAGATTGGTGTAGGAATGACAGATGGGTGGGAGCTCATTATAATTTCCTCAAAGCTGCCCTATGCACAAGGGCAGTTGGGCTAGGAGGATTCTGTCCCTTGTGTCTGATTGTCATTAATATTCCCACTTCATTATCTGTGTCTATTCTGACCTGTCCTTTAAAATGTATTTCAAGATCACAGGTTTCTTTGTGAGCCCTTGAAAGTAATCATGGTTATGTAACTACGTTTTGAACTTCTATGGTCACCATCACTCTACTGCTACTGTTTTTAGCTACAGCTTTTAGATGACTGATATTAATGTGTGTGTGTACGTGTACGTGTGTGACTGTGTGTCTGTGTGTCTGTGTGTGTGTGTGTGTGTGTGTGTGTGTGTGTGTGTGTCTGTGTGTCTGTGTGTGTGTGTCTGTGTGTGTGGAGCAGTTGATGTGTGAACTGGGGAATGGAGTCATCAATCAGATCTATGAGGCTCGACGAGGGGAGCTGGGTGCCAGGAAACCCCACCCTGGAGACCCCAGGTACAGTACAGCCCCTCTAGACCGCCTCACTCACAGTCACACACCACACCACTATCACCCTGGAGACCCCAGGTACAGTACAACCCCTCTAGACCGTCTCACTCACAGCCACACACAACACCACTCTCACTAGTCACTACCATGATCTTTCTACACGAGAGCGCTTCATGAACACTGACAGTCCAGACAGTCATTAAGAGATGATTAAACTCTGGGGAGATCATATTCCTCATTTGCTTGATTAGTGGAAGGAGATGTGATGTGATCATAGTCCTCTCAGAGTTTCCTTTGATGTGTTCTGGCTCATGTTTGAGAATGCTGTTCACTTGTATTAACTTGGGTACGAGGGCAGACACCCCCCATCTAAGACTCGCACTCAGACCTGACCCACTCCTCTGGCGCCCTCTACAGGCACGAGGTGGAGGCGTACATCAAGGCCAAGTACGTGGACCGGCGGTTTGTGCGGCGGCCGTCGGACGACGAGCTGAAGCTGAAGGTGGTGAGCCTCAGCAAGCAGGAGAAGCGCCTGAGCACCAGCAGCTCTGAGCTGCTACCCCCACGAGCGCCACCCCCCACCCCCAAACTGAGGCCAGGGTCCGGGGCATCAGGTGAGCGCTCTCTCTCCTCCACTCTCTCTCTCTCTCCTCCACTCTGTCTCTCTCTTCTCCACTCTCTCACCTCCACTCTCTCTCTCTCCTCCACTCCCTCTCTCTCTCCTCCACTTTCTCTGTCCTCCACTCTCTCTTTCTCTCTGCTCTCTCTCTCTCCACTCTCTCTTTCTCTCTGCTCTCCTCCACTCTCTCTCTCCACTCTTTCTCTCTCTCCTCCACTCACTCTCTCTCTCTCTCTCCACTCTTTCTCTCTCTCCTCCACTCACTATCTCTCTCTCCTCCAATCTCTACTTTGATTGTGTTACTTGGTCACACTAGAAGAGGATACTGTGTTGGATAGACTAGAGCACCAGGGAAGTGTTTCTGCGCTGTAGGCACTCAAACTCTCTCACTCTCTCTCTCTCTTTCTCTCCTTCTCTCCATCTCTCCCTCACTGTCTCTGTTTCAGCTTGGTTAGATAGCTACTGGCTCTCAAGTCACCCGTTTCTCTTCTAACAGCTCTAATTCTGCAGCAGGCTTTCTTTCTGTCTTGTCTTCTCTGGCTTCCAACCGCTTGTTTTTCTCACTGTCTTTGCTTCACCTTTGTCCCGCTCTGTTTCTGGATTAACCCCCTCCTCCTTGCCCCACCTCCCACTCCTCCCCGCTCCCTTGCTCTCTGCCCTTTGCCCTCTTGACCTTTGCGTAGCAGCAGCCGGCAATGAGGAGGTGCGTCGTGAGTCGCTCTTTGGTGCAGACGAGTTAGACTCGCTCTTCTCCTACTTTGATACCTCCTCAAAACGGCGCAGTAGTAAGTAGAGGCTTGACCTGTCTGCTCCCATTGTCAGCGCACCCCCCATCTCATCTCATCCGTCACGGCCCTGGGTGGATGTGGGTGCGGGTGAGGGATGATCTTTTGTGTACAAGTGAGCCTGTGAGTTTTTGTGAAAGGGACTAGGCTGTGTGTCTGTGTAAGAAAGTGGGAAGTGTGTGTGTGTGTGTGTGTGTGTGTGTGTGTTCAGTTCTGGGAGTCTGGTCCACTCCAATATCCCCAACCTTCTTCCACAGTTTGAATGTGTGTGTGTGTGTGTGTGTGTGTGTGTGTGTGTGTGTGTGTGTGTGTGTGTGTGTGTGTGTGTGTGTGTGTGTTCAGTTCTGGGAGTCTGGTCCACTCCAATATCCCCAACCTTCTTCCACAGTTTGAATATCTTTGAGCATCCAGTGTTTGCATCAGTGGGTTGTACCATATCCTCTTCACGTGGGGGGAGTCATCCCAGTGGGTTGTACCATATCCTCTTCACATGTGGGGGTCATGCACTGTGCTGTCCTCAGGTGTTGGTGGCTGCTCTGCTCTGCTCCTTCTTAGCTGGGTCAGGTCCATCTGTTCCCCTGTGTGTTTCTCCTTGTATTGTCATATTATTCATTCACATCCTGAGGGTGGAAAGGAAAAGTCTGCATCTAATTTCAGTTTTTCTGCTCCAAACAGCTGGCACTGCCTTGGCTGGCCAGAAAGGTGTGTGTGTCTGGGTGGGTCAGGGTGTGTGCGTGTGCGTGTGCGTGTGTGTGTGCGTCTGTGTGTGTGTGTGTGCATAGCAGACAGTGATGAAGCAGGGTGTGTTTGTGTGTGTTTTGCAGAAAAGAGCGAGGACAGTGGCATCCAGAACAGTTCTGACGGGAGCAGAGAGATGCTGGCCAACACTGCCTCAACCAACTGCCTGAATGACACAGGTGCCTCCCTCTCTCCCACCCACCACACACGCACAAGGACATACACTATACGGGCGCCTGACCATTACACCAACAGGCTTTCCACAAGAGTGTGGAGTGTTTCTGTGGGTATTGCTGCCCATTTACTCTGTAGAGCATTTATGAGGTCAGCCACTGATGTTGGATAAGTGCTCTACAGAATGAATTCCCACAGAAACTCTTGTGGAAAGCCTTCTGAGAAGAGTGGAAGCTGTTATAGCTGCGAAGTGGGACCAACTCCATATTAAAGTATATGTATTTGAATAGTGGGACCAACTCCATATTAAAGTATATGTATTTGAATAGTGGGACCAACTCCATATTAAAGTATATGTATTTGAATAGTGGGACCAACTCCATATTAAAGTATATGTATTTGAATAGTGGGACCAACTCCATATTAAAGTATATGTATTTGAATAGTGGGACCAACTCCATATTAAAGTATATGTATTTGAATAGTGGGACCAACTCCATATTAAAGTATATGTATTTGAATAGTGGGACCAACTCCATATTAAAGTATATGTATTTGAATACAATGTCATAACAGTCCCTGTCGGTGTAATGGTCAGGCGTCCAATCCTTTTGTCCATATTGTGTAAGCTAGAAGCTGCATCTGTGCTGTTCTCTGCATAGCTGTCCATAAATCATTCTCCACAAAGGGAGTATCATGACAAAACCCTTTTTTTCATTATTTACTGTATGTTTACAATGGAGTTGACTTTGACATGTTTAGAATTTCTTGTGTAGAGGCATTTTGTTTTCAATACCACTCCTAGCAGTTTTAAGCTAGCAACTCAGTTTAATTCAATTCAATTCAATTCAATTCAATTCAATTCAATTCAATTCAATTAATTTCAAGTTAATAGCCACATCACTAACACAGATCTGACAGAGTGAAAATCTTGGGTTCCAAACTCCATCAGCATCTTGACATCATGTCTTCTGAGATTTATTGTAGGAATTACTTCCTTGCCATTTTAATTAAGCACACAGCGGTCTGGCATGAGAGAGCCTTTCTAGCTGTGTAGCTGTCCTCTCATGTTTGACCCCCATGACCTTTTGAATGAAGTCATATTTCCATGCCGTCGTCAGAATCAGTGGAAACGGAGCCGGAGGCGCCGGTGTGCGTGGCGTCGCCGTGTAAGGAGCAGGTGGTGTTCTCGGAGCCCAAGGAGTATTCCACCGGCCTGCAGCTCTACTGGGCCTCCTGTGCCCGCAGCCTACCCGACATGGCCCAGGCCCTTGCCCACGGGGCAGAGGTCAACTGGATCAACGCCGAGGATGACAAGAGGACGCCACTCATCATGGCCGTGCAGGGGGTGAGAGTGCAAGACGTCTGACATGCCTGACATAATGAGAATATTAATTATGATGGGTACTTCCAAAAGGGTTGTCACTTAAAACACACACAGTCAAAAATGATCTTCAAGGGCCGGTATTTCAAAATGATCCCACAGGATTAATCCACCGGGATTGGAATAAATCCTGATCAGATCCTAAAAACGGGTATTTCAAAGCAAATCTGATCCTGAAGATTCAGATTCAGATTTGGGAATCCAATCCTGCCTTTGATCCAGATTAAAAACTGCTGTTGAGTATTTCAAAACTTTAGTGGGAAATCTGGATCAGTTTGATCCTAAAAATTAGGATCACCCTGATTTGAAGGAGATTACATGTAAAGGTTTGAACAGTTTAAGTGTAACTGCTCCCAAAGTTCTTTGTTTGATACAGTAGCTACGCTTCACTGCTGTTTGATCAATGTTTATTTTCTTTGCATGTTCCTTACACCTTGAAAAACGATTAAGTAAAAAAACTAAAAAACTAAATCATTCAAATGTATTTTTTAACACGCATTCAGCACACACACATAATTTTCATAGCCAATGCTTATAAGGTTTTGCCAATAGGAGCAGGTCTGTGTTAACTGCCTGTCTTCTCTGCCCACAGACATCTGTAAAGAAAATCTAATATTAAGGTTTTAGGGCTGACCCCTTTGTTGACAACTGTTTCCTAAAAAATATATGTACAACACATTTTAAAATCTACACACAATGCCTTGCGAGTAAATGCATTCAAATGTGCACTGTGGACCGCGACATACAGACGCTAGCCTATTTACCAACTTGTTAGCTCCTTAACACAGAAGTCAGTGGAGCACCGTTAGCTCGCATTAGCGCGAACTCTGCTTTATTTGAGATTGCCAAGCTCTTCTTTCAACTTTGTGCTGATTTACGTAATTGGTTACCTCAATATAATGATTGCCTTTCATCTAGTCTTAGGACGAATCAACACTGACCAAGATTATACTTCCATTTAGAGACAATAGTTGCTAGCTTCTCCTTTTTTCGGTAAAATGTTAGCTCTATTTCCTGTTTCCTGTCTGGGATCCAGGGGGCGGGACGGATTTGGACATCCCAATCTGCCGGTATCAGGATCACTCTGATCCAATCCGGCAAAGTTTTGAAATACCGGGATAGATCAGGTTGATCCGTGGCTGAGGACAGGGGGATTTTCTGATCTGGATTACAAGTTTTGAAATACCGGCCCCAAGTGAGCAGTACTGTAGATGTCAGATCATTGAATGTGGTCATCAGAAGTAAACTAAGAGATATCACAGACAAGGACCAGGTGGAAAAAATTGCAGATTTAATCTGTGATGGGTGGGTAAATGTTAAGGTGTTCCTGTAGGTATAATCTAAATGTTTCCCATCTCTGCCACAGGGCTCTCTGGTGACGTGTGAGTTCTTGCTCCAGAATGGGGCTAGCGTGAACCAGCAGGACGTGCACGGGAGAGGGCCCCTACACCACGCCACCATACAGGGACACACTGGGTAAGAGCTTCCCCTACACCACGCCACCATACAGGGACACACTGGGTAAGAGCTTCCCCTACACCATGCCACCATACAGGGACACACTGGGTAAGAGCTTCCCCTACACCATGCCACCATACAGGGACACACTGGGTAAGAGCTTCCCCTACACCATGCCACCATACAGGGACACACTGGGTAAGAGCTTCCCCTACACCACGCCACCATACAGGGCCACACTGGGTAAGAGCTTCCCCTACACCACGCCACCATACAGGGCCACACTGGGTAAGAGCTTCCCCTACACCACGCCACCATACAGGGCCACACTGGGTAAGAGCTTCCCCTTACTGGCTCCAGGAGAGAGACAAGACTCCCTCATGGTGTTAGTGGGGACAGAAGTGTAAATGTGTTTAAAACAATAAGTCACCATACCAAGAACTGTGTTTCACTCATTGTTTTGAAGAAAAAATAAATAAATAGTGAAATCTTTGTCCTTGGTATAAACCAAGTATTCAATGAGTCTTTGAATACTGTGTAATGTTACTGTATTAGTTTCTGTGAGAAGTGTTTGTGTTGCATTAAAGCTGATGGCAGAGCACATTTTATATGTGTAATGTGAGACTTCTTTTCCTCTGCCCCCAGACAAGTGTGTTTATTCCTGAAAAGAGGAGCCAATCAGAATGCGACAGCCATAGATGACAAAACGCCCTTGTCCATCGCCGTGGAGGCAGCTAACGCTGACATTGTGACACTGTGAGTCTGCACAGCCCTTACACATAGACCTCACATTTACCCAGTGCAATAAGAGTGGCAGCACACCATTGTGGCCTGGCATGGCCATTCACAGATCTCATTGTGCCGACTGGAGTCTGAAAACCCACTGTAGGGGTCAGCTTTGGTCAGGGTCCTCATGGGCACAGAACAGACTCTCACAGACCAGCCCCTTACAGACCAGACTCTCACAGACTCTCACAGACCACACTGTCATTTAGCAGAATTGTTTGAATTAATTACGAAGCTCAAAAGAGAAGAGTCACATCTTAAAGACATTTTTGTGGTCAGGTGTGAAATGTTTCCATTTTGTCTAGTTAATAACTTTGACAGAATAACTTCTACAGGAGCAGGTGTGTTCCTCCCTCTGTTGGAACTGAGCTCCAATAAAAATTGTTTTTATGAATCCTTGATGCAGCTGAACTAATTTCATTTCTGTCTTTCTTTCTTTTCCATCCTTCTCTCCCTCTCCTTTTGTCTGTTACTCCTCCCAATGTCTCCCTCTCTGTCTTTCCCTCACTCCTCGTCCAGGTTGCGTCTGGCCAAGATGAACGATGAGATGCGGGAGGCGGAGGGCCCCTACAGTCACTCAGGTCAATATGCCAGTGACAGCCCCACTGAGATGCAGTACAGAAAGTGCATGCAGGAGTTCATAAGCCTGCAGCTGGGGGACTAATAGCGCCCCCTGCCGTAGTGTTCCCACATTACACAAAGCCACTTAGACAAACACACACACAATCACACAAACCAGCCACCAAGCCGCCAGCACGCTTCAGGCCGAGATATATGTGCAATAGCCCGAAGGTTTATTTATGAATTCATTTATTTTTCTAAAGACTGTGCAAGCTTAACGAATATAGATGCAAGCCGATTTGTGTATCACCTAAGTTTACTGGTCATTTTAGCTCAACTTGTGTTGTGTCCTGGTATTAGCTCAAGCTTTTGGTGTAATTCTTTTGACTAAATGTCTGTGATTTGGTGATGTGTAGGGATGGAGGGTAGTTTTATACATTCCTAATTAGTATAATATGCATCATGTTGAACATGTTTGTGCTGGCAACATCGTGAGCCTGAAGCTCATCTGTTTCTTACCTGCGTTGTGCTTTTTACTTTTCTGTACTGTCAGTTGTAGCCACGTCTTACTTGTATTTGCACAGATCATTTCATTGGAGGAAGTCATTTTTTAAAAAGCTATTAATTTTTTATGCACAACTGGAACGTATAGACTATAATAGCCATCTGTGATTGCATTATTGACTATTTATAACCATCTATATCTCCATTACGGAACAGGCTAGTTATCTGTGCCTGTGTTAGCCAATGTGTTTATGAAACACACTTTGCACAAGACTGGGTGCCAGTGTATGCAGGCACCCACTAATGGCATTCCATATACAGTATACATATATACTCCGTACATATATGTAGGTAGAAGCGTATATCTATGCATTATATAACAGCACTAACCCTTGGCCTAGTCAGTGTGTGTGACTTCAACTAAAATGATTTTATAGGGGAAACTCTGGCTTACATGTTAGGAATTAGTTAGAATAACTGTAAACTAATCTCTGTTATCTCAAATATTTTATATATTGTGTGTGCGTGCGCACTGTGCCTTACCTTATACTTCAAATGATTTCATCTGTGTGCAAAATAGAGCGCATTTGTGCAATATCATGGTTGTTGTTTTAAGAGGCTTAAACACTAAAGAGAAAGGACTACTTCAGGTAGATGAGGATTTGTCAATGAAAACGGCCCGGTCCCTCACAGAGCCTGTGTGCCCCCCACGGTGGGGACACCTGAAGCGTTGGTCAGGGTTCTGGGTCTGGGTCTGGGTCTGGGTCCTCGTGGGGCAGTGGGGGTCGCTCAGGTTTGTGCTGAGAAACAAAAGCGGGCAGTGAATTATGAGGTACAGTCAGGTGTCCTGTTTTGTGGAGTTAGTAGCTTTATGTAAAGAATGTCTGCTGTGATGCACTTACTGACCAGTAGGAGGTGGTAGAGGAAGGAGAGTCGGTCCTTCTGTTTTCTGTTTGAAGTGAATCGGCTAATTGGGGGCTTTCTTTGCATGCTTGAATTCTTTTACTCTGAATTTATTTACTTTTCCTTCTTTTTCTGCTTTCTGCTTTGGTTGATTTGGATTTCATATTTGTCTTTGAAGTCACTTTTATTTTCCAGAACTGTTGTAGCAGAGTGGAGAACATGAAATCACTTGATTAGTGTAAGCTGTGTGAAGTGCTGTCAAATGACAACCAAAGTGTTGTAATGTCCAAAGATGGACTATATGGTAAACAGAAAGTATCTAGGTGCAGTTTGAATGATGAAAATAGGTTAGGATATTAATTTGTTGTATTGTTACCATCATCTGGAAATGAGAGTGTTTTAGTTAATTGGTCACAACAATAAAAGAGTTTGGAAATATATCAGTATATTTTAGAAAAACTAGATAATAATGTAGAAATTGGAAATAGAATTTGGCCTTGGATACATACTTTCTTTTTTATTCATTTGAACTTTTCTCAGTCTGCTACAACTGCCACAATTTCATTTCTGTGTGCACTTAAAAAACAGATCAGTTGTTTCATTTGACTGAAATGCTCTACACTGTTTATTTCGTTGTGATGAGGGAGGGGGGGGGGGGGGGGGGGGGGTTTCAGATGGCAGTTGGGGTAGCTTGGCGGAGAGTTGGTTTGGAGTCATGGAGGTCACGTGTTGGGCAGTAGAACAGCACACTGGCCAACATTTCCATGGCTCTGGCAGGAGTGTGGTTTCTGCGTAAACACCTGTCACTTCTCTTCTCTCCTCTTCTCTTCTCTCCTCTCTTTCCTGCCTTATGCTGCTATTCTCTTTTGAGCTGCACTTTAAAAAAAAAAAGGTATGGCTCTGATTTCCCTTTTTCTTCCATCTGTGGCATGCCTTTCACCTGCTTGTAGTTTGTATGTGTGTGTGTGTGTGTGTGTTTGTGTGACTATACTTGAGTGAATTGGACCCTGAGTGTGTAGGTGTTGATGAGAGGCACTGGCTCCTAGAACTGTTTGAGGAAGAGAAAATAAAACAGCTGCGTATGCCAGTGGTTAAGTGTTTGTTTTTCAGAGGAAATGTTTGTTTTCCCCCTTTCCATGCATCTACCTGAAGTTAAAACGTGCACGTGTAGAGGCATCTTGTGTAGAATGGGTTGATTCTCTCTGAGCCTCCTGTTGTTTGTCAGAGTTCATTTACCTCTCGCCCCTCTGTTCACAGGAGATGAAACTTATCAGGACATTTTCCAAGACTACACCCAGATGGCATCAAACCACCCTGACATGTTGAACCGATTCCAACCACATGACTCTCCTCGGCAATGAGGAGGAGAGAGGGGGAGAGTGTCGAGAACAGGAGTTGGGGAGACAGGACTGGTGCCCCGTCTTCTAGAATCTTCAGAGAGCTGTGCTCCTGGCTATTGGGGTACCCATCGACTGAACCCTGGGAGGACTGCCGATGTACCTGGACACACTTAATAAATTATTTTGTATCTGTTTTTCAAGGACTTCTGGATGTCTTCTCTGAGAAGACCGTCTTAAAAGCGTACATTTCAATGAGACCAGCATAGTTGAGTGTCATTTTATTCCATGTCACACATTTCAGTATATTATGTCCATATTCTTTATGACATAGACCATAGTTTTTCTTTTTTAGGAGGCCATTTTATCTGCAAATTGTGTGGTTCTCATATTAAGTGAGGAAATGGAATCTTTACAAATAGTGGTTCTGTTCCATCAATCAAAAGGAGTTGAGAAGTTAATCAAAGGTTTCTTAAGATCTCTGTCAGATCTCTTAATTTAGTTTGAGTGATGGGTTTTGCCACCTCTCTTTTTGAAATGGTTGACACATTAGGATATTCAGTATTTTTTCAGTTTCTCACGAAAACCAATTATACCTGAAGGGTCCAAATCTTTTAGAGACATCATGACCTCGAGCTGCCAACCACCACATTAATCAGGTTGAAATTTGTATTTAGTCACAATCTACAACATGTTCTGTCATTCTGTCTGCACCTGAGAGAAAGAGAGAGAGAGCGAGAGAGAGAGGGTGGTCCTGGAGTGATGCACACACAGCCAGCCGCTATTCAAAAACTCTATTGGTGGTTTATTAGTAAGGAATAAAGCATTTAGTCCATATAATGAGAGATGATGTCGCCTGAACCACAAGGCCAAACCTGACATACTCCATCACCCTGCAGTGGCACTGGGGTGGCCTTTGAAACCATGCTTAATATTTCATACAGTCTATCTGTATTCATAGCATAACTGACTGTTCAATCAGATATCTAGAGCAACAACCCTCTATAAGGCCCACTTGAGTTGAGCCACAGCTCACGATATGGAATGGGCAGATAAACTCTATCTGTCCTTATTCTTCTCTGCCTCTTTCTCTCTCCTGTGAAGCTATTCGAGGACGTCCTCTAAATATGTGAACGTATGCAAACAGGAATCCTCACGCTCTATGGATGTGAGCCATGTACAGTTGTACAGAAGCATAGAAACGATATGCCTTAGATAGCTTTGTTTTTAATGAAGACATAGTGGTACTTGAATCATTTAAATAAGCTTGTTTGTCTTTATGTTGTTTTTTGTTCATTTTTATTTTTTGTTGTCTGTTTATCTTGTTTTGTACTGAAGCCCCCCTATACTCCATAATTATGTATATGATTCATGGCAATTTTAAGACGAATATTACATTTAGCAAATCTAGGTCTAAACAATTTCTTCCAGAATGTTGGACTTGTATTTTCTGTATGATTTTATAAAAGCATTTTTTTCCGTTGGCATTCATCTCCATGGTTGAGAGTTTTATTTATGAGGTGGTCTGTTTTTGTCATTCTGGTTGTGGGTTAAGAGCTCCTCTTATCCCAAATTGAATTATGATCTCAGAGCACCACTGTCCTTATTCCAACCTTTCAACAATACAAGAATATTATCAAACCCTCCTGAGAATTTGGACTCGTTTTCGGAGTGCTTGATTTCCTTTCTTAGAGCTGGCCGTAATGTGAAGCATATGAAATCTTCTGTCAGGCAGACGGTGTTTCGTAAACAGTGCTTCGGCGTCTGCAAGTTTCTCCAGACATCGCTCTTGACTGTTATGTCATATGAAAGCTACCCGCATTACTCAACAACATCGTATATTGTCACGTGGCCCCTTGCTTGATGCACTAGCAACCAATCATAAGGATGTGCATTAAGCCTCCAGGTCACGGTTTGAAATTATGCCAAAATCATGTGTGAACATATGTCAAGAGAATGTCTTTTCAGTGATAATGCAGCACGACACAGTGATCACAGTGACATTTTTTCATCATTCACACAAGGCACACTACTGCTCATTATAATAATGTAACTCACGTGTGAGCAGTAAGAAGCCTAGACTCCAGTTAGAATGTTCCTCTAGTTCAACTAAAGGGAATAGGACCAGAAGGTGACAGGATCAGTGCCTTGTTGAAGAGAACCACTGCAAAAATGCAGAAAATAATATCTAATGTCAAGTGCCTAAATGTCATTAAAAATGATAACCGGGAGGATTTGAAGGGGAGACTGAACATTATCTCCCTGTGAACTGAGTGTAACATTGATAACTGATATGAAAACAAAGAATAACTATACTACCGCACATTAGCCTTTAATATTAATGAAAATCCTACATTCCTAAAAAGCGCTTTCAGTCACAGCTAAGCAGACCTGAGCTGTCTATCTTCACTTGAGCCTGTCTACCGGAGCTGAGGCAAGCCAGGGCGGGATGACTCAACTCGGGGAAGTCTGCGGTCTGCACCCTGCTGGGCGGCAGAGGGCCACGGCAGGAGACCTTTCCCCTTCATAAAAGAGCTATGTGAACAAAAGCAAGAGGCCAAGCTCCATTAATGTCACACAAGCCAACCTCCACATGGCTGTGTATGGGACGGGCCAAGTCTGTCTTCATCTGGGCCGGTGCTGGATGCGGTGCTCTGCTGGTTAGATCAGGAGCATATTAACCATCATCCCCACTGAGGCTGACAGGTTTGGTCAATATACCTTAATGGAGTCGATGTCTGTTTATGAAAGTTTTTTTTTATGCCATCTTCATTGCAATTGCCCGCTTTAACAAATCTACATAAACAATCTTCCAAAGAAATCTAAAAGCAGAACTTTGTTTCGCCTCATCCTCGTGTCATGGGACAACAGGCCTCAATTTGTTGTCTTAAATACTGAAGAGCCACAATGTGCCAAAGCTTCCTAAAACAAACTGCCAGCTAGAACTTTCCATGGTGGAGAGCCATAAATGTGACACGCCTTAACACCACAATGGCATTGAGTTCAGATACTGGCCCACCGTCTCACATGCTGAAGCCACTGTGGTTAATGGCAGCCATCCTCCATTAGTGAAATAGCCTGTGCCCCTCCTCACCTTTCCGACTCTTCAACACAGCCAACTGGACTGACCGGCAGATTTCTGGCGTAAAGAGAAAAGAATGGCTGGCGTTTTGTGTGTTTTGTGTGTGTAGGCCACAGGGAATCCAAACAGTCCTGCCGTAGTTTTCTAAACGATGATGATGAATGAACACGAGGATGAATAGAAACCGTGTTGCCAGCATTCTTTCATACCACAACTCTCCATCTTGGTGGAGAAGGGTGGAAGAAAATAACGTTGACATGTATCATACCCATACTGTAATGTTCCTCTACTCACCTCTGCTTTCCCTCTCTCCCTCCCTCTCTCTCTCTCCCTCTCTGTCTCTCTCGCGCTCTCTCACTCGTTTGCTATGGTCTAAACGTTTATTTGTCTAGCCTGGCTTTCCCGAAATGGGCTGGCCCTCGTGGCCCCTGTGCTAACAGGAGGAGACACTTTTAAGAGCTGGGGGCCCCTAGGGGCTCGTCCTCTACACCCCAGCGCCTAGCCAGTGGTCGGTCAGGCTTTTCCAAAGGGACGCGGACGTGGCGGTCGGCCTGGGGGGGGGGGGGGCTTCTCCATAACAGAACTTGGGAGTCTGGCCTCCAGCTGTTTGACTGGAGAGAGCCCAAGGATCACTGTGATTCCTCCAAACGAACGAATGAAACGTGGATCCGGCCATACGACCGGCCCTACCTCCCATGCTGTGTGGGAGGTGGCCAGGAAGAGTGGCCAGCTCTCTTGGCTCAACAGATAGGAGGGCTTAAATGTCAGGGAAAAACACTCAGGGGTTACCTTTCAAATCATTAGGCTCTTGTGAGAAGACGCCAAACACAGCAATAGAGGGTTCAAAGTTCAATGTATGGTGGACAGCGGATTGTTTTCCAAATATGAAAATTAGAACTTCATAATAAACACAAATTTTCTCTGTCATACACACATATGGAGAGGGCGCTTCACACAGAAACCCTAACTTGTGGGGCTGCCTCTGAGTATAACCAATATAAGCTCCAGACAACAGGAGCAGAAATAGACCAAACTGCTGTCGGTCTTCATGCCAGTGCTCTCTTCCTGTCCCACGGCAGAACAAACAGGTGCTTCGTAGACAAACAGTGCATCCATCACGGCCCTCCGTTCCGTCTGCCAGCCTGCCGTGCCCCGGTTAATGAAAGTGAGAGCTCCCAGGTCACTGGCTCTGGTCTTCCTCAACAGAACACATTCCTGCTCACTCTCCGCCTTCCAACACCAGCGTTGCGTAACAGGGTGGGCACACCCTCTCTCTGAGCAACACCACTAAGGCGAGACGGAGGTCCTGTTCCCTCACGTACCTGTGGTGCCTCCCATTATGCACATGTGTGTCTAATGACCAATGACCACGAGAGAAGGAGGAAAGTTGTGCCTCCACCACCTGCCAACACAGAGTGGATCTGTCAGCATGTCCCACCGAGACACTTTCATCAACACACCTAATCCCCAACATAAACGCCACACAGTTTCCTCTCCCTGCCACTTATGTAATGCCAAACCTTATTTTGTGTGTTTGAAACTTTGACATTTCACCACGTTGGGCTAGAAGTGAACCGTTGCTAAAATAAAACAAGCGTTCAAATCTGGGTGCCACTAAGGCTCAGGGCCTGTGGTCGTTCTGTGGCGTGACTGAGGAGGAGGACGCTGGGTGGTCCAATGAAACGGCCCCCGCCGATGAGAAGCCAGAGATGGAAGCTTTGCCAAAAGCTAAGAGTCATCATGTCATCTCTTGATGATGTCACACTCCCTGGTAACTGTAACTCCCCAAGGGGTAAACTCTTAAGCGTGCCTTTGCTCTGAGATATCGGGGTCTTTCCACTGAACTGTTCATGCAACGCCGGCCAAGATCCACACAATAAACCCTTCACCCAAATAGCGGACGGCCCGAATATTCCCTCCTGTTCCATGTCCAGGTCTGTGTGTCACTCACTTACCCCCCCTTAAGTCAAACAAATAGGGGGGGTGGTCTTGACCACCTCCGTCGCCTAGACGTACTCCTACCGACCCGGCATGTTTGGGTGCATAAGCGGATTGACCGAATGCGAAAGGTCCGCTCTCGCGCCGTCCGGCCTGTCATCGACGCTTAGTCACCAGCGCTCCAACAGACCGTGACTCCACGGGAGAGAACGCCCGAGGTATGTCTCCGCACAGGGAGCCACTGACAGACAGGGAGCCACTGACAGACAGGCAGGCCAGACCAGACCCCGGGCAGGACTGGAGCCCAGCTGCCCTCCATGGCTCTCTTGGTCGCGCCGGTGTGGCTGGGCCATGCCCCTCTTCATCATCAGCCCACCCCCCCCCTACCCTTCCACTCACACCCAGAAACCCCAGCTTTTTACCTTCTATGGTGTTCAGCGTTGACCTTATTGGGAGAGGGACTGGGGGTCCAAGGAAGTGTCCACAGCTCCTAAAAGCTGAAGAACACGAGCCGTGTGTGTACCCTTACCTCACTGCCATCACGTCAACGTTGACCAGCGCATCCCACTGACCATTAAGTTTCACTCAGTATACGGAGACTTTATACAGCCAGGTTTACTAGACTGACCCAGCGGATTGCATCATTTCTTCATCAAATTGTCAGCAAAACTGGGCAGATTTTAGTGCCATGCTCTCTGGTTCATCCAATTTTTGGCCTAATTTGTTCCTTCCATTTTATCACACTTAGTTGAGGTCACTTCATGACGATTTACCGAAGTTGTCAGAGCATTGAGAAAGTGACAGGGGGTATGCATTTGCTCCATCTACGAGAAGAGTTAGATAAATTATTCTCCAGGTTACAACTGAGGAATACAGAACACGTAATACTAAATCCCCCCACCCAAAGAAGTCTTGTACTTTTCTAGGTGTATTACATCAGGGCTTTTTGTGTTTAATTGGCTGAGGAGTGACAGTTCAGCAACACAAGGTGCATAGCTCTTATGTGGAAACCGTCTGTACATTGTTAATATATGCTGGTTTATTCACACTGAATGTACTTAGCTGATGATTTAATATAGTCCTAATTTGAGATTATCTGTCTTGAAACCATGCCAGTAGGCAATGCCAAAGAAAGAATTAAAACGGAAATATTTATGATGTATGAGGTTGCTCCAGGAATTGGGAGAGATTTTTTGGAAGACCAAAAGGATCACAGTATCCCACCCACACTGTCAAGGCATACGGGAAATTAACGCTTTGGCGAGACCCTTCCCTTTTATGGGAAAGACGGCAGGAAAGACTCAATATGTGTGACTAAAAGCTTCCTCCTGTCAGGTGGGGAATGTAGAGCATCACAGAACCACCTCTTCAGCCATAGGAGAAAGAAAGGAGAGAAAGGAGGGAGAGATAGAGTAGGGAGAGAGAGAGAGAGAGGGAGAGAGAGAGAGAGAGAGAGAGAGAGAGAGAGAGAGAGAGAGCGAGCGAGCGAGCGAGCGAGAGGAGGGAGAGAGAGAGGAGGGAGGCAGGGAAAGAGGTGTGAGCTTGACTAGTCTATTCTCATCTTAGTCCTCTATAGTTGTGTTGGACAGTTTCAGAAAACCCCAAACCCCAGTAGGGTAGAAATGGTCACCACTGTTAACAGTGAGGCATGGTGCCACTGCATGGCTTCTGATTGAAGGGATTTCATGCTGTGAGTTTTAGCACTGTAGCTCAACTAAACCAGGAGGGGGAGGAGGTGTAGAGAGATGTATGGCATTAACTAAATCTGCACGTTTCCCAGTCCCTAATAATATCCAACATCAACACCTCCGAAGGCCAGAGCCCATTATTCTCCATTATCCAACCTTCTGTTGTGTACTGAACAGAGAGAACAAATCATGCGCATTTGAAGCGCTTCAATAACTTTGGGCATTCTCCTTATCCATTACATAAACCCAGTTTTCATCCTTACGTTATTATGACAGGCTGAACAACAATCATGAACAAATGAGTCTCCTCATTTAGCCAGCAGCAGCAGCTGGTTCTTATATTGCGCACAGGATAAAGATGTTCTTCTCTTCGAAGAACCGAATCTCACTAGATCCAGTGGAAAAGCTTTCAGGGTATTTCGGCTCTTTCTTAAGAACACAGGATTGAGTAAAAAAAGCCCAAAATACCATCTTTAGTTATTATTATACACTCACTGTGCATAGTCATAAGGTAGTCAGACTGGCTTACACATTGTTTCACCTCACCATGTTGTAAACAGAGGAATGAGCCCCATGAACTCCTGCTTGTTCCTGGCCATGCACTGTTCTTCATAAGCATGCCTCATTCCTCAGGGTAAATCAATTTAATTCAGAGTTTCTTATCTATTAGAGAGGAAACAACAGGCTAATGAATAGCTTGCCTGCTTAATAAAAGCTGGTTTTAAATGTGATTAGTACCGCTGCATGGCACGAATATTGTCATTTGCGTTGTTCCGTGAGCATTCTAGGAACCATAAAGAGGCCGATGCTAATGAGACAAAGGCTGCGTTTGGATTAAATTAACACCAGGGACAGCTAATTACAAACACACGGCTCTCTCCACACGCACAGGGCACTGCAGGGCTGCCAGACATTGGTCCATTGTGTCTAAACAAACATGGCTGCCAATTATGACTTCAATTCATCATGTAATTTTATTTGCAAGTAATCATAACTACTGTATTTTTAATGAACACACATATGACAAGCCACTGATTTACTAGGAGACCCGGTGTCGACAGAAAGATCAGCTGACACTTTCATTAGGAGAGGTCATGAAACTTTGGACAGTGTATAAAGTACAGCCTAAGGTTCAACCCAATATATTTGCAAATAAGTACACACACAGCCTTGGTTTGTGTAAGATATATCTTATTTATTGTACTGACAGAAAAAGATCCCGTTAAACAAGAGAACATAAAACCTCCCCATTTAGCCTAAACCAGGTAGAGCAAAGAACATGTAAAAGAGGGGGGGGAGGGGCCTGGAGTTGCTTTGAAAGGTTCATGCTAGGGTCGCCGTGAATTCATATCATAACGCCACCTGTGAGAAAGCAGAGAAATCTCCATTACTGGCCGTGCCAACAGTCATCCTCGCAACCACAACAGCTTGGTTACACCACACACACCGAGAGACAGACAGAGAGATCACACAGTCATTTGCTTTTAGAAGTAGAGACAGGAATTTTAAGGAGCTATTCTAGGGGGAAGTTAGAGCAACAGTTTTTCATACACGTCAGAAAATATTCCAGATATTTAAATTCACTCATCATCTGCTGGCACTGTTTAAGACGTCTTGCTAAAGACTTGGCAGACAGAGGAGAGACTGAAAGTCTGGTGGGGAAATGGAATGGGACCTCTTCTCTGCATTCCCAAGCCTCTGTTCCTAATACACTACACTGTCCTGCATAGCCAAAACATGCCTTAACTCAAACAACACCATACAGATCAGTACTACTAGATCTCTCTTCAAAGAGACCGTCACAGTCGACAGGGATTCCTCCCAGTGGCCTGGCACTGCCGAGTCCTATATTATGTCCTGGGGAGAGCCACTGGGCTAATGAAGGTCTAGGATGCTACATGGAAAGTTCAGAGCGATTAGCATTGCCTGACATTGCTTACATTCCACTGGCATTGAGGGGTTTGGCCTCGTTATACAGGAGCACTAGCTTCCGCTAAAGCTATCTATTCACCATCTAAGGGCACAAGCAGCTGGGAGGGATTCACTGCCTTAAGTGGCAAGACAGAGGGGGGGGGACTAGAAAAAGAATATGGAGGGGAAAGACCGAAAATGTATCATACTTCTAGCTTTGTTTTCCATAACTGAGGCCTAAACACAGTATACTTTGAGTATCTGACAGCTCCAGCTCTGGGAGCCAGCACTTACATTAAAAAAAAGAATTTCGGCTGGTTGAATTAGGGGTTTCAGATGAATTATGGGACATGGAGTTCCCCAATGAAACCGTGTATTCCCCAAACAGTGTGTTGTATGGGGCTGTGGGAGAGGGCAGGTGGGAGTACCTGTGTGGAGTGTTTGCTCATTCATCGATGTACTCGAAAGGCTCAGGGGCCTCAGGCTCCTGCTCTTCCTCCTCGATCTTGGGGCCGTGGGCAGAGACTGCCTCCACCAGCTCCTCCTCTTCCTCGCTGGTGTCTCTCATGATGATGATGCCCCCCGAGTTCAACTGAGGAGGAAGAAAACGGGTGTGTTAAAGACGGGCGCTCAGACTGGATGGGACATTCAGTCCACTGGACACCACATACAGTGCACAGACGCCCCCACCCCCACCACCTCACACTTGGTAGCGCTCTGACCACTTCCTCAGCTCCACTGACCCTGCTTTATGTGCTTAATTTAGTCAGTCATCGTTCATCATGAGCAGACAGACGGAAGCACGGCCCATGGGGACCCGTCTGTGTGTATGTATGTATGTGCGGAAGCCCCGCTCTGAAGTTATCCTGCAGCAAATGACAGCCGCCGCTCTGTCCTTGACCTGCTGCACAGGAGACGCCCAGGGCTGAGAGCTGGCTCGGCTGTGGAGCCGCGGGAGAGGCAGGATGAGGCCATGCCCTGGCACACGTACACACACACACACACACACACAGACACACAGACACACACTCTCGCTCACTCCAGCCCCCACAGCTTTCATCAAGCATTCGCTTTCAACGCCACGTCACGTCATCCATCACTCCTCCACCCCATGGCAGCGGATCAGCAGACACCTTCCACTGTTTAGATGAACACCTCTCTCCGGCCAAGAGACCTTGCACTCCCATAAAGCCCGGAGAAACACCAAGCTCAAGCTTAACACTTGCAATGTTCAGAGCGACGGTAACCATCGCATCAGTGTGGACATTTATCCGCAGTGGTAAACATATAGGTCAAGTTATGGAGGGGAAGTTGTCGTCTGCCAATGCCGATACGGAAACTGGACCGTTTTTGGATGAGTCGTCGGGAAAGTGCTCTGAAGACTGCGCTTAGCTAATGGGGTCCAGTGACACACCATTGACCTCACACAAAGTGACTGCATGGCTATACAGCTGCACTCTCGGCTTTGTTTATTTGGACATTTGAGTGGACAGTCGACCTCGCTAAGGGGGGTCTGGTTATGTTCCAGTGCGTGCTAAATGCTAAACTCAATTTGTTTATTTCAGGGTAATGGTCGACATTAAGCATGGGCACAAGGCAGAGAGCTTCATAAGCCAGATATGCTATTTTGATAGCTTCTTATCACATTAAGTGAGGAGGGGGCTGGGCTCATGCCGGGTAGTCTTACTGACAGGCAGACCAGGTAAGGGAGAAAAAGGAAGAATCATGAGCAGAGAGGAGAGTCCCTTGGGACAACCTTGGGCAATCTGCCACCGCTAGACAGTGTCTCGAGCAATACGGCTTCTAAGACTGCTGTTCTGCTACTATTATTGCTGCTTCTTCCGCTTGCAGGAAGGAAAGCAAACTCATTCCCAATATTTAGTCTTTGGGTGTGAAATAATATTCTTAAAGCGAAATAACAAAATAATAAAGCCTTAAGGGGAACAAAAAACTAAATTATAAAACAGAATATCTACCAATTTATGCTACTGAAACATGTCAAGCAGACGGATGCTGCCCAAGGCCATCATCAGCATCAATACCATTACTACGTAGGTGATGATTACAAAATGGATGCCGTTACATAAGAGTAAATATTATAATGCCCTTCAGTAGAACTAGGTGTTTGCCTTCGCTGATCAAAGTTTAACAGGAGCCAAAAAAACAACAACACTGTTTCCAGGAGAAAAAAACAATAAAATATTCTTACTGATGAAAGCTTCTGTGATATCCCCTGGACCTCTTTAATGAAGACTAATCAATGTTCTAACAAGAAAAGTTTATTTTAGCGTTAACATGGCTTAAAGCAGTTTTAAATGCCAATGCCGGGTAAAAGAGCGGGCACTCACAGGCTTGAAGGGCTGGTAGCGGCAGGTTTCGGGCATGGCGAGCACTTTAAGCTGGGCGGGCATCACACGGGCTGGGTTCTCCAAGAGCTGGAAGTTGGGCTCTACCTCCTTCTTCTTGTCTTTCTCCTTTTCCTTCTCCTTCTCCTTCTCTTTTTCCTTCTCTTTTTCTTTTTCCTTCTCCTTCTCTTTCTCCTTCTCCTTCTCCTCATCCTTCTTTTCTTTTTCTCCATCCGCCTCCTGTGAAGACAAATATGTAAACGTGATGAGGGGACAACCATCCAACCCTAGGCCTTCAAAGAGAACGTTACAGATTTCAGTAACTAGTGAAGCAATCAACTTCAGCTTTCTTTTATGGACCGTACAGAGTATCATTAGCCTTCACATATGGTTTTAATGAAGCATGTATGTTTTTATTTGGCAGCATAAAAAAAAAAACTCTTTCAGACACATCTTCATCCTTTGCTTTTCTGCTGTCTCTAGCTCCTCAATGCCCTGAGGATCTAGAGCTAGTGAAGTGCCATAGGGGAGAGCAACGTGTGTGTGTGTGTGTGTGTGACAGCTGAGTAAAAGGTTGAGTAAATATCTATTTGTCCAGTGGATTAGGCCTGTCTATATGAGCAGGTTCGTGCAGGCCCAGCGTTGAACCTCTGCTATAAATCTCTGGCCTGGCGATAAGCCCTGGCCAAGTGTGCAACTCAGGGGGACTAGGGGGGGGTTAGGGTTCAGTTTCATCCACTGACATCACTTCTGCCTCAACGCCTCAGCTGCAACACACACACACACACACACACACACACACACACACACACACACACACACACACACACACACACACACACACACACACACACCTCAGAGGAAAGATTCTGGGAACTCTTGCTTTTAGTGAGTACCAAGGCAATGAAATTCCAAATTCTAATTCAAACGTAATAGAGTTGACAGCACTAGGGGGGGGGGGGGGGGGGGGATGTGTGCTTCATGGGTGAACTGCTGATAGAAGACAGAGATGGAGGGACTGATAAAGAGAGGAGTGAGAGGAGGCGAACAGACAAAAGAAGAGAGTGTGACCAAAAAGGGAGGGGGATAGAGGGCAGGATAGAGAGAGGGAGGGAGAGAAAGAAAGAAAGAGTGGGTGAGAGGGAGGGGAAGAGTCGGTGAGAGGGAGGGGAAGCTGATGCGCCTGCTGCCGTGCTCCCAGCAGTCTTGTAACTGGGGCTCAGAGGGAGCAGAAGAGCCTGCAAACTATTAACACATTACACTCTTTTCCACCACCCCTTCCTCAGAGCCCAGCCTGGGCCCACCACCCCACCATCCAACCACAGCACACAGGAATGAGTTTGCTGCCCCCTGACACAACACACGCACACACACACACACACGTCATTTCATCTTACGGGACGAATGTTTAGGCTCTCCACTTCACAAAGGACTCATTAGCACACTCTGCATGTCATACAGCAGTCTGTGGTTATGGGCAGAGCCTGGACACACACACACACACACACACACACACACACACACACACACACACACACACACACACACACACACACACACACACACACACACACACACACACACACACACAAACACACTCACCACTTCCATCTTCTCCTCCTCCTTCTCCTTCTTCTCCTTTTCCGTGGCCTTCTTCTTGGCCTTGGCGGTGATGGAGAGAACAGCGGTGGAGACCTGGCAGATGGAGAGAGTTAGAGAGAGACGTCAGGAGGGAGTGAAGCTGACATATATCCTCCTTATGAAGCCCTCTAAAGTGCAGCAGTCTGGCACGCTGGGGAGTTAATGGCGGCGTGTCTATAATGGCGTCTCAGGGCACGCTGTGCCAGCGGGGGACTCAGTCAATGGCGGCCCTGGGCAACGCTGGCGCCACAGTCCTAGCAGCTGGCCTGAGCAAAAACCCCCCGCCCCACCCGCGCTCATCAAGGTGGCCTGACAGTGTGAGCCCGAGAGCCTCTATCTGCCAAACACCTGCTGGAAATAAAAGCCATGCTTTTTGCTGATCACAAAGGAACAGATCCTTTTTTTAACCTGCTTGTGGGAGAGTGTGTGTGTGTGTGTGTGTGTGTGTCTAAATGGTGTTTTTAAATTTGAAATTCTAATGGTGTTTTTAGTAGTTGCGGTTTCTTGTCAGTGGCGCAACTCCTGCTGTGGGATTGGGCAATGGTGGATATTCGAACCCGAGACCCGTTTGATCTTTGAGTCACATGAGTGTGTTTACTGTGGGTTTCCACCTGCGAGGGGGCTTTTAAACAGCTGCTTTGCTCTCACAACAAGTCTAAAGCACACGGCCTGGTAAACAGGTGAGTCATGCCTGTCAGCCTTATCCACAATAAATCTACTGTTTATTTGAATTAGATCAGCCTATTTTTGTGGTGGAAATGTTTGGCCAGTGGCTCCTGAAAGAAAACAACATTCCGGGGTGGAATAAATGCTTCCCGGATCAGGTGTGTCCTAACTGGAGATGATGTGTTGTCAGGGTCTCACCTTCTCCTTCTCCTTCTCCTTGGGCACCTCCAGGGCGGGTGGGTAGGCGAAGGTGGAGGGCTTGCAGTTGGACCTGTACTGCACCTTGGGCATCTGAATGAGAGGGACACAAAAGATGGACGTTTCACATTAGAATTAAAACACTCAACCCTTAATATTTTATCCTTTTCATATCAAGTTACAAATATATTTCTACAATAATAAAAAAAAAAAAGGAAGCAAAACTTGTACTGACATCTTCTAAACCTACGCAAACCTATCATGATCCTTAGAGGCTATGTCACTTTGAGAAGAATTAGCCCAGATAAGTTTGTCACATCTAAGATCTGGAGAGTGCAGGACAGTCAGCAAATGTCATGCAAGACAACAAAAAAAGACGCCAGGAGAGAGAAAGAAAAAAAGAAAGGATGGATACAATGCAGTGGTCCGACCATCTGTCTGACCCGGCCCGCGGAAGAGCGCTCTGGCCACAGCACAGCTCAGGGCCCTGGCACTGGACAAGACTGGCTGAAATACCTCAGCTGGCACTCTATGGGGGCCGCAACAGGTGTTCAGTGGAGGGCCACATTCATTGTTTTGCGATTGTCGAAGAGAGGAACCCATTTCATTAGATTGAGGGTGTGAGACATTGATCTCCCCTGGCCGTGGCTGTGATGGAGGCTTTGGCGCTCCGCCTGAGCGGTGGGCAGGTGGAGAGGGTGGGGGTGAGGGAGCCTGGATTACTGTGGCGGCTCCTTGCTCGGTCGGCCAGGATCAGCGCTCTTTCATCACAACCCAGCTGAACCCCGGACGATGATAATTCTGCTCACGCAACGGCCCAGTGCCTGTGTGCTTCAAGAGCCTTTTGATAGAGCTGGCCTCATGACTGATTTCCAATGTCACCTCCCTCCCACAACAGAAGTTGACAGGCAAGATGATTACTGAGACAGCAAGGTTGCAGTGTGATTGTAGCACACACACGAGCTCTAAAAAGACAATCTACTGCCGGAATAAGATTGTATCAACACAATAACAGTTATTATTGTAGTCGATATTGGTTTACTTTCCTATATAAATTAATACGCTTAAGGACGGACAAAAGCCGCTCAGGATTGCCTGTTTAACCTTGTGATGGCTACCTAGCTACCTAGTAGCTACCTGGAGTGGTTTGGTGGCAAGAGTCACTACTTCTTTCCCCGTAAATACAAATAAGTAATGGCTTAAGAACTACTGCCTGGTGTGTTTTCAGCAGGTTGGCGGGTTGCAGCGCTGCGGCTTACCTTCAGGTCCTTGTTGAGGCCAATGATGGCGGTGGGGGTGAAGGCCAGAGACAGGAAGTGGGAGAGGGGGAACCAGAACCAGAACTGAGTGAAGACCAGCAGGCCCACCACAGATGGCATGTGTGTGTGACCCGTGCGGGACTGCAGTGAGATGGACATGTTCCGGCCACCTACGGAAGGGGAGGGGGGAAGAGAGACACAGAGAGAGGATGAAGAACAGGAGAGAGAGAGAGGACAACAACCATTAGAAAGACACCACCTTCACTTGTTTTTTCAGGCCAGTGCATCATCGTATGCAAACAGACAGCTCGTGGAAGGGTGACTATCGCACACAAAGGGCTTCAGGATTGTCCTATTAGTCATCTCTGATATTAACGGCATTAAAGTCAATTACTGAAGGCTAGGTCTTGATTAAAACAATGCAGAGCTGACACGAGTGCGGAGGGGAGGGGAGGGGAGGGGAGGGGAGGGGAGGGGAGCGGTGCAGGGGGCTGATAGCAGAGGACACAGTGCAGAGTCCTGCCATAATTAAGCTGCGATGTGGGGGTCAGGGCGCAGAGACAGGGTGGAGAGCTGGAATAATAGACCTTCCTCTCCCTTGGGGAGGTGAAGAGAGAGACAGAGAGAAAGATGAAGAGCAGAGGAACAGAGAGAAAGAGCGAGGAAAGGAAGGTAATGAGAAGAGGAAGGAAAGCGGTGGAAGGGTGGGGTGGAGGGTAGAGGAAGGGCAGAGCATGTGTCCATCTCTTCTTCTTTTGGAGTAAATTGGGAGGATAGCTTACAGGCAGCTGGAGGGGAGGCCAGAGGCCACCGTGCCTTTGATGAAGGGTGATCTCAGCATGGACAATAGCACACCCACTCCCTCTCTGGCTTTCAAACACATCCCATATTTCACATTCTCCTGCTTCTGATCGCTTTCCCGATATTGTTTCTGATGCTGCTTATCGTCACGGCGACAGGCAGGTCATTCAGCCCCTTGCTTTGACTGCCGCTCCAACTCCCTAATTTCTTGACGTAAATGGATGACCCTATACACATAACAACAACAAAGACAGGCACTCTTCCAACAGCACCCCCGTCTGAGCAGGGAGACGGACTTAGGCCAGACCCCGCGAGGAGACTCCAACCAAGTTTATTTAAAAAACGCCATTCATCAGGGCACCGCACAGAGTGCCACACATGCCCAGACAGACAGACACGCAGATTAAGGTGTTGACGTCTTAAGAGAGGCAAAGGGCAGCCGCCAGCTGGTTAGTGGGAGACGAGGGGAGCAACTGGCTCTTCATAGAGGCCAAGCGGGGATGATTTGGCCCATGGATGAAGGGCAGCAGACGCTGGAGATGGAGGTGGAGGGCGGGAAGAGGAAGAGAGGGAGAGGCTGTCACCTGTGACCAAGGGCAAATAACCAGACGCTGGGCGACCTTGGAAACAAAACAATCACTTGTCCCGCTTCCCATTACCTGAATGAGAGGTAGATGTGTGTGCACATAAATGTGAGGGGATGACTAGTGCTGGGGCCAGGCTCTGGAGATGTTTTTCACTTACGCTATTGACTGGACTCCAGGAGAAAGGGTGTGTGTATGTGTGTGTGTGTGTGTGTGTGTGTGTGTGTGTGTGTGTGTGTGTGTGTGTGTGTGTGTGTGAGATGAGATCTCTGAGATCGGTACACAAACGCTTTCCCTCTCTCTCTCTCGGCCTCACACAAACCTTTATCAGGATTAACTCCTATGTCACCAAATCCAAGTGAATGAGGCAGAGCTCATTGCAAAAATATTCACAGCAGAAATAAAAAAAAAAAGCTATAATTTAACCTTTACCTAATGAATCAGCGCACCAAAGTAACTATTTCACTGGTGAAACCAAGCTCCCCAAACCTCTCCCCTATCCTGAAACGGTTGAGACCTGCGCGGCACCTGGCAGTATATTTGGACAGGCTCGTACACAGAGCCCTTTAGGAGTCTCCCGAGCCCTGCTCTTTCTCTGTGGCACACAAAGCTCACTGTTAGCATTAGAGAGCGTGTCCCGCCACACGCTTGCATTCGGGGTATGTGTACACACATCTGTGCTCGCATCGAGCTCTCAAAGTGACGATTCGCAGCTCGCAGCGGGACCTCACACACACACACACACACACATACATATACACATGTGCGTACACACTCACACTCACACACAGCAAGCATAAACACACACATGCACATTGTATATACACATGCAAACATACAAAGTGAGGGGCGAGGTGAGGGGGGATGGGGAGCGGTTGGCATGGCTATCGTCAGAGCAGCTAATGCAGCCTGACACCTTTGGGGCTTACTCCATATCAGCTGGGAGCAGGAACTAAAACAGGAGGAACTAACAAAGGGAGAGACTAAAGGAGGAACCCTCACCTGCATCCAGAATACCCTGGGCCAAGATGGCACCGAACTTGGCCATCACATCATCGTGTTTGTCGTTGATGACCTTTGAGTACAGCTGTCTGAACGTGGTGACCTGGAGGGAGAAGGGAACAAAGCCTGATCAGACAAGGTCCATGAGGATCCATCATGCATGGTGCTGAAATCAGTATGGCCATGGCATGATCAATATTATTCTGAATGGAAAAAATAGATATCAACACCATTCCAGTTTAGATTGCTTTTCAACAAAAAAAAAAAAAGAAATAAGACAACAAGAACAAAAAAGGAGAACAAAATGAGCGCTGTTATTTGTTACAGCATCTCTGGGCCATTCTGTGCTCCCCCTTCACATAGTGCATTCAGGAAATATTCAGAACCCTTCACTTTTTCCACCCTCTTATGGTGCATGTTTTATTTCCACGTTGTCAATATGGGGTATTGAGTGCAGAAAAATAACAAAATGTAAAAAAAAAAGGGGGGGGTCTGAATACTTTCTGAATGCACTAGGCAGATGGAAGCTGCTGTGCACCAAACACAGGCTGTCTCTCTCTCCCGTTTCAGATCAACTTTTGGACTCACCTTCAAAACTGGCCAGCTCTTTGAAGAGCCGTTTTCAGGGATTTAGAAAAGTTTCACAACAACCATGAAGCCCAATGCATCCAGAGTAAATGAGCGCTCTATCTGCCTCTACACCATCCTCTCCATTTCAACTGCACTGTGTCGTTATGGCTTTCCAACTTATTCTAACTCTCCTGCTTCTTTTTCCTCCCTCCTGTTCTACTGGTCGCAACTTCATCAGGCGCATTCAACTCCCTTGCAGTCTCACTCTCCCTTATCCATCCCTCACACACACACACACACAAATATAACCCTCTCTGCCTCTCTCTTACACACACACCCCCCATCCATCATCTTCCCTCTCCCGCTCTCTCGACTCAATTTGCAGAGGAGTTTAAATTGGGGGTGACTCAGGGACGAGGTTCAGGTCCCCCAAACACTGCGCCACTGCCGAGCCATTTGAGGAGCAATCAGGGCCCTAATGCATTTCATTGTTCCGCTGATCGCGCCTGACCTCCCTGTCTGGGAGTTTAATGGCTTTCATCAGCACGCCAACACGCCCATGCATACAGAATGCAGTGCAGCGTAGGACGGATAAGGGAGAGATGCAGCCACCGCACCTTACCGTATTGGTACATGGGATTAAACTGGAACGTTGCCGTTCAACACAAAGAAAAACAATTCATTCACCTAATTTGCCAAGGTGACAGACTGGATATCTGGATAATGGAAGAGGGTTTAACAGTCTATCCGGGTTGGAAACAGCTCTATCCCTGCAGCCAAGTGGAGTGAATGATCACCCCAGACATGCCTTCAGGTCATTATTTACTAATCAAACAGCGAATGAAAAGTGGATTTCTGAGAGACACACGGGCTGTTGGGACTAACTGATGACAAACAGTCGCGCTCCTGGTAATCAGAGGTGATGTGAAGGTCCTCGTGCTGATCACTGTCTCTACCTGACCTGCCATCATCACTCCACAGCAATCCATGTCTGCCTGTCTTCGATCCGCAGTCAGACCAGAGGACCGCTGCTGGTTGTGAGCGGACCTCGTAAGGATTGCAGATGTTGTGGGAGCAGTGAGAATCTCTCAGTCATCATCACTTTAGAGTAGAAGAGCAGTTCTGAAACCTCCAACTAATGAGAGCGACACCTACCTGCTGGCGTGTGTGCCTGCGTGAGCCGTCCCCTGACTGCTGTAAGACGGAAGGCTAATGTTTGGATGTGTTGCTCACCTTTGGACAGGTGACCTCTGTTTGCTGGACCATGATGAGGGCAGAGGCGATGAGCGCTCCCTGTCTGACGTAGTTCACGGGGTCGTTGGTCATGGGTTCCAGAAGGTTTATGGCTTCCTGTGAGAGGAAACACAAAACAAATTCATACATTAATTTCAGAACCATCGAAGGCAAAGTAATGGTGAGTCCATCACCTGGGATTGCTGTAATGGTGCATGTGTGCATGTGCAGTTGTTGGGTGGAGGAGTTGGGGTTCTGCTCAGTGTCCAAAAAGAGCAGCGGAGATTGTGTGATTTATTCTCAGTGAGTTGCACGGTAATGTCCTACAGTGAATCTTACTGTATTTTATAGAGAGTGGATCGAAATGTGCTCAGAACTAACTCTGGTCTGCTTGGTCTCCTTCAAAATGGAAGAGGAAAAAACCCTCCACTTCTGTGGGGAAACTGTGCTGACGATGGCTGACAATCATAATGTTTGCGGAGATAAACTCAGTTTCCATTTTCAAAGCCAATTCCAAGAGTAACAGCGGAGAGTGCAGACACAAAACCATTAGCAGTCTCTGGCCACATGAATGTAATGAGCCCAAGCTACGTCACGACTGTTCCGCAGTAGAATGAAGTCGAGCCCTCTGCTGCTACACCAAGAGGCTATTGTGGTGGTTGAGTGTGCAGGCGGGTTCGTCAGCACACATTCCTTGTGGTGTTTGGACTGAAAACCACACACTTATCATTTTGCGCTGTGCACGCCCGTGCACATTCAACACAGCAACACCTGTGACCCATTTCACGTGCCCGAGCTCCAAACAAACCTGCAGGCTGGTCAGTGAAAGGGGCTCATGCCCGGAGAGGGAGGCTCGTCATGGAGACCGACACAAAGACAAACGAGAAGGGGGAGGGGGGGAGAGAAGGAAAGAAAGAAAAAGAGAAGAGTGGAAATGACTGCTGCTGTATTAGCAAGACTGGAGAGATGAAGTTGTTGACTTTCAAAAAGGTTTCTCCCTTTCCATTCCCATACAGACACAGAGAATGGCGCTGAATGGGTGGCAGCAGACTGTCTGAATGAACCTCGGAGCTCTCAAAGCAATCCTCCGTGACCAGTTTCCCTGGGGCCTTACCACCAAGGCCCAACAACAAGGGCTTCGCCAAGAGGCCTGGCACAGGTGCCCGAAAAATGGGTGGCAAACAACCACACCACCCATCAGTACCAACTCCCTGCCCAGACACAAACCGTGAAAACCCAAAACCAAACTGGTCTCACCCAATAATTTACACGGCTCACACCACAACGCCAATTTGTTCCACTTCATTGGGTTTCCTGGGCACAGCCCACCATGGCCCAAGGCTAAGCCCGTCATCCAGCAAGCAAGCATGAAAATAAGCCCTCTCTGTATCTTCTTCCCTTCCCTTCCCTCTGGCCTGACATGAAACAGTCCACTGCACTAATGAATAATATGGAAGCAAGAATTAGCTAAATAAAAGAATGAAAACGATCTGGAATGGCTGTGCTTGCCAGCACGGAGGTGATGTGAGTCTTCAGTCGGCCAGGGAGCCGTGACCACATCCTGTGCTTGATTGGAGAGCCTGCTTAAACTGAGGAGATTGAGCGTCAGGACTAATCTGCGGAGGGCCCTGAAGAATGCCATGCTCCTCCGCTGGCCTCCAGCTTACTCCGTAGAGCCCACTGACATGGAACACGCCCTCCAGCACGGCAAGATGTCAGCCAAAACCCAAGGTTTATAAGGTGGGAGAAGGACTTTTTGAAAGAGAAATTGGACAGCTTATCCTCTCTGCATCATACTTTTGCACTCATTTGGAAAGGCGACCCATTTACCTGACAAATTGCAAGGCAGAATCAACCAATGGCAAATGGTGTTTACACTTGCAAAATGACTTGAACACCAGATCAAAAAAAAGGACGGGGGATGGGGGATGGGGGATGGGGGGGGGGGGGGTGTTCAAACAGCTTGGCTCTGCACTTTCTCTCACAGCACAGCTCGGGCAAATGTAATATGGCTGCAATAAAAATAACCAAAGCCCCAGGTGTATAAATTACGGAACCTGGCGTGTTAGGCTGCGGGTGACCCACATAAGGATCCACAGCCGAAGTGGCAGTACTCCCTCCCTCAGATTCTCTTTCACACACACACACACACACACACACAAACACAGAGACACACACACACACACACACTGAACCACCAGACCGGTCCAGTTTGTGAAGACGAGTGGGCACAGGCTCGCAGGACTGACTCCAGGTGAAATGGGCCATGGCTCTGCATGGGCCTGCGGGCTTGAGTGAAGCGCCTCATTAAGCCATCCAGGCAAGGAGACAGGCGCTTCCTCTGAATAAGTGTGTGTGTGTGTGTGTGTCATCTCCAGTGAGGCACACAGGCAGAGATACTGTGGCTTCACTGAGCAGACAGAGACACGGGTGTGGACATATACCTGGTATGAACTGCCTCTTGGACAAACCCATCCTAGACGCACCCTGCCCAAAGACTAACTTCAGCTGTCGCTGCTGTAGTGGTCTGGGAATCCAGTGCTGAGAAGACTTATGTATTCAGCATACCATTTGCCATAACTAAATCTGAATGGATTGCTACACAGCGATATCAAACCATTAAAAGAAACTTCTCCTAACATCAGTATGTGCACAGCTTGAATCCTTTTTGAGGATTTAATGTTCTTGCTTAGAGACATCTTTCGACTTGTTCTCAGAGCACGGTGTGTTAACTTCTGTTCCATTAGGCAAGAGAACTGTCTATGACTTTCAAAGAGAACTCCGAGAGGTATTTTTGATAGTTCTGACTATTTGCCGTGAGATTGGATTATCTGCCTTTGTGACCTGTCGGAGTTGGGCCGCATAACTATCAGCCAGCCACCGCTGGCATGGTAATCAAGCCATGCAACAGCTGTCACATTCAAATAAGCTGAGCAATGTACACACACACACACACACACACACACACACACACACTCTCAGAGATATCCAACTTCCTGTTTGGGTCCTGCTTCCCATTGATCTCTGTCCAGTCATTGGAACTGATGGGGAGGAGCTGGAGGGGACAGTCTGGGGAGGCTGCAATGAATCATAACTGTCCAAGAAAGACATAAGAGCTGATCGGAAGAGAGAGAGAGAGAGAGAGAGAGAGAGAGAGAGAGAGAGCGAGGAGAGAGAGAGGAGAGCGAGAGAGAGATCCAGCACTCTGGAATGGGAGTGGGCTACCAGGAAGAGACAAGTAAGAGGAAATGTGGTGTAGGAAGAGGGTTCAAATAGACGAAGAGAGTAAATGGATGAAAGGTGAGGGAGAGGAAGTTGAAGGGTGAGAGACAGGGGAGAGGAAAGAGGAGAGGTGGACTCACCTTGAGTCCTGTGCCGGCACAGCAGATCCCCAGAGCCATGGCCGCTCCGCAACGCACATGAGGGTTGTAGCTCTCTGACAGCAAGGACACCACACTGGGGCACTGATCCGGAGTCCTGTGGAGAGACACACACACACACACACACACACACACAACACACACACACACACACACACACACACACACACACACACACACACACACACACACACACACACACACACACACACACACACACACACACACACACACACACACACACACACACACACACACACACACACACACACACACACACACACACACACACACACAGGTGCTTTTAGTGAAACTGGAACATGAGACACTCAAAAAGAAAAACATAACTTGATATTAGGGCCGGGACTTTAACGCGTTAATTAAGATTAATTAATTACACAAAAATGAATGCATTAAAAAAATTGACGCATTTTAATCGTATCTATTTTTGCACCACGGAACCTTTCTCACTGGAGGAGTTCCAGACGGACCGATTATACTGGCGCACCAACTAACGCGCAAAAATCACTGATCTCAAAAAGAAAGTTCGGTTCAAACAAGTTGAGATCAGTGGTTCAAACAAGTTGAACAAACCACAGTGGTACAGTGAACATGAACATGAAGCCGCGTTGGTTGGCTCAGTTGATGGGACATTTTGTTACAAAAAACGAACGAACGAATTGTGTTTTGCTTAAAAAAACTGTATTAGTATTATAGTTTACAGAAGGTCTACCTATCTATAGGCTACCTGAATTTCTGAAATGTACTACATTTCTAAATATGGTATTGCTACACTTAATGGCGAAAATTGCACTGGTCTGTTGGACTTGAACAAAAATAAACAATATTTTTGTTGCTTAAGCTTATGTATTCAGTCATTATTCAATGGTATACTAAAAATCCATGTGAAAAAAAATACTTCTCACTGTTCTCAGGTCAAATATTTATATGCGATTAAAATGCGATTAATTAATTACAAAGCCTCTAATTAATTAGATACATTTTTTTAATTGAGTCCCGGCCCTACTTGATATTCATGCTCACACTGAAACGGTTCCAAAAAGCCATATTATGACCGTAATTCTTCCTTATAAGCGAAGACTTTTTTTTTTTTATTATTTTTTTTTGGGCTTTCATGCCTTTAATTGATAGACGAGCGAAGAGTGGGACAGGAAATTGAAGGGAGAAGAGATGGGGAGTGGACAGGAGAAATGACATCAGGCCGGATTCGAACCTGTGTCCTCCATGGGCGTCAAGCCCGAATGTGGTCGTGGCTACCGTTTGCGCCACAGTGCCCCCCATAAGCAAAGACTTTCACTTTCATTTTAGTTTTAAAAATGAGAAGAAATGGCGGCATTTCATGGCAGCTCTTGTACATAAAAATCTGCACAGTGAGTCGAGGACCTGAAGCTATGGAGCGATGCTGAAAGTGCATTTCAAACGAGGGCAGTGGGTGCCCTGATTTAGCTGAAGGCCACGACAAATGGGTGGTATACGGGATGTTTAGGTCATACCAGCTAAACTGCTGTGCTATTGAGTTTTGGTTTAGTTTGAGAGTCTAAGAGTGTGAGCCCTTTTTTCTGTCTTTTAAATTGTGTTTAGAAGGGGGGAGTAGCCCACTGCCACGTGTTTAAAAAAGTTGGACAGTGATTAATGGACTTGACACTTTTCCAGGATTTCATACATTTAATATGGAGGAGGGGTGAAGTGGGGGGGTGGACTGAGGTGGTGGAGGTGGTGAAAGCAAAACTTGCCTTCCTATTTAGCAAGACAAGCTCTTTGGCTGCCACTGTAATTGCATGGGGTCTGGCGGGGACTGAATGGGAGCTTTCTGTGTTAAATCTAAATTGTCATTTCTTGCGTAGACTAAATGATGGCCCTTGCCAGAGAAATTAACATGCGCTTTTCATTCCACAGAGCCGCCTGCAGCCTGATCTGCTGCCCTCGGAGCATGAGGGTGGGAGGGGAGATTTGGTTTGGCGTGTCTTTCACCCCCTTTGAGTAGGCGTGGGGGTGGGGGGGATACGAGCGGTGGGAGCAGAAGAGACGAGGACATGATCTCTGAAACCAGGCAACCCAGGCCCAACACTGACGACTGGAAACATGCAATTTATCATCGGCTGGCACCCGAAGCAGAACATTACGCATTGTTATATGGTAGAGGGCTTTGACACATGAGAGTAAAGGGGGGGTACTAGCAGGGCTCTCTGGAACATTGGAGCCCCACGGCAGTAAAAGAGGCACGCTGGCAAACCCCATCTTCCCCTATCCAACCTCTCCATCTCTTGCTGGTACTAATGTTCCCTCAGACCCTTGCTGTGCAAGGTGTAGCCCCATGTTTAGAGAGGGATCACGTGCTGATGCGAGCGAGGTCCTCACTTTTTCCTGGCTCTGCCATGCTGTAGGACTTCAACAGAAGCTCCAGGAGAGCCTCTTCACGTGGTTCTTTTGAACTCCCACTCTTAAACCTCCTCCTTCGCCCATCCCCTTCATTTGAACAAACCCAAAGTCAAGGCAGCTGTGTCAGGAAGGTTTTCTTTAAACAATTTACACAAGGTGATTACAGCTCACCAGGCCTCAGTAGGGCTCTCTGCTCGAGGTGGGATTGGTGTCTGCGGAACGGGTGCGGTGGGGATTAAGGTGTGTGTGTGTGTGTGTGTGTGTGTGTGTGTGTGTGTGAGGGGGGGGTGCATGTCAGTATGTATTTAGGCAGTGTGACCGTATGCATGTCTGGAGTGTGTGATCATATGCTTTTGTATGAAAAATTCAAAATGTGTGTGTCCTGTGTGGTTAAAGTGTGTGTGGGAATATGCACAAGTGATTGTGTGCGAGTGTGTGTGTGTTTTGAGAAGAGGTCATGTTGGGCCCTTTCGCAACCATCCAATCTTGATCAAGATGTATAATAGCCTGCTTCAAGGGGATAAGAGCACTTGAGGATCAGGCACTTGGGAAAGGAGGCCGTGATGAGGTTCACAGTTACATTAGCGTCAGTGAAGGCAATCTGGCCCGCTGATGCCCTCATCTCCTCTCCTCTACTTCTCCATTAGCCCAGTGAGCTCTGGGTGGACACGACAGGAGGAACTGGGAGCCTGACAAACCGGACAGCCCACCCATATGGAAGCGGATTTGAGAAGAGGGACTTTCCCCAGATCAAAGGGGTCGATTTCCACATGGCCAGAGGAGGGACCAATGTTTTCACTTCACGAAAACACCTTTCAAACACATTGGATTTCTGCTGATGATGGTGGTGAGCAGGAAATGCAGAACGCATCAGAGCAAAAAATGATGAAAGTTTTCAGTGCTCTAAACATTTAATAAGTGATATCCGAAGAGGTTGGACTGCCACTTTAAAGTAGTAGTAAGACATTGATTCAATCTGCCTCTAGCCAAAACCATTTCAGTCCAAAAGTTCAGGGTGACCACTTACTCTATTTGCATTCCCTTAAGGATTGATATCAGTGCTGCTAGTTTCTGGCCTCACTTGTTGAGGTGAAACACCCACTGGGAATGAGACTCATGTGGGCTTTCAAGTAAATCAGATACGCACAAGAGACGCCTGGGGCTGAGATGCACTAATTCTATTACGTCAGCAATCCACAGGCCTGATAACACCAACTCCAGATAGCGATCTTCAGACTAGTTTAGACCTTTCAGATTTGTTTAGCTTGAACTGCTATTAGAGACACTACTACTGAGAGACACATTTTTGAAAGGCAATAACAGTTCTGTTAATTCAGATTAGAATGCTCCCCTGAGAACTTTTTGTTGGGAGAGACTGTGGCAGACCAACTGGATTAAAAAGTGAAATCGCTACATGCCAGAAATCCTCTCAGGTGCTACATACTCCAGAAATGCAGATGCCCTTACACACACACACATATACAGCCTACATAGAATTATGGACCTTACATTAGGGACGAACAAGCGAGAACGCCTCATCCAGAGTTTGGTAATACGGGCTTGTTCCCTTTTGGTAGGGGCCCTGTTCATGTGAGTTTAATGCAGACCAGCCGCTGGGGGTTTAGGGTCTCCTCTCGACACTAGGCTGAAGCGTTAATTAGTGTTCAAAAAGGGCAATCACAGAGAGATCAGGATCACCTTTCAACAGACCCTGTCGGGGATTAAGGCTGCTATTCTGATCATGATGACCACTACAATACTTTTACTCTGACCTACCAAATTATGAAAGGGGAAAGAGGGAGCCCGGAGTCAAATGTAGACACTTTTTTCTGTGGCAGGATTTTAAACATGAGCATTTTGGAAAGGAATGGAAGGACAGTTTGAAGCCTCTCAAAAGAGGGCAGACCTATTGTCTGGTTGGGAGACTAGAACAGTTGCTGATCCAAAATGTGACAACACACAAAGGCTCTGTGTTAGAAGACACGACTACTACTGCTAATACCCATTTTCAGGTTTTTTTTAGCAAACCTAGCATCATGAAGCTCACTGATATTGCAGCTCTTTAGTGTCACTGCTGGCAAATAGCACTGGTTTGCCATCCAAGGGTGCAAAACAGATATAAAAAAGGTAGGATATTGAGAAAGTTAAGGTAAAAAAAAAAAAAAATTCATTCAGTTCTAAAAACTATTAACAGCTCAGTTTGGTATTGAACAATAAAAACAAATACAGTATATGGCCAAAAATATAATTTTCCTTTCAGAAAGAAAGGCCACAGTTTTACAAGACTTTTCAGGTCTCCAACCTTCACACTTTTGAAACTTGAAACGTTAAGCACAACATAAAACTGCCAATGAGGACTCAAGATGTTCTGAAACAGTTGTACAAGTGACACTTCTTGAAACACTGAAACCCTCATTTTTATAAAGAACCACAGTTTACTGTGGGCAGCTGAACCCACTCAACTATTGGAGCCTCTAAATAAGGTTTCCATGGGAACAGTCATACCTTAAAATTTGCCAACAAAGTCAAATGGCCAAAAATGAAAGAGTCTAATTTAGCAAAACAGCATTGGTATACATACTGTCAGCAGGGCATTACCAATATTTTGGTGAAGATCTTTGTGATCTTTTGTACTTGCCTTTATATGAAACCACACTTTAGAAATCTTTCAAGACCAATTGTTACAGACAAGTTCCAATTTACAGAACTTTCCTTCCTATTTGTCATAAGAAGCATTCCACTCAATCTGGCCAAGACACCATTTAAACCACATGGTTGATTCGGCTCAAGAAGAGAACCAATTACTTCATTTAATCAGGGTCAATCAAGAGAGGATATGAATAATAATCCATTTTTATGAGGCAAAAAGTGCAGCTGAAAGCAGATCCTGAGAATAAACAGCTCCATGGATCCAAACCAGACCTCCTTTTAAATCATCACTGCCCCTCCTCACCCACTAGCCTACTTATTAATGGTATGGGCAGGAAAAAACAAGCAGTAAGGAGAATTAGAGAGTGAAGTACTATATCCGTAATGCACTCCAGATAATGCCAGAGACGGTGTATAAGGAGACTAGATAGTTTTAATGCCAATACAAAGCACCCGGGACAGAAACACTGTTTGGATTTGACTAGCTTTCTTTGCTCTTCAGCTCGATATGCTGCTTTTACAGCAGACTCTATTGTGTTTTATAGGATTCTACCCAAAATGCAGGTGCTATTTCTATATGCCAGTGTTGGCCTTAATTATGGAGGTCACCCTTTTCCATTCCTTTTTCAGCAAGACCAGTCAAACTTAAGATTAGAAAGTGACTTTTACTGCATGTTGAATTTGAGTGAAGTGTGAAGTTTTGATTAAAACACATTTACTCCTTCCACCAGTCAGTCATACACAGAAAGCCTCAACAAATATTACAAACGCACACACTGAACAGAAAAACAGACTATGAATGGTGAGACTATAAATGAAGTCGACTAGTCATTCCAGTAACTGAATTTCAGGGTGTGCGGAATGAGTCTGCCTCATTTTGACATTTAAGGTTGCCGTATTCAGAGAAACTCGTCGTCAACCTCCCCCCATTTCAAAAGGAATATGCAGCTTTTTTTAGGAGCCACCCTCCAGCAGTCAACAAAATGAGCAAACTCTTCAGATGAACTACTTTGCAATGCTCCGCAAATGGCATCTCCCTCCAAGCAGATGGATATCTGGTACATCTCAGTGAGAGGCAAAAAAGAAAAATCGAAATGAAGGAGAAAAAAAAAAAAAAAAAATGGTGACACTGTTATGGTCTACGCTGTTTTCCCCCGCTGCTAAACTTCCATAAACAAAAGAAGAAAGCTGACACACAACAGAGTGGCGTGAGTCGGGGACCAAAATGATCCTCAGGAGGACCAAAATGACCCTGTGCCAGGTGTCGCTGGACACGACGTTGGAAAAGAAACCAAACCGTGAGCAGCCAGGTATGATTTGCATACCAAAGAGGAATGAAATTGAGCACTGATATAAAGAGTGACATACGGGACAAACGATCATTTCTATGGAAGACACATTATATCTAGGGAATCAAATTTTCAATGGAATCCTAAACGAAAGAGGGGGGAAAAAAGTGAGCCAGACATCCAAAGCTAGAGCTAGTGAAAAAGATCGACTAAATGTTGGAAATATTATGCAGACACCCAGTTGTACACACCAATTGAACTGCCAACAGACATTAGCGGCATTCATGGACCTTGGGGTAAGCTGTGAGGATCCAGCAAAGTGCTGCTCGGCTTCAGCTCAGCACGAGTGGGGTTGCAAAATATTAGTCAGTTCAGATGGAAAATCTGAGTCAGCGCTTGACCCGAATTTGAATGTATTTGAACCGATGTTTTGAAGTAGCAGGCAGGAGGCTGGGTGCAGAGCAGAGGGGTGGAGACCAGATGTGTCGTGGCCTTAACACAGACAGAACAGACTGTGCCAACACACATGGGGGGCTGCTAGCAAACGCTCACATCTGAGGCCCACAAGCATACAGAGCCGGGCAGCAACCTTTTAGTCTCGGGATAATTAAAAGGCAATCCTTCACTCTTGGCACAGTGGGAACTACAGTGGGATGGTGGGTGGTTGCAGGTTCATTTAAAAAAGATGTTGTGAGCAAAGAGAAAAATGCGGGTGACTTCTATGTCTAGCAGGATGAAGGATGCTGCATCCTCTGGAATTTGATGGACAGACCAGACCATCCTGCAGTGAAGGGCCCAGACTCCCAGTGTTCTCAACAAGATGACAGAAGGGGTGGACACCTGTGCTGAAGAGTCTTTGGTGCAAGAGCTCTTTTCATAGAGGAGAGGTCATGTAAGACTAGTTGCAGGTCCTGGGCTACCTTTAAGGAGGAAGGGGGGGGGGGGGGGGGGAAGCTGAAGTTTTTTCAGGGGAGCTCTGTTTAGCTTTAAGGATCATTAGGGACCACCAACTACCAAACAAACCAGAGGGAACACATCTATGCTGTTTTGACGAATCAAAATCCATACAGAAGAGGAACCGATCCCTGCAGATATTATGCAAAAATGGGTGTTGCCTAAAAACACCCCAAATGAGTTATGGTAAAAAAGGCATCTGGCTCCCTGCACATCCAATGATGTGTCATTTCACACTTTCCTCAGTTTTTCTTGCAGCATAAATATTTGCAATCCTGAGAACCAAGACAGATTATTTCATTTTGGATGAACCTTGCTGAAGTGCCTTAAAGGATGGCGGCAGACTGAAGTAAATGTCCAAGTTCACAGAATGTAGCTATTGAGCCGAGCACCAAGATTCTCCTCAACCTTCCCCCGTGGACAGCAGTGTCCATCTCCCACCCGCCCCCATGCAGAGAACAGCCCTTCGACTCCAGAGAGACAAACATAAACAGTAGGGTCGCTGTGCTGGAGGAAATTACCTCCCAGAACCACTGGCACACATCCAGCACAGACACATTCATCTGTTTTCCTCCGGCCGGACTCTCACTGCAGCTCACCAGCACAAGGGGGAGGGAGGGAGGGAGGGAGGAAGACACAGCACCAGTGCGCCAGCGACGAGTCAAGCCGTGAGCGAATGAGGGCCAAGCATGAGCAAAGAGCCAGTGAGCACGAGAGAGAATATGAGAGGAACATGAGGGAGACGGAGAAAGAGAGAGAGAGCGCCTGCAAGTTTGAAACCTGTGATCACGCTAGGTGATGCGGAGCGGGACTGGGGATCCTTCCAGTTTGCCGGGACAAAGGAAATTCTTCAGCAAGGAAAACAGTGAAGTGTGAAGAGATATATTTGGGATTTTATGTTTTACACCTCACAGCCAGACGGCTACGGAGATATTTTTTTTCTCTTTTTTATCCCTCCTGTCTATTTTTTTTGCGAGAAACTTAACAGGGGACACAGAATTAAGACCCCTTTCAATGATCTCAAGCTAGGGGAACGGACATCTTACTAATGGATAGTGGGTCGACACGTATAAATGTCTGACACATGAAGACCTTCCACACACTTCGTCGTAGCACCATGGCCATGAACATATCGGACACATGGAACAACAGGCTGGAAAAGTGAAAGGACTGGATATGATAGCAGGTAAGAACAAACAAACAAATAAATTGCTATTCAAGCACCCTAAAATTAGATTGAGAAGGAGGTCAAAAGACCAACACCTTCAGAGAAATTTAGAACAGCTAGGACAATTAAATTGGTATGAAGAAACTAACAAATCAACTGCTAACAAAAGCCAAGAATGACGGCTAGATAATTTTTTGCTTTAAATAAATTACTTAAAATCTGCAGCAAAGTTCGCATTTAGGCATGCCACTAAAAATAAATCTTTCAATTTCTCAGTTATAAACTTTAACGGGCTAAACTGCTTCAGAGCAAAGAATTGTATAGATACACGACAATCTCCACTTCTTGAAAATCTTAAGAGTTCAAATCACATTTGTGAAATAATAAGAAAAATTAAGACAATTATGAGTGAATCAATTTGAAGAAAGGATATCCTTTTTCAAATACCTACATATTTTGAAATCCCATAACTTGAGCCTGGATTTCAAAATAATACAACCAAAAGCTTAACTCTGAAGAGAATTAACTTTCAGGAGGGCACACTTACCAATACATCATTTTATATGCCAGGATAATGCAAATCCACCATAGAAAAATGTACAGCACACCGCCCTCAGCCTGCACTGATAACAGCCCATGGTCACTTCCTTGGTTAATTGCTTCTCTATGGTCTGGAACTCATACTAATGAGCAAACAGGAAAGTCTGATATCGTTTGTTACAATAAATGTCACTCCTCCTTATAGACATGGCAAGTTGAGGAAAATGTGCCGTTACATGTGGGAGAAGGGAAGGTAACAACCATAGCGACAACAGAAATAATAATCATGTTCATATTCCTCTCTACACCCCTCAGGAGAACCGCTAATTTCTGGCTTAATGCAAAACGGATGGGGCCTGCGCCTTACCAAACAGCATGACGCAGAACTTACCGGCTAACAACCATCCTAATTCTGAAGACACAAGACGGGACTAATGGATTACTGCAACAATTGATATTAGTGTACAGACAAAAGCAATCGTTTTCTTGGGGAGGGCATTGTAATTTTGCTTTCTTCCCCAAACGGGGGTGACGTTATACAGCTGATGGAAAGGGGGGGGGGTCACTTGTGAGCTGTTGCTGCCACCACACACCTCTCTCCTGTGCCCGGCCCCCACCCCCTCCCTATCCTGAGGGAGCCCTGTGAACATGCTGGCCAAGCCTACGGAGACCTCCAGAGCAGAGAGCCTACTCTTCCTCTTCCACTCACACCCCGAGCAGCCACCCCGAGCCCTTTCCCCTGCACCATGTCCCAGAGAGATCAGGTGTCCCTGCTGCTGCTGCTGCAGCCCAACACCTCCGACCCCCTGGACTCTGCTGCCGCCCTGGAGGACAGCGCTGAAGGTGAGGAGACTCTTCCCCTGCGCTGGGCCTCGCTGCTCATCCTGCTGGTCATTATCCCCACCATCGGGGGCAACATCCTGGTCATCATAGCCGTGTCATTGGAGAGGAAGCTGCAGAACGCCACTAATTACTTCCTGATGTCGCTCGCTGTGGCAGACCTGCTGGTGGGGCTCCTGGTGATGCCGATGGCCCTGATGAGCGTGCTCTTCAGTAAGTGACTCCCAACATCATCACTTTCTGGGTGACAGCTGTGTGCCATCAGAATTATTAATCCTCCAGCTATGAGTGGCCTCACTCTGTCTGCTGCTAGCTACACTGTTGCTTTATCCTTCAGGCAATCCCTGCTCTATTGTTCTTGAAAGGTGCCATCATTGCCACTTGCTGCTACTGCTGCTGTTGTGTGTGAGCCAGGCTGTGATATCAATTCCAGCACACTAGTTGCAGTGAGATTCTTTGTCTAGTGGAATGTCTTTTAGCTGACAGGTTCACAAGGCCCTCAAATAATTACATTGACATTATTTAGATATGCCCTGTCTGTATTTAAAATAAATAAAGATTATGGAATTTAGGGAAGAAAATATTTTATAAATAATAAAACAAACCATCATGGGTTAAAAATTCAAACAGCAATGCTTACCAAATAAATAAATAAATAAATAAATAAATAAATAAATAAATAAATAAAATAAATAAAATATCGCTAGACAAAAAAATAAATAAACTACTTCCTAACCAGGAGTGTGATTAAACTGGTTCACCGAATCCACAACTTGCAGACCTCATCCTTTGTGCCCGCTTGATAAATCCTCACATAAACATTGCTCCATCCAGCCGAGGAACTCACGCATTCTTACAGTGAGACAGAGATCAGATCAGACTGAAGCCTTCAAAACACTGCCTCCGAAACCTTACAAATATCAAAGCCATGTGTGCAGGGCAGGCAGCTGTGGTTCAACAAAAAGCATCTCTGCGGATGCCACTGCTGTGCCTTTGTGATCCAGCAGGTCCATTACTCCTCATCAGATAAAGTAGTCAGGCTTCAGTGGCACACCATGTGCTTCACCTCGATCAGGCACGGGAGGGAATCAGATAGATGGGCAGACTTATCCAAACGCAAGTGCTCTATCGGCATAGCAACCATGTGCTGCTACTCAAGTGGACACGCAGGGAAACGCTGAGAGAGGGGGAGGGTGGCAGCAGCCACAAATCAATCCATCTCACTTTAAAGCCAGCCGCTGTTGAAAGGAGGAAGCGAGACGGCAGAAACAACAAATATAAGGCATATGTCCTTATCTGGCAAGACATCGACGTCGGAACTCAAAGATGTTCGTGTTATGCTGGGATTAAAAGGGGTAACATGAAAACTAGCTGAGCACACGAGAGGCCCTCAGAATGGTTTTAGAAAGGGGTTTGTTGGTGTGGGGGGGGGGGGGCTGCAGGTTACTGTACACTGTACCGAGATCTTAGACAGAAGGGACCGTGGGGTGGGTCAAAGGAGCCTAAACAGACACAAACAAAACTAAAGTGCTTCACGCAAGTCACCAGGCAAAAGTGTGTGTAGGTTGAGAGACTACTACAAGTGCGGTTTGTGGGGTGGGTGCACGCACACATCTGCAACTGGAGAAGCTTACAGCACGACAGGGTTAGCGTGAGCTCTAAATCACTTCAGCTGTCGACGAAGATAAGTACACTAGTGTCAACTCTGAGGATAAAGAACAGTCAGTGACCCGCAAGCAAAGTCAACGAGTTATTCTTCTTTGCTTGATTAAACTTCTTGATGATAATATCTGGATTACTACTTATAGGCCTGATGTAAAGCTGGGGTTCAAGTGGGGAGCATTTTCACATCTGTGGAACAGGTGAGCAGATGTTGGATGTTAAACACCTTGAGCGATTTTCAATGGTGCTGCCATGAAGACAAAATGGATCCCCGATTACAGGGCAAAGCTAGACAATGTTAAAGTCTATGTTTTCCATAGAGGAGAACAGGCAGTGGGTGGAAACATGGGAGCTGGTTTACAGACACAGACCACATGGGTGTTTATCTTTTAAGTGGTGAGAAATATTTACGCTAGTATTTCCGCCTTGGCAGCAAACATCCTTTCCAAATTCTCTATTTCAGGGAAAAACTAGTGATTGTGTAAAAGCAGTGAGGTGTCAGAGACAGAAACGAGACTAGCCGTTTTGGCACTGAGAGTCCTCTTGTAAGAAGTAGACAGAGCTCCAGTACAGGGCTGAGAACAGCATTCTCACATATTACAATGTCCAAGCAGTCTGCACTTCCACAGGCAGAAGACACAATGACAGATCACTTTATTTGCCGGAGTAAAACAGGTTTTAGTTCAAAATCACAAGATAAACAAAAGGAGATGAGAGATGAAACTATTGTTAGCACTTGAAGGACCCCATTACAGAAATTGAAGCCTCTAGTCACATGTCAAAACAAAACAGCATGCCTATAAAGGAACCTGGGAAAGTAATTCAATTTGCTCCAGATGACAAAGCTCTTATAAATATTCCAAGTCTGACTACATAATTCCCATATACAGTCAAATATGTCATGAGATTCTCACAGTGTCTCAGGTCAAGGAACATCTCGGATCGGCTAGGATCTAGAATAGCTAAAACAACAATGGAAACAACAACAGAACCACTGTCATTTATTACAAGAATGTAATTTGAGCGTCACGCTGAGTTTGTACTGTATTCTCTAATTGTGCATAAATAAAGCTTTGCCAAACCCACCAAACACAGAACTGCTTGCCATTGAAATTTCCATAAATATTCAAAACAAATAAAAAACCCAAGTGCAAGTGCCCAAAAAACATGCCCGTTTGCAGACTGATGCCTCAGATCTTATACTATCTGAATTCTTATAAACCAAAGGATCTCTAACATGGCCCAACAACAATAATAATAATAATAATAATAATAACAACAATTGTTATTATTATTATTATTATTAAAAAAAGGCTTAATTTGTTTCAAGCACACAAAGGTGTTGAGTATTTGTTCCTCTGGAATTAAACATCTATATGAAACTCCCTCATACCCTACACAGGTAAAAGCTGAAAGCGCCAAAGCTTCCCTGGCATCAGAGTAGGATTTCAATCAGGACAGACAAATGTAATTACTTACTGGTTTAAATGTTAAACCAACCTAGTTAGGTTATATAGCCCTATTAAATCCAAAGTGTTGTGACCAATGTTACTATGGTCTAAGCAAACATTCATATCTATGATATTTCATGGGATTGAACCCCACAAACACTATATTTAAACCAAGACATAAATCATAATGTGCTGGACCCAAAAATAAACAATGCTACAATAACAAATCCCAATCAGAGTTGGCATAACGATCCTTGTAGATACCCAAAGATCAGAAATGTTTCAATCATTCACTATTCAAGATATTCTCCATCGGCAAATGGCATGAGCTGCTCCAATTCTCAGTGAAGAGGGCAAACCATGGCAAAGGACCAAAATAAGCACCCTAGAAATATTCAGAGACATCTCTAATCCTGTCAACACTGTGGTAGGGCGGACTGTACTGCTCATTTCTGTGCTTTTCAACACCTTCAAAAACCTGGAGAAACAGCAGCAAATAACAGTTTTGTTTCGCTGTTCAACATAAGCCGTTCAACTACACATCTGGGTTAATTCCTTAACTAGACAAGTTTTAAAAAAAAAAAAAAAAAGTAAAACTTTGTTTAACGGTCCCAAAATGCATCATAGTGGAATACATTTCTGATAGGACAGCAATGTTTCACATTAGCAATTCAAGTCTTTACAAGACAAGCACAGCTTGTAGATCAACTAATCTCCAATTTCTCAGTTGCCTTCACACCAGATGAATTAAAATTTGATGATATAAATGTCTCTCTTTTTTGCTTCAGACTCGGACTGGCCACTTCCTGAGTTCCTATGTCCCATTTGGCTCTTTCTGGATGTGCTGTTCTCCACCGCCTCCATCATGCACCTCTGTGCCATCTCCCTGGACCGCTACATAGCCATCAAGAAGCCCATCCAGCACAGCCAGTACAAGTCCCGCTCCAATGCCATGGCAAAGATCGCACTTGTGTGGTTCATATCGATTGGTAAGCATGTTGTGATGGGAAGAAAGGGGTAATGGCACATTAATTCCCTGCGCCTCTCCAGGTGACTAATGTCTGTAGAGCTGAGCAACGTCTGCTCTCAGCCCCATCTATGACCTGTTTACGACGCAACTTCTCCTCAGGGCATCGTGTTTGGTAATGGTTAGGACATTTAGCCTCAAAAGCTGTCTTTATACCCTGAATCTTTAAAAAGTTCAGGCACACAGACGACCGTTTTATACGAACACATTTGCGAAACCATGCGTAACGCATTAAAACTGACATTTAAAGAAGCAACAGGACACATGCCACACCAATGGAGCAGGAGCCAGTGGCCTTAGGCCGTGCAGCAGGAGACGCTGCGGAGGGAACACTGGGAACAGCCTGGGAATGTTTGCCATGTTCCCTCACAGCTCAGGGACCGTAAACAGGGAGACATTCAACGGTCATACTTGGGAGGCCTCAAAGAGTTGAGCGTACATAAATAATCTTAGACCAGCATCAATTTATTCCAGATACAAAGTAAATGTAAACCAATACTTCTAGGGATCATTTGCTGGAGTTCATGGCTCATATCAAATCTGTCCAGTGTTTGTTTACTCCGTTCTGATTAATGAGCCTTCCCATTATTTCTCACCAAAACTGTCTACATGGAGCATTCTTCAACATCCCCTTGTCTTCAAAACTGGACTGCAGCTGACTGACCAGTGAACCCATGTTTACATAAGCGCAATGATTTCCTTTTAATGATTCTCGTCTCGGTTACACAGTGGCTTTTAGAGAGGAAAAACGAAATTAAACACCTCGCAAGCCATCCTCGTTAACATCTAGTCCAGACAACTCCCCTTGGCTGAGCTGTTTGGTGTCAGCAGTGGTGCAACGCCTTGGCTGGGATGTCCTGGCGAACGCAGACAACACACCTCCAAAGGCAGGCCCCCGGCCCCGAGACACAGACAGCTTGGGCACAACGTGTCCCTGCTCTTTTTGACTGTTGGTTTTGCTGAGCCAAAAAGTAGACGACACTAGATTAAAAGTAATGATCGCTCCTCAGAGCAATGGGAATTGAAAACGTCTCTTGGTCTGTAAATGACTAATGGATCCTGTGCTGACTTGAGAGGTAGTAAATCAGGGGGTGTCTGGGAGCTACTGGTCCACCATTTCCCTTTGGTCTTTCAAAAACACCTTTGAATATCTGACATAGAAAGAGAGGACCTATTTGAACTCCATCTGTGTACTATTTGCAGTTCTGCCATTAGTTTCTGGTAAAACTCAAAACTCTGAGCCAAAGATATACAAACATAAACTTTAAAAAAAAATGCTTAGAGCTTCATTATATGACTACCTCTCTTCTTCCCTCTACAGGAATTGCCATTCCCATTCCCATCAAGGGTCTGAGAAACTTTCATCCAGCAAACAACATCACCTTCAACCAAAACCACACATGTCTGCTGAAACAGGACAGTTTTAAAGACTTCATCATGTTCGGCTCGCTGGCAGCCTTCTTCATCCCGCTCACCGTAATGATGGTCATATACCTCCTGACCATCCAGGCCCTGCGCAAAAAGGCCACCTTGCTCAGGTCACGGGTGTCACAACGCTACTTCAGGCCAACCATCTCCACCGTGAGCCAGCGAGAACAACCCAACCCTTCGCCGACGGAAAAAATAGGCACGCTAGAGCGGGTCAAGAGAGACCGAACTGGCAGTCCCCCCAACACCTTGATGGAGGGGCAGGACATCCCTATGCGTAGACTGTCAACGATGGGTAAAAGGTCCATGCAGAACATCAGCAATGAGCAGCGGGCATCAAAGGTGCTAGGTATAGTGTTTCTGCTGTTTGTGGTCATGTGGTGTCCATTCTTCATCACAAATGTAACAGCAGTACTCTGCAAGAGCTGTGACATAACGGTGGTGGGTCGGCTCATGGGCATCTTCGAGTGGATTGGCTATGTTTCGTCTGGCGTCAACCCGCTGGTTTACACGCTCTTCAACAAGACCTTCCGCGACGCGTTCGCCCGCTACATCACCTGTAACTACAGCGGTGGCCCCAGACCCCCCAAGGCGCAGCGAAAGACCCTGACCCGCATCTCCTTCCGCTCCTCTGTGGCCGAGAACTCAAAGCTCTTCATGAAGCACGGCATGAAGAACGGCATCAGCCCGGTGAACTATCAGAGCCCTCTGCGAAGGAGGACGACACCCATCCAGTCCTCCACCAGCGTGTTGCTGGACACTTTGCTGCTCACAGAGAACGAGGACTGTAAGCCGGATGAAAACGTTAGTTACGTGTGACATTTTGAACTGATCGCCAGGGAGGTCACTAGACACAACAAGGGATAATCGGTAAAAGTTGTGTTTTTTTTTTTTTTTTAACAATGTGGTCTGGCAGACATTAAAAAGTGCTACTCTTAGGTGGAAGCATTGATCCGATGATATAAAGCCTAATGAGATGTAGGGGCTGCATCAGGACAACACAGTGGAGGTGTAATGGATGCCAATGGGCAGCAGTCAGTGGAATTAAAGTAAGGGTGGACATGCTTCTGTTCATCTTGTAACATCTGATCCAACATGTTTGCTCTAAGGACGTCAGGGAGACGTAGTATTTTGACAATCAAGAGACAGGCATGAAAAAAATAATCTTTTACATAGCATGGATTATATTTTGAGCCTCCTATGTACACATGAATTACTGTTTATGAATGTCACCTAGTTTTACTGAAGAGCTGAAAGAGTATGCTTTCTTTTGTGCCAATAAGCAAAAGATTTATACTTTGCCTTTAAAGAAAAAAAAAAAGTGTCTGTTTGGAGAAAAAATGCCAACCAATGATTGTAAATGCTAAGTGAGACAAAGATGTCTGTGGTCAGACTTTGGTGTCCTTGCCAAATAAAATAAAGGTTAGAGACAGAAACATTTCAGCATTCAGAGAGAACCTTGAAAAATATGCCAAGCTGGGTGTGCCATAACACAGATGTATCTATTATTAATGACTGTTTATTTAAGGCTTTTATAATGAACTGCCATGGATGCAACAGTGAGAAAGACACTACACTTCACTGCAGAAGTCTGCCGGCATCTGAATATTCCATAACCATAACACTTACAAAGTCCATGTAGACCATCGTAACGCAAGTGACTCAGTACAAGTCTTGTACCCAGAAATCGGAAGGCAATCTCCCCTTAACTAAGTATGCAATTGTTTTATTCCATAAAATGTAATTGAAAATGATAGCAAACGGCACTGTCTTTGGGGTTATACTAGCATTGCTACCCTTCACTCCCTACCCTATTAGGCTACAACATAGGTCTATTACAAAGACAGACACACACAAAAAAAAAAAGTGTGGCTAGTAATAAAATCTCAACCACTCTTTCTGTGATTAATCACCTTTCATGTCTGCGTCCCTAGGAGAATCAATCAGACACACACACACACACACACACACTAAAAAAAAAACAGAGCTGAATCGTACGGTCCCTACAGCGTCTGTGTGTGACAGAGAACATTCAGGGGTCGACGAACTACCAAACCATATGCCCCAATCAATACATTCCTACTGTGAGCAAGTTTAAGACGCCCATGAATGCTAATGAAGACCGGTAAAGCTATAGTGGAGTAGATTGGTCATTTGGGAGATAGCAACCACTGCAACATGTCGTCCTTTTGGAGCCTTCACACATGACATAAAGCCACCCCCTGAGGCTTGGAGTGGGCATGGTCCCTTTATCTGTCTGCAAGCGAGGTGAGTAAGACTGGAGAACACCTCTGAATTGTTGCAGATCAGCAGGCTCTCTAAACACAGGAAGGATTTACACAAGCTTTATCTTACAGCCAATTGATCACGGGAATATCGCATAGCCTTTTTTGGGCTACCCAGTTCCTCCGCTTGGCCCCAAGCACTGTTACACTGAGCAGAGCTGCCTGATGGGTAAATTTCACGTCGGGAGGAGAAAGATGGGACTTTGTGAACGGATAAAATGAATAGGGCAAGAGAAAAAATTATATTACGCTGCTTCGTAAATGAGTCACAACAACCTTTGCCACTGCTCTTCAGTTCCATGTGCTTAACACATCATTAAAAAGACGAAGACAGGCCAGACACAGACAGCAGTTTAAGGCATCACAGTCAAAACAAAACAAGCCGTTAGAAATTCTTATGAAATGTAGACTTGTGCATATAGGCAATTTTTTTTTAAGTGGTCATCTATAACAACACAGAAGCTGTGGGCATTTCCAAGCAACATACAAATACAAATGTGCTCGTGTGTGAAGCAATTCCCACTCGCTCACATAAACAATCCCAATTAGGAAGTCATTCATCACCAGTCTTTTGACTAATGAGAACTGAAATAGCCTACATTTACCCTGGTGAAACATATCTCTAATATAGATGCACAATTAAAAACAAGGGTCATTCACTTAATGCAGATTAAAACTCAAGAAAAACCAACTCCTTTTGAAAATATTGAAAACAAACACGAGATCTCTTCCAGTCTCCCTCATGGTCCATTTAGGCCATTCACTGGTCAATCACTAACTCAACACAGAGGGCTGGGTCAACGCTATGAGGTTTAAACTGTCCAGGGCAAAGGAACAACACATCTGGCACATAAACTACCACATGGCAGATGATAAAGCACAGAGTCCATCGAAAAGAACACGCTCTGTTTATAAATAGCATGTCAACAACAGCCACAGCAATACTAGCCATCAGCACCAGTAGAGGCAAGTTATTTCCAAATCCATTGCAAATAATGGATGTTTGTTTTGAGTATTGTCAACATGAAGGGGTGTTTGTAGACAGCGGTGGGGTAGAAATGAAACAGTCTTTTGGAAAAGGTGCTAAGATCCTCATAAACACATTTGGAAAATATTCCACAAGAATGGAAGGAATGTCTTCTTTGTGTACACACATAGACTTTCAGACAAACTTGCAAAGACTTTACACAGCATGAGATTGAAAGATGCCTTGCAAAACATGACACCTAGTGGCCACAGGAAGGAGTGCAAGAGATGGAGTCAGGGAGGTCGAAGAGGCTTACCTAAACAAGATGAACCCAATGGACTCCACTGCTGCTCTCCTCACATCATCATTCACATCACTGACCTGGGGAACGCAAAACAGTCAAAGAAATAGTATAAGGAACACATTTCTCATTTCTCAAAAGGATGCTGTAAACCAGCGGTGTCAAACTCAAATCAATAACCAATCAACCCAATCAAGATAGCTAAGAGCAATTACTTCAATGCACTAAAATTAGATGGCCCAAGAGATGGCTCAGGTTTGGCCATGGTAATATAGCGGCGTTTGTTATCCATATCTGATAAGCCTTACAAGTCTCTCAAGTGGCTGACACAGACTACAGTGAGGAGGTGGGACAGCAGGGACCTACCGCCACATGGAGCAGGCGTCGGATGGCCTTGTTGTTCCCGGAGCCGCAGTAGGCCATGGCCACTGTGTACATTCCTGAGCGACGCAAGATGGGGTCCTGGAGCCACAGAGACACAAAACAGATCATCAAGGCACTGTCTGCACAAAGTGTGGACGCCCTATACACTCAGTCACACCTAACCTGCTCCCTCTGTGTGTGTGTGTGTGTGTGTGTGTGTGTATTCACCCTGCCTACATAAAGAACAGCACAGGAGATGTTCAGCCAAACAAATAACTCAACGTTGTATGTGTATGTGTCTGCATGCGAGGATGGCCCCTTAAAGCCATCCATATTTCAGATTTAAGAGTCTACCATACACTGGTCTGGATTCAGTGCTCCAACAGAATCTACAGCATCGTAAAATGACAGGTAAACTACAGGTCAAGAAAACAGAGCCAAGACCATGCCTAACAAAGACTGGCTAAAAATAAGGCACATGAGCAGACCTTCTCAAAGATAAATAATAAAAGGCTAAAACGTTCTACCACAGAGCACGCTTAACCATAAAAGCTGGGGCATGTGTTGATATGATGCACAAGGGCACAGCAGGGTACCATCCAATCCTGGTCAACAGCTAGGCCTGTAGTACCTTGTCTCTGCAGAGGCTTTCGATGAGTGCGTCGGCCTCCTCCATCCTGCCGTACATGACCATGGCAATGCCCACGGCCAGCCCACGAAGGATCTTCTCATGCTGGGTCTCCTGGGCGTAGCCCACCATGTCCTCGATGGCCTGGGCTGACTTGGAGCCCAGCATCACTAGGCCCAGAGCCAGACCGGCAGCCTCTCCTGTAGAGACACAAAGATAGAGAGAGAGAGAGAGAGAGAGAGAGAGAAAGAGAAACAAATGCAGACAAAGTGAGGAGTGAGGATGTGCAGGATTGTTGGGGCTTTGTTATGGCAACCATCTCCCCTCAGGGACACGGCAGAGCAGACATAAAAGACAAGCTGAGTCACTGATTACTGGTCAGCGTCCTTCAGGCACCATCTCCAGACACGGCTCTCTGTTCATGATCAGACAGACACGGGATAAACGCTGCTCTTTACTGGGCACTGGTAGGCAGGGGGACTGAGGAATGGGTAAGCCATCAGAGACGGGCATGTGTAAGTGATTAACTATGTTAGCAAATTTACTACAAGTCTCTCCTCAGGAAGATGCTTCTCTAAACATCAGCTAGTTGGTGTTTATATACAGATCCGCTAATAGACATTTTATGACATCCGACTTGAGATGATAACGAGGGGGGGAAGCTACTCAGGATTAATGAGAGTCGGTGCTCTATCCACCAATGACTATTCATGGTTCTAGGGCAGTCTTCTCTCCAGTGATTCGGAGTAAGGTGGTTGCCCTGTGGGTTACAGCAGCAGCATTGATACCATTCTCGTACCTGTAACCGCATCATCCTGATACAGGTTTGACTTCAGCAGGTCATAGACATCCTGTCGGGCAGTGCCAAGGGCAGCTAAGCCAAGGCCCAGGGCCCCACCGTGGCGCACAATCTGTGAATAAAACAACCAAAGATAAACCAATAGGTTAAAATGGAATCCTCTCTGAAGTTTCCAATAGATAAATGACTTTATTTATCCCCAAAGGGAAATCCCCAACGTTGAGGGAGCAATTCACATACATTACCACACACACAAAAACAGACACTGAGGTAGAAAAATGATGAGTGTGTCGACCATTGTGTTTGGCAGTTTGTGCAACATCCTTTTCTCGACAATCAACCCAAGGGGCTCCACGAGTTCCAAGTAGTCAACCTCAGGTCCACCAATGACATACCCCAAAACTGCAGTGTCATCCAAACATTTCTGATCTAACCAGCCTTGACTTGCTAAAGCATAAAATAAACAAAACTCTCATTTTATCAGCTGGTGTCCTGTAGTTTTATTCCCAGGGAGCAAACATCCGAATAAAAATGTGCATCTGTACTGCAAGTGTAAATGCTGTGCTCAATGAATAAATAGCCTAAATGGATTGTGTTCTCTTGACCCAGAGGCAGTGCTTTGGTCAACATGCACAAGTCGCACAGACTGTGCTGATGACGAAATGTGTGTCAAGTAGGGATGCACCGATATGGAAATTCTTGGCCGATACCGATGTTCAAAACAACAATCTAGCCGATACCGATACTTGTTTATTTTGTTTTTGTTGTTATTCATTCACCCTTTTGTGCCAGGAAAATAATGAAATCATTATCTAAAAAGCAATGTGTTAAATTATGTCAGGCCTTTATCACTCTTAACTTTGAATGAGCACAAATTCAATCAGATTTATGAAACAATCTTTAGTTTAACTAAACTTTATTTAATATAATATCACCAGGCATCAAGACATCATTTCAACTGTAATGAGATGCTTGGAATGCAGCCTTACAAAACACAAGCATAAACCCTTAGGGAATGCCATATAAATTCAAGATTAAAACGAATATAATACAATATTTTTCTTTAAAAACTGCCTGCCATAAACATCGGCCAGTACCATCGGTGAAAGTCAAGTTTAGTACCGATAGGCCGATAACATTAAAAGAGGCAAACATCGGCCGATACCGAAAAGGCGGTGCGCACACAGTACGCTTGACACTAGGGATGCACCGATGCATCGGCCGTACATCGGTATCGGCCGATGCATCGGTGCATCCCTAGTGTCAAGCGTACTGTGTGCGCACCGCCTTTTGCTTATATATGCATAGTGGCTTTGTGACACTTACATCGTTGCTGGCGTTCTTGAGCTGACTGAGGAGATAGTCAATGATGTCTCCTCCGTGGTTAGCATGGATGAGACCCAGGGCATACAAGCCACCGCCTTCCTGATAGGCTGAGCCAGGCGAAGTGTCCTTGGGCAGGTATGTAGCCATCAACTGCAACGCTTCTTTTTCATGGCCCTGTGCAGGAATGGAGAAGATGCAATTTAACATTTTCAAACACTCGCTCATCACTGCAATTAGGAACACTTTGAAGAAAAGGTAAAAGTTTACCTTGTGGATAACACCCAGGCTGGCTGTGGCTGTGAATTTGGCCCAGTTGGTTGCTCTCGCGAGCCACTCCAAATTCTCTCTGTCAAAACAAACGAGAACTTTTAAATATCCTCTCTCTTAAATATGTCTCTTTCTGCCCACAAAATATAACCTTACTCTTGGTGATGTTCCTTTCCTAAGCCCAAATTCCAAAAGGTCCTTACCTTAAGAACTGGTCACTTGTGGTTCCCGTATGCATAAAGGAGTTGGCTATGACCGTTGCCGTGTGACAGACTGAATTTCGAACAGCATCCTGATGGACACACAAAACAAACACAAAGCACAAGTCAGTCCAGGGGGTATCATAGTTCTATCCAGGGCATCAAAAATACTATGGCAGAGTGTGCATTTACAGGGCAGGTTATGGCCTGAGGCTAATGTACCAGTCCAGGGAGATAAAACTAGTATCCTTAATATTACTAAGATACGTGAGAAGTCTTTTAAATTATTGAAAAAAATATCAAGCTTGCCAAAAAACTACCAGAGGAAAAAAAAGGTAATCAGGTAATGTGGAATAAATAATTGTGTATCCTGGAAGTCAAATTCTACTGTTAAGTCTTTACATTATCAAACAGATGCATTGTCCACTCGTACTCCTATAGTGCCCAAGAGGTCAGGTCAAATTACAACAAACCATTATACAGCTTAGATTGAGAGAATCAAATATCACTGCAACTGAAATGGATTTATACGGTTTAAGTTTAAGAAGGTGATTCCTCGCAGGTCCCGCTTTCAAGAGCACCTGAAAACATCTGACCCACTCACAGGGGTGCAAACTCATCAGGGGCGAAAAAGGTGACGAAGTTGCAAAGAGCTCAGTGAGGGCTGTGTCCTTGATGATTAGAGGTGGCCGTGGAGTAAACTATTGTCATACTCAAGTAGAAGCACAAGTAATTGTCAAAGAAAGAATCCGCTAGAGGTCAAAGCATCATGTCTAATTATTGAATCCAATTTAATTACAAGTACGTGGTGCATGCTCAATGGACAGCATCACCAAACAATTTGAACTGTTCGTGAAGAGCTACCTCTCAAATAGTAACAGTAATCCATACCGTGTGTATGTATGCACACACACACACACAAACACACACACACACACACACACACTGCTTGTTGTTGAATCTGAAAAGGTTTTTTGCCTCCCTGTAGGATAATACATAAACAGGCATACACTTTAGAGCTACATGCTCAAACTCAATCCACAGGGGGAGGGGAGGGTTGGGGCCTAGTAAGAGATGTGATTGGACCAGCTCAATGGCAGTACAAAACCAACCAGTGGACTGCTGCCTCTGCTTAAGGGGCAAGTTATTGGCCAATTTTGGTTAATTTTAAGTCATAGATCCCCCCAGATCCCCCCAGATCCCCCCCCCCCCACACACACACGCATGTTTTTTGTAGGCCACAAGAATGTCCTTTTTTGAGGTAAAAATGGCACATTTGGTCGAAAGGTGACAATTTTGCACCCCTGCATTCAACTTTCTTACCTTTGTGTTTTTTAGAATCATCAAGTCTGTGTTGTTGTTTCGGATGAGGAACTGGAGATGCAATTCGATAGCCATTTCTCCACTCAGTATCTTGATCATTTTGGAGTTCTGGTCTTTTGGCTCATCTTTCTGCTCAAAAATAAAAGGCAATTGGTGACAACATCCAAAATGTTATTCAACATATTTCCCTTAAAGCAGTAGTAAGGGGTTTTGATCTAAAAACTGCCAACTAACTACTACCTAAAAGGCACGCAAAAACGTTTCAAGCGGCAACAGCAGCAGTGCTGATAAAAGCTTGCTAGAAAGCAATTGGTGTCTTTTGGCAACATCTCGCTATGAAAGCTTTCCTTACATTTGTGCAGGGTTTCCGACCTGGCCCACGGAACAGAGTGCATAGCCTGGTTGGCTAGTGGGAACGAATGTTTATCTGTTTATCTGACCACATGCCATCAAAATGAATTTGAAGAGGATACCAAAACTACTTGCCTACAAAAACATCCTTCAAAAAGTGGTAGATTCCGGCAAATTGTTGCTTTTAACCTGAGTTTTCATTGAGTAAACAACGTCTATTAAGTAAATACCTGTTTATGAATCCATCAGACAACAGAAATGCTTTTCTTACCAAGTCAGCCTTTCCTGCCGGTGAGCTCCCAACTTTGTCTTCAGTCTCCATGGCATCACTTCAAAATTTGCAATAAACAAGCAAGATTAATACACTCCTCCAAGAAGCTGAATGGCTTGACTAGAAACATCACAGTAAGTTTAATCATTTCTCAGCTTTTGCATGAGGTTAATGATAATCCTGGTTCATGTGGTGATGGTTCCAATCTATACATCTCAAATTCTTTTTAAAAGGCTTGCATATTTCCCCACATTGAGGTTCTCAGTTCCTCCAGTCTCACCTGTCTTTGTCTTGTGTGGGCACCGTGCCTGTGTTGGTGGAGCCGGGCACAGCTGGGATTGGCGTGCCGACGGTGCGTAGGTTCTGGATGACAGACGAGAGGAACTGTTGGCTGGCGCTCTCATACAGGTCAAAGCAGATCTGGTAGGCCATGAGCAGATTGTCCTCCTTCACCAGCTTCTCCAGGATGTCACTCACTGCTTGTGGGTCATCCAGGAAAATCAGGCACTGGTTTAAAAAAAAAATAAAAAAATTACACAAAGATGGAAGGGAACAAGCCTTCCACACATGTATAAAAACACAGTGGATGTAGGAAAGGAAAAATGTTTCCCAATGCTGAGGAAAATGGCAAATAAAACATAAAAAAAAAAAAACCCTCAAGCACACAGCTGAATGAACGCTGACAGACTAAATGGTCTTTTCCCCTCATTGCTGTCAGTGAACAACTTGGAACCACCACAAAAATATTCTTTCTGTGATTACCTGGCAGACATTGATAAAGTCAGGCTTCTCCAGGTTCATGTAGAGCTTCACAAGAACTCTTAGGACCTCATTCCGGAATTTCTTATTCTGCATCAGTGACATGCAGATCTTCAGACTGTAGGCCAGGAGCCCTCCAACATCAGTCTAAGCAAGGCATGGGGGAAAGAAGATTAAAATTCTGACCACAAAAAGCATTAAGGCACTAATGGCATCAAAATAGTTTCAAACACATCATATGCAGGTCTATGCAACCACCAACAGCATTCAAAGGGTTCCCTGACGGTCTCAGGTTTACCAACATTACAAGCAGGCAATAGTGAGAGAACATTTCAGTTAGTTGACATTTTAAGAGGCAAGATTACTTAAAACGTTAATGTTCTCAACTACAGACCGATTCCAAGATGGTTTTCTCGAAAATGTCCAAGCGACGTGTCTCCAGAGCGATGCCAATGGCCTGCTTGTACTTGTGGTCATCCAGGCACCGCTGGAACATTTTATTTACGATTCCCTCCAGGCGGGGATCAATGGTCTTCTTCTCCTCATCCTCTGGCAGCTCAGCGTTCTCCACACGCAATTTGGTGTAGTGGTCAATGCATTTAGCTGAAGACAACATAAAAAAAAAAAGAGTCAAGAATAATATGGAGCAGGTTTGGTCCAACAAAGTGGTTGAAGTCACACCTGTAATGCTCACCAATGATGGTCTCCACATATTCAGAGTCATCAGTTACATTGAAAAGGTCTCCGGCACCAAGGGCGTAGTTCAGGGACTCTTCAAATGCCCCAAGATGGTAAAAAACTTTGGAGGCAACGAGAGCTGCAAACTCCCTACTCCGGAATGTCTCATCTTCATACAATACCTCTCTGTACAGGAGAAAGATGCGTTACCAGAATTTGCCACAGAAAATAATAGTGGTTAAATTGAAAAAAATAATAAAAATACAGATATCAATCAGTCAGTCCACCCTTACATCTTATCAACTGATTCGGAGATCTCAGCCCAGAAATCGTTGACGATGGCATTCAGTTTGTGAAGAGCAAATTCCTGTGGACATAATTATATTATATAGATTATTTTCCATTACTTCAACAAATAGTCTGCCACAGTTTCTCTAACTGAAGATTGTGTAATGTTTAAGGCCGCACTTGTTTACCTTGAGCTTCGGCTCGTCCTCATCCAGGAGGGATATGATTCCAGCTTTGAAGAAAACATGACTCAAATTACTGATCTTAGCAGCTCTAAACAGTGACAACAACTCTAATACACTCTTGACGTTCACCGGCTTGCAAAATTTCATAAATAATTGCCTTGATCTGTTTAAGGGTTCTGATCAAATCTGCCAAATATCAGGAGCTTAATCATTACGTTTATCAACAGGTAAACTTTCTAGCAAAGTTGCTCCAATGACTTGCATAGAGCAACTTATAACTTCAACCTAGCAGGTTAGTCTACTACAGTGCAAGACGCGGACCTGTCCAACCGTAAAAAGCTAAAATTGACTTGTTGTTTAACCTGTAAACCGATTCCCAGGTGGATAGGAAACTAGCCAATCATAAAAACAACTTTAAAATGCCTGTAACTTTAGCAAAAGCACCAACAGATCGTGCTCTAGCTAGGACCTAGCTAGTTGCTTTGGCACATGAACAACGTTACAAGGCAAAATTCCTCCTTTCTTTAAACATTTGAACAACCATTGCATAACGTGTAATAATCATTTAGATCCTTTTTGAATAACCGGCATGCTGATGGTAGCAACTCATAACAGTCAACTAACATTAACGTTAGCTGCCGGTAGGAAGTCAGTTATTGGCTAGCTACCTTCGCTCTCTATGGCAAAAGATAGCGTTTGCTAATCTAGCTAACTTTGCTAGCTAGCTACGAAGCAGACGGCTTGCTTGCCTGATGAAGTGATAACTACACGGGGAGGACGATTGCCTCTATATTCACATTTGTTACAACATGAGAAACTATTTTTACGAACTTTGCTACAACATAACACATTCATGTATAATTTAAATATCCAGTTCGTTGCCTGTGCTAGCTATCCAAGCTAGCAGAGCAAGTTTGATGTCTGGCTATGTGACTCAGCTATATCAACTGCATTTCTGACCTAAAACAGATTTTTCCTTACCGGCAGAGGTGATCATATTTGTGCTCCTTATTCTCCAGCCAAATTCCACTTATTGAACTGGATGTATCTGTCAACAACCAACGACTCTAAAATATATTTCAAATACAATACACCCCGTTTAACGAAAGATGGGGTTAGCGTTCGCTGCCAAACAGCAACTTGTCTCTCACAATGAGCTTTCTTTTTCCTAGGACCCTTTCCATCTCAGCTGTCTGGCCAAAACGTGCCTGACTAGAATAACAATGTTTTTTTTTAGTTTGACTTTCAGTGTAATTTAAACAAATTATATAGCTTCTAATTCCATAATGTTCTGGGAATATTTTTAATATAAAATTAAATATTAAGTTTTACCATGTGGCATAATTTTGAAACCTTGATCTTCTATTCCCTTGTGGTCGATATTCCTTTCGGATAGTGATAGCAAATCCACGTAGGCCTACATCAGTGTCCATGTTGAACAATTAATAAATATGCACACCATATAGGCCTACCTCTCGTTAAATTATTTATTTGCCAGTGACATGAGGTTCTATCGTAGAACATTATGGCTCGAAATGTCAGAATAGATGTATTCTGAGGCCATTAGGGCAAAGTTCGTTTATGCGATGATTTATGTCAGAAGACGTTAAGATCACAGGCCTTACTCTTTTTGGGTAGCCTAACTTTAAGTTGATCCCGTTGAGTCGTGGAATCTTTGTGCTCTTCATCCAAGCATACTTGTATTGTTTGACAACGCACAAATGAACTCGGTAAAGACATCTCATCTCATATACATTACGTTATTTTTATTTTTGTGAGTAAGAAATGGTGCTGTCCAAAATAAGAACAGAATATTATCAAAAAGGAACAAGCAATCAGTAATCAACATACAGTTTAACTTGTTAAAATTAGTGCAAAGTAAAGTGGAGCTTCAAAATCTCACTGAAACTTATCACATTGAGGCTTCTCCACCAGCTAATCATTCTTAACAAGATGTACATGTATTCTTTCACTACAGTCTGAAGGCATAGACAGCACACATTAAACAAATGAATGAAGTATCAAATTGTGATCAGTCAACTGAAACACAAATCTGAATTTTCGCATTCACAATTACTCCAGTACCCATCCATTGAATTTGTGATGTTACAATTTATTCATGTTCAATCCATTCTGTATCATAAAGTGCCAAAATTGCCACTGGAATTATTGTTCCAAGTAAGATACATATCAGATGGTTTCAAATCCCTGATGAGCCAATTCCATTGACAAAATCTCCTTGATGTCCTCTTGCAGCAAGATTCGACTTTAGTGGTATACCTTCAACAGTTTCCATGGCACCTACAAGAAGAGAATATAATCCATATCACTGCAACACTGGCCATTTGCATGTTATATCCATGTTCACTGAATACATTTATAGCGTGTCCATGCTTACTACGAGAGATGCTGCTATGTTGACCTCTGGATCGTCTTCGATGATCCCACCAAGATGAGCATTTCAGTGACCAGGCACTGTTTTTTGTTCTCCTCACATTATCTGAAACACCAATGGAAAATACGAGACAATTTCACCATACATGACCTATTTACTGGATGAATGCATTCTATTGATATGGCCTTTACTACTGGGGGGGAGCTGTTAATGCATTCAAGACTTCCTCATCTCATGACAATCATTTGATCTTTCCATCACAGCTACCTTCTTTCATGACGCCTATGTAAAGATTCCATACATTCCAGATTAAAGTAGTTACAGTTCTTCAATTCAATTAACACTTACAGTAGCCAATTCTTACTGGATAAACCTAATGTATTTATTCCAGAAGATTACTCAACCTGATGAAAGAGATGAGTGAACAGCGTTGCTGGCATGTTTCTTGATGGCCAACATTTTTTCTGCATTGTTTGGAATGTAAAGACCAGCCCATATCGAGTCACTGGAATGTTTTCGAAACACTGAGCGCAGTAAACCTTCCAAAACTTCAACTGATTTAAGGGGCCCCCTAGTCTCGTCTATAGGGTGCACCAAACCAATCACAGCAGGATAGACTGTAGAGTGTTTCGTGCGGGCTCTCACATCTTTCATAATTTCCTTGATGCAGACATGGTTACAATTGCTGCTGATATATTCGTACTTGAAAATAAATACTATCATGGCAGAGTCAATTAATCTGGCAGCTTCGGTAGCATTTCTGCTTGACCTTATCGTCCTGTGAACGTCACCATTAAGACCAAGTCCATGTCCATCCATAGTTAGAGCAGTATTGTCTTGTGTAGCGAGGACAATGTCTCTGATATCTGCCACGTCGTTCAAGGTACTTTCAGTCTGGTGTCCAGTGTTTGGTCGTATGTTGTCATTCAAAGTCATGCTTACAGAGTCAGGACTGTGTTTACAGTCGACGCTGAACATCTCATCAATGAACGTTTGCAACGAATTGCGTTGACCGTCGTCGCTTTTACAAGCCTCTCCGACCAAGTAAATCTTCTCCCTGCCACCTATCCGGTGTACCGTTTGCTGAAATTCATCTTCATGTTTTTCGTGCTCGTCACCTTGTGTAGCCCCCTGTGCGGCCATGACTAACTAATGATTTCTTTGAATAGCGCCGTAGATTAGCAATGGCTACATGTGTCCCCGTTTCACACCGAAATTAAACAATGCACTTTCGGGGACATTGTTCTTTCGACAATGCGGGCAAGGAGTTATCCGTAGAGCGTGCGAAAGATTTAGTAACTTAAGCCCGCTAAGCTAAAGTCTGCCACCGTTGTTGCAATGGACTGTGGGACTTGGAGGGTGGAAGTAAGGAACAGCCTCCAATTGGTCACTTTATCTAATAGGCGTATGACCATCGCATACAATTTAACCTTGAGCAAATAGTTAATGTTTAATAAATGCGTGGGAAACATGGAAGAAAGCCGTCATAATAGTTGATTTTCAGTTTGGAATACAAGGATTTAAAGATGAGGTCCTTTGTTGATTATTGTGCAACTGAACAAACAGGGTTTTTTTCTCGACTACAATAGTTATCCATTATAGGGTTATTTAGCCTCAGATATTGAATTTTCACCATATCCCTGAACAGTGGTGTCCCCACCTCTACACTAAATACCGTACTAGACGGCGAGCCGGCAGTTTTGCTAATTGTGCATGATAACCCAAAAAAGTAAATGGAAATTGCGTAAAGGTTTTTAAAATACAAAAGAGAAAGTTCGTTCATAGGGGGTGCAGCAACTCACACATGAACTGCTCAAGCATGAAAATCAGAAAATTGGTATATTTATACTTGGCCCCAAGTACCAAATGGCCGATTGAATACAAATTCAGCTGTCACTATTGGCCAATCTTCATGAAACTTCAATCACAATGAGCCTAGAAACGTTGTACCAAGTATGAAACAAATTGTCCACAAGGGGGCACTGTAATTAGCACATTTACGTTTTGGCTCATAGCTCAGCAACCCATGGGAACAAAACATCTTCTTTTTTCTGATTCCTTATAATTTCCCAAATTAAATGAGCCTATAACCACCAGCTTTCACCCCAAATTTACCACCATTTAAATTAGATGAAAAGAATGGGAAAGCTCATCCAAGGCACTTGACACAGCGATGGCCCTCTATCTTATGATGCAAAAGTGAAAATGTCATGACTTGATACACTCAATAACTACCACCTTCCTTGGAAGCATGTTCAATTTTGGGAAATTTTATCCATTGGGGAAGCTATAACTGAATCATTGTAAAAATATGAAATTTTGTGCGGTTGTATGTCATGTCATGAAGTGCCAAATGGCTTGCTCAACAAAAATGGTTGAACTTTTACACCTCCATCATTGAGTCCATCCTCACCTCCTCCATCACCATCTGGTACGCTGCTGCCACTGCCAAGGACAAAAGCAGACTGCATCCTGTCATTCGCTCTGCTGAGAAGGTTGTTGGCCGCAATCTGCCATCTCTCCAGGACCTGTATGCATCCAGGACCCTGAGGCGCGCAGGGAACATTATGGCTGACTACTTCCACCCTGGACACATTCTCCTTGTGACACTCCCAGTGACGTAACGTAGTTACGACAGGCCCAGATGCAGGCTATTATGACAGTGTTTGGTCGTATGTTGCCCTATGCCCTCGTCAGTGGCGTAAGGCAGTGGTTCCCAAACATTTTACAGTCCCGTACCCCTTCAGACATTCAATCTTCCTCTAGGTTCCACCCTGGTTTTTTTTCATGTTTGTAACCGCCGCCACGCCGCCTCCCTCGCGCACAGATTCAGCCTATAACACTTGAAACTGTCATGGTAGGTCGCTAACCTACCTGTAGCTATTTTTTTATTTATTTTTTTAGTGTAATCATTTCGCAGAATTTGGATATACATCAGTATTTTTGCCATTGGACTTACCTATTCAGACTATTTAGATTGACATAAATATGTCTATGGGCCCCGGGTCAGAGTCCACAGGCCCAGGTGCGACCGCACCTGCTGCACCTCCTATAGTTACGCCCCTGGACACTCCCCTCCAGCAGAAGTGTGCGGTCCATCAGGACCAAAACCTCACGCCACCAGAGCAGCTTCTTCCCGTCTGCGGTTGGCCTCATCAACAAGGCCCGGGACCCCTGCCCCCAAACACAGACTCTTATCCTGCACTCTTATTTGCACACTTCTGCATAGACTGCACAGCTCTTTCATTTTCTCCTTTAACATATTCTGTCAAAAGTTTAATATATTTTATATATTGTTTTTCCTATGTTTTCCACTGTGGAAACGTTGATGTACAGGGGTGCTTGCTCTTCCACCTGCCATCTCCTATAGTCCACAATCATCTCCTTTGTCTTGCTGATGTTGAGAGAGAGGTTATTATCATGACACCATGTTATCAACCTCCGCTCTGTAGGCTGACTCGTCATTGTCAGTGATGAGGCCCACAATGGTTGTGTCGTCAGCAAACTGAACAATGAGGTTGGAACTGTGCGTAGCTGCAGTCATGTGTGAACAAGGAGAACAGGAGGGGGCTATGCACACAGCACTGGGGGGTGCCTGTGTTGGTGATTAATGTGGATGAGGTGCGGTCACCGATTCTCACCACCTGTGGCCAAACCAATGAGGGCTTTTTAGAAAGGTAGAGATGTGCAGATTATAGCCGATGAGCCCTCTGGAGGTGTTGTGGGCCTATCATCAAAACACCGGGGAAGGAAGGTGCCCACCTGATGACTCCAATGAGGCTTTTCAACCCTTTTGACCCACAGACAGCACCACGACTCTTACCTGGAAACACCTACCATAGGCAAAAGTTGGGTGGGAATACAAACACCCGTTTCTGTATCCTTTCGAAGACCAAGGGCCTGATTTACTAACAGGATTGCGTCGTAAACATAAAACGGTATTTACAAAGGAGGCGCATTTGAGTAGAGGCGCATTTTTACGCTTTGTGGGTGTAAGCCGCAACGAGGTGGAAGGGTATAAGAAAAGTGGGCGTGAGGCGCAAATATATGGGAGGAGAGAAGTTAAGTGCGCATAATGATGTATTGCGTGGTATTTACTAAAACTGCCTGGCGAGCGCGCGTCTCTAATTTGCGGGATAATTCTCCGCCTCATAAAAGCAGATTTCCATTGAGTCTGAAAACATTGATATGGCAGCAGTTATAAGAGCAAGGCAAAGACATAGATAGAGACAGCGCACAGAAATATTTTTTTCAACTCGTATAACACTTTTTCAGTTAAGCAAACCACAAATCATTAGACGGTACAGGTTAACCAGCCACGCAATACTTCAATTACTGAACCAGATCAGAGACGACATCGAACCCTCTAACCAGCGATCACATTCCATTCCATCAGTTGTTAAACTCCGGACAACATTGCAAATATTGACATCCGGATCATTTCAAACAGTTATAGCATCAGCAGTTGGTATATCTCAGCCTTCACTCAGCCAAATATTCACCCAGGTACTCGACGCATTGCTACGGCGCACTGGTCAATACATTTCCCCCACTGCCATAGCTGAAATTAAAGATATCAAACAGGACTTTTTTTGAAATTGCAAACTTTCCGAACGTAATTGGAGCCATTGATTGCAACCACATTCAAACATTCCCACCTCGAACACATTTACCGAAACAGAAAGCACACATATTCAATGAATGTCCAGGTCATATGTGATGCCAACATGACCATTACTAACGTGGTAGCCAAATACCCTGGATCTGTCCATGACAGTTTTATCTTCCGGAATAGTGCCATCTATCCATGATTGAGCAACAGGGATTTTGGAGAGGCCTGGCTACTTGGTAAATGTATTTGTTTCAGTGGGGATATATTGTAGTGAACCCATGTCCCTTGTAGAACTTATTAATCTCGCCATGTACACATCTATATTGTTATAATAGACAGTTTATGCATTAATGCCACCAATAGCATATTCTTTATAATCGTGTTATTTTAAACATCTCGCTGTAGGTGATGGCGGGCAGAACAACAATATAACCGCGTGCACATTGAATCAGGTTCAGTGATTGAGCGAACGTGAACCAATATATCTATCTCTTCTTCGCTGAACCTTAGTTTTTTCTTCCTCGAATCTCCATGGCGGCAGTAACTTGCAGGCGATTTCTCCCGTCTTTTAACGGTGCGCTAAATAATGATTGCCCAGCGCAGATCTGGTTTGATAAATACCACGGAAAATGCGGAAAAACACTGTGCCTTAATGTGCGCCTGGCAAAGGCGCAGATTAAGCTGCGGTCGCAATGTTAGTAAATCAGGCCCTAAAGGGCGGAGTAAGCACAGAGTGCCCAGCGCGGATCTGGTTTGATAAATACCACGGGAATGCGGAAAAACACTGTGCGTTAATGTGCGCCTGGCAAAGGCGCAGATTAAGCTGCGGTCGCAATGTTAGTAAATCAGGCCCTTAGTGTGAATGAAAATATGTATGTGAAAAAAGGAGACAGACCCATTCTACCTGGCAGAGTAACTATGTGTGTTACTAACTTCAGGCAAAAAAATGTGTTCCCATGTGTAGACCACACCCGAGTCTTAACCACAGGGCTACAGAAATCTTACAAAATCAATGTAGAAACCCCGGCTTACAGTTGGGAATATATTTATATGATTTCAAACTGCAACATCAAAGCAGCATTAGTAATGATGACATTAAACCGTGACTTTGTGGTCAATACATTTAAACCTGTGTCTTTTTCACACTAAAACTTGAAGTGGGAGTTTGCATGGTACTTCAGTAATGTAGTTATTAATATGCCTTGGGTAACATTCAGCCCTCTGCTCCACTTTGCCTTCACACTTCCTCACTAAGCCGCCTGTCAAGGTTGGAAAGGTTACTTTTGAAATGTAATAAGTTATAGTTTACTAGTTACCCTGTTAAAATGAAACAAGTAATTAAATATTTTAATGCCAACACCAACATTCTGATAAGTGATTTCATTACACATTTTATGTAATAGATTACAGTTATATTTACTATGTAATTTAATTATAAAACTTTCATGCAAATAGTAACTCCTCAACACTGCCTACACTAAAAGAAAGATGTGTTACAGAAAATATGCTATGCTGTAGTTTGTCCGTCATGGAACTTGTTCCACCAGATTCACTTTAATCCTCACAGTGGTGTTCACCTGTGCTTGAAGGTACTTCTCAAACTGAAACAAAAACAGAGAAATGTATTACTATTACCATCCAAATTAACATTTTCCTCTCAATAATAGCATAGCCTACACTGTACAGATAATCATAAATGGATCTCATACCATATTACACCAATGGCATATACCAAAGAGAATTCAACATCAAAATGTTGTGTGGCAATGGTCATTCATTTCCAGGTATTTTACAAAACTCAAAAGTATTTTTTATTTATTATCTATTATATTTTGAAAAAAAAAGAATAGAATTTGAATACTGAAGTTAACACCTTTTCAATTAGTATCACAGCTGTGTCATTATTAACTTGAACTGTAGATGTCAACTTGAGACTTCCATGGAGCAATGTAGTTAAATCTGTTGAAAACAGAAACAAAATACAAAACTTAATATTTATCTTCTTCAGAACTACGTATATCAAATGATGAGCTATATAGTAGTTGTTTGCAGTTATACCCAGAAGGGGTGAATTTGGGTCAGCAGTGGATGGGCCACTTGATGTAGATTGCTTTGATGTGGTTTGATCAAATGAAGTTCCCCTGGTGGTGGGGTTGGTTGATGTACTATGACGTGGTGTACTTGTACTTGTAGGAGGGCTGGTTGGTTTCATAGCTGTGCTTGAGGTTGGGTCATGAGTTGATGTACTTGTTTCAAGGATACTTGAGGTTGAAGCATGTTCAGTTGTGCTTGTTGGAAGATAGGTTGATGTGGTTCTTTCATTTGTAATCCCAGTTGTTGGAGAATTTGCTGGTGTAACTGGTATAGGCATGCTGGTGGCAGTGCTGGTTGATGCAGCTGATGCTGGAAGGGTGACTGGTGTAGTCGTTTTTTGTGTCGTAGTTGAAGGTGTGGTTGGTATAGTGGTTGGCGTAGTTGAAGGTGTGGTTGGCATAGTTGAAGGTGTGGATGGCATAGTTGAAGGTGTGGTTGGCATAGTTGAAGGTGTGGATGGCATAGTTGAAGGTGTGGTTGGTATAGTTGAAGGTGTGGTTGGCATAGTTGAAGATGTAGATGGCATAGTTGAAGGTGTGGATGGCATAGTTGAAGGTGTGGTTAGCATAGTTGAAGGTGTGATGGGCGTAGTTGAAGGTGTGGAGGGTATGGTTGAAGGTGTGGTTGGCGTAGTTGAAGGTGTGGTTGGCATAGTGGTTGGCATAGTTGAAGGTGTGGATGGCATAGTTGAAGGTGTGGTTGGCATACTTGAAGGTGTGGTTGGCATAGTTGAAGATGTAGATGGCATAGTTGAAGGTGTGATGGGCGTAGTTGAAGGTGTGGTTGGCATAGTTGAAGGTGTGGTTGGCATAGTTGAAGGTGTGGTTGGCATAGTGGTTGGCGTAGTTGAAGGTGTGGATGGCATAGTTGAAGGTGTGGTTGGCAGAGTTGAAGGTGTGGTTGGCAGAGTTGAAGGTGTGGTTGGCGTAGTTGAAGGTGTGGATGGCAGAGTTGAAGGTGTGGTTGGCATAGTGGTTGGCGTAGTTGAAGGTGTGGATGGCAGAGTTGAAGGTGTGGTTGGCGTAGTTGAAGGTGTGGATGGCATAGTTGAAGGTGTGGTTGGCATAGTTGAAGGTGTGGTTGGCATAGTTGAAGGTGTGGATGGCATAGTTGAAGGTGTGATGGGCGTAGTTGAAGGTGTGGAGGGTATGGTTGAAGGTGTGGATAGTGTAGATGGCATAGTTGTAGATGGCATTGTTGATGGTGTGGTTGGCATAGTTGAAGGTATGGTTGGCGTAGTTAAAGGTATGTTTGGCGTAGTTGAAGGTGTGGATGGCGTAGTTGAAGGTGTGGTTGGCATAGTTGAAGGTGTGGTTGGCATAGTTGAATGGTCAGAAGTACTTGCAGTTGTTGAAGGGGGGGTTGTTGTAAGTTCAGTTGTAGGTGCTGGAGAGGTTACTGGTGTAGTCGTTTTTGATGTGGTTGTTGAAGGTGTGGTTGGCGTAGTTGTCTCAGGTGTACTTGTAGAAGGGCTGGTTGATGTCATAGCTGTGCTTGAGGTTGGGTCATGAGTTAATACACTTGTTTCAAGGATACTTGAGGTTGTAGCATGTTCAGTTGTGCTTGTTGGAAGATAGGTTGATGTAGTTATTTCATTTGTAATCCCAGTTGTTGGAGAATTTGCTGGTGTAACTGGTATAGGCGTGCTGGTGGCAGTGCTGGTTGATGCAGCTGATGCTGGAAGGGTGACTGGTGTAGTCGTTTTTGATGTTGTGGTTGAAGGTGTGGTTGTTAATGGTGTGGTTGACAAAGTTGTCTCAGGTGTACTTGTAGGAGGGCTAGTTGATTTCATAGCTGTGCTTCCTTCAGAAGTGTTCGTCGTAGGTGTAGAAGTTAACTGTGCGGATGCTGTGGACAAAAAGTCCATTTGTTTGTGAGATAAAGATGTGAAACTCTGATTCAGGGGTTATGACAGAGGTCCCTACCTTTAAACAAATATCAATTGTACTCTTTTAATTCACACATTAGAACACAAAGAGGTTTGGTTAATCAAACAGGGATAACTGTATTTGCTTATATTTATGCACACCAGACAAGCAATGAAGTTACAAATTCCAAGCCAAAAGCTCTCTAGCAATATGAAATGTATATTATTTGAAAACTGGATTTTAAGGTGTTCTTCAGACATGCAATCTCCAGCTTAACTAACCCACCTCCCCCCATGCTCGTCTTTTCACTGAGTCGCGATCGTCGCATTTGACAATGTGATTTCACACCAAGTTGATTTGAAAAAGCTAGTAGCTTGGCTAGCAACAACTGTATACAATGTACAATGTAGACTTGGAAAGTCTATACATGAGTGTATTTATGGCATTGCGATTGGGCCATTCAGACTATTTAAGATGTCATCTCTATGTATAGGTCAGTTTGAAAATGTAATGGGCTGTTTCACTGCAAATCACATTCCCCCCGCGTACCCCCTACGTCCCACCTCGCCAATCACTTCAGACATATTTTCCAGTTACAAAAACAGTTTTTTTTTTTACATTGCACAGTGTCTATATCTCAGTAACTTTAAAGAAAAAGTTGAACAATCGTCTCCTTAGCCGGGCCCAATAGACATATTTATCTCTAAATTGACAGACCCTATTCTCAGAAGCTCCGGACGCTACTTCCTGCTTGCTAGGCTTTGCTACCGAGTCGTGCTGTCTAGCCCCGGAACGCTTACTTGCTTTGTACTGCTAAGTATCCCAGTGACTGCGCACACTACCACTACCTTTCACATTACATCGAATCTGGGAACTCTCTCGCTCCCCCCCCCTATTTCCTGTCCCTCTCAGCTAAACGCTTAGCTGGCCATGGCGTCTCATTCGACCCCTGTCCACTGCCCAATGTGTAATATGTTTAGCGACTCTCCAAAAACTTTCAATGGCCACAATACTTGCACCAAGTGTTACACCACTGAAATGTTTCTTCGTCCCTACATCCCCTACCCCTCTAACAGTAAGCCTATTGGCACAGTAATCTGGTCTTGCCTGTATCATGTATTTACCACCAGATGTCTGTATACTTATTATATCCAGTGACTAAATGCTGGCTGTGTATAACCCCTGTTGCTTCCTTTCCCCTTCTGCCACACAACCCTTCCCCTTCCCCCTTTCCCCCCGTCCCACCTTCCTGTCTCCACCCGGCCGACCTCAAGCAGATGGGTCCCCCCTTATGTGCCGTGGTTCTGCTTAAGGTTTCTTCCTGCCAAACAGGGAGTTTTTCCTTGCCCCTGTTGCCGTTGTGCATGCACTAAGGGGGTTTAGGCTCTGGGCTCTGTTAAGCAATTGTATTGTTATGGCGCTATACAAATAAAATTGAATTGAATTGAATTGAATTGAATTGAATTTGACTCAAATGTCCGCCGCTCTAAAATGGATGTGTTCAGAGAAAAACTGGTATAACAATATGGAGAGAGTCTAATGCTGTATATGCGCTTGAATCATGGTAGGTATTATTTGTGAACTGAAAGAACTGACTGTAGTCAGCCTTATTTTTTTGAGTCAGCCTTGTTTGTATTATTTGTGGGAAAAATAGTAACAATCTTTAACTAAATGTTGTAATGTTATCCTTATCTGACATACACTAAAGGAACTATTAAAAAACGATTAAATGAAATGAATAAGTTATTATTTTCTTTGGTATTTTTGTCAGATTTGCAATAATTACTGGGTAAAATGTATGTTGTTGTCCAATGTCAAGTCTCTATTTGATCATAGGATGAGACGATACGAGAGCTAGTTTAGTTGCAAAATCTGAACATCAAGACCGACAAGCTGACTGAGCACAGCCAGAGGCAGACCCTGATAGGAGTTGTGCAACAAACGTTATGCCTAAGTCCCTGTTGTAGTGGTCAGACAGACGTTTTGCCTGGTCATATGGCTCATCATTGCCTGCGAGATCTTTCAAACTGCCGAGCCCCTATTTAACAGGTTGTTGTCATTTCAGAGTCAGGTCGTTGCTCAGCGCCTGTTTTATTGTGTATGTGTTTTTCAGATGTGGGTAAAGCTGCTGTGTGTGTCACCGTACCACATAATGCCTTGTGTGTGCACCTCAGGACTAGTTCCTAGTATGCAGTGCACTAGGCCGTGCTTGTCATTACTACCTTACGCCATGGACTAGGGCCCATCATAATACCCTGCACCTGGGCCTGTCGTAACTACGTTACACCACTGGCTTGTGCCCTTGCCCTCTGAAAGTCCTCCAGATTCCTTGAATCTTTTAATTATGCTTTGCACTGTAGAGAATTAAATATCCAAATCCCTTCCTTTCTTTCTTTGAGAAACATTGGGCCTCATTCTCCAACATTTTCTTTAATGTCTTCTGAAACATCTTACGGACTTCGAAAGACCAACCTTAAGAAAATACCTGCGCCTGAAAATGTATTCTTAAACCACCAAAGTGTCGTAGCTGTGCACTGATTCTTAAACGTGCATTCTCATGCACCTGAATTTTCATACAGAAACACCGTGCAAGCTCCTTATAAGGGACCGGACAGACTGATCCAAATCTTGTCATAGTGAAAAGCCAGCACCAATCGAGTAAATGCAGACCTCACCATGTCCAGGACAGGGGTTGAAGTTCTGTTGCAGAATATAGATGTGTCCGTTCTATTCCACTATGGCTATATCCACGCGTTTGAGTTTAGCGCTTATTTATTTATTTACTCCCATTTTGCAGTGTTCGTGTAGTTATTTTTGTAAGGACATCACAATGCCTCGTAGAATCATATAAATGTGCATCGTAATTGTTTATTATACAAATATTCTTGTTTTTATTATTATTAAAATTATTTAAATCTGAGGATGTCTGTAGAATGGATGTGAACTAATGATTTCTCATAAATTCAGCCCTTAAGAACATGGGCGCACTCTAATTTGGCTGATTTACAACTGCTATTTAGCGTTCTTAAATTCTGTTCCAAGTTAAAAGTGGGGCAGATAACCTGAACAATTATTGTGCATTTTGTGATAAAAGCGTGACATTTGGTACACATATAGCCATAGACAGTCCGAACATTTTCTGTTACCAGGCCATCATGAATTTTCAACATGGCGGCCATAGCAGCTATTTTTCAAGATGGAGTTTTCATATCCATTTTCTTTTTATTATGGGATATAATATGATGTTGATAATCTTGTTAGTTAAATGTAGTCATCATACATAGTTTTTGACATTTTATACATAAAAAAAAATATTTCAAATTAATAAAATTTCGAGATGGTAGCCTTGATTATAAAAATGGAATTTATAGTTACCTATATGTTTTGGATGATTTGCCCAGAATCTTTTTTTGTTCTCACAAATCACATTTACTTACAGCTATCAAGTGACATGTTGGTGTCACCGCCAAGTTAAAATTAATCTGAGAGATATGACTGACCTTGTGTTCATATTTGTCATATGCTGTAAGTAGGCTTACAAGTAAATAGATTAGAACAATTTAACAATTTCGAAATGGTTCGAAATGGTTGGCCAGTTCGAAATGGTTGGTTGCTGTTGATATAAGACTGGTTTTGGTAGGAAGATACCACAGACACAGATATCTGCTATATTTTTGCTAATGCACTGTAAAATATAGACTTCAATCTTTTCAAAACTTCTTGTCCTTTACTGAAATATTACAGGCTATTTTACCTCCTTCGTAATAGTAATTTTCTGAATGCCTCTTTGAAAAGGTAGATCAATAAAAATAGATTAACAGGTCAAGAAGGTAAATCTTAAGATTAACGTAGTCCCTTTTTATTAAGTCCCATTGACAGCCTTTTGCATGGAAACAGTCAACGTGCCTATCCTATGCCAACTTCGAAACTGTGGACAGCTCTCCCCCCCTCCCTATTGAAAGGGTGTGCCCCCCCCCCCCCCCCCCCCCCCCAAAAAAAAAACATTTCACTGTCTAATCAGAAACATTCTGAAAATGTTCTCAGAGTAGACAGCAATAAGACTGAGTTGTTCACCCTCCTCCCAGATGCTCTGCTCAGATGTTGTGCATGAGAATAAACAACCTGTTGTCACAGATGATGTAGCAGTCCTCAACAAACCACCCCTAGCTGATCTGTCCTCAATTTCTCCATGCACTAACAAGGAGGTTGATACCCTCATGTTATTACATGTGGCTCATGCAGCACAAAATGTTCACCAGAGAATTATGATCCTGAACTGTTGATACCGATGTTATGGCGGTTGTTGGCGGTGGCAGCAGCTCAAGGTCTAAAGCCAGTGGATGCTTTGTTTGGCATTTGGTACTTGAAAAAGTTTTCGATACCGAGCAGCCCATGAAATCTCACTTGGATTTGGACCTGAGGCGCCATGTGCTCTTCCTGTGTTTCATGCATTGACTGGCTGTCACACAGTATCAAGCTTTGCTGAGGAAAAAAATGTTTGATAAGGATCCACTTCTGCATAAACTTCACACTGTTTATTGATTGATTGATTAGTTGTCCCTGAGAATTCTTTATTAAAGAATAAGGAAGATTAGTTGGTTATCTTGTCCCAGAGATAAGGATCCAATTCTTTGGTGGCAAAAGCATGACCAACCTTCCCAGCCCTAAGCAGATTTACCCTTACTTGTATTTCTTCCTGCTCTTCCTTCCTGGTTTCATGCATTGACTGGCTGTGACAGTATCAAGCTTTGCTGGGCTTGGGACAAAGACTGCATGGGTTGAATGGGCTGTCTTTCCAGACCTTACAAATGCCATGTTAGAGCTATGTTCAGCCCCGCATGACCTTCCACAGGAGGTAATGGCCACAATAGAAAGGTTTATCTCCCTGCTCTATGATTGAACCAGCACATCCACTGAAAAAGACCATGCTAGAAGGAAATTATTTGCAAAACAGCACAAAGTGCAGTCAATCCCCCCAACAAAGGCTGCCCTAAAGGAGCATGTTAAGAGGGCAGTCTACCAGGTAGGCCATATGGGGGGGTCAGATGCTGGTATCTACACCAGAGCTACCTTTACCCTGTAAATGGGGCTGGTCAAAGACATCTGAGGGTCATTATGAACCATTCTGGACATGCCTACCAGATGCAGGGCAGTCCAGCTATGAACTTGTCTCCTGCAAATGTAAAAAGGGCTTTGTTAAGAAGTGCACGTGCAAAAAAGCTGCCCTGCACAGCCCTCTGTTACTGTGAGATCGATTTCTGGCTTTTCCATGATAGACCATATCATATATTTGGACAGTTAATATTTTCACATATAGACCTAATTTCCCTATATTGACTAATGAAACAGAAGGAAACTACATAGTAGGCTTAATATTAGAGTTACCACCTGAATTCAGCAACATGAAAAAAGTGTGATTTGATGTTATGATCCTCTTTATCATATACAGTATCTATGCAACTTTGTTGCAATTACTTACTTAAAACCAGTCACAGCTGCCGTTTAGAAAAAATAACAACCATCTTAAAATTTGAATGACTTATTTGTGTTATACTTGGAGTAACTCTCAATATATGGCCAAAATGACTTACTAGGTCAACAATCTTACATACATCTCTGTAACATTAAATGGAAATGTCAAAAGTAGGCCTTGACATTTTAGCTGGAATTTGCCAAAAAATGTCAGGTTCTAATTAACATATGTCTATTCTGAGATACCTCTTCAAGATTCACTTGAGATAACACACACATCCTATTTGCTCAGGTATAGAAAAATATGAACTAGCTTACTGAAAAAAATGACAAGCAAATGTTGATCAATAAAATGTAGATGTCTTAACTGCTTGATTAACAGACACTATGTCGACCAGACACAGACACAATTCATTCCTTAACAATGTTGGAATGCTGCCCAATAATGACAGATCTATTAAATGTAAAACAGTGCAACTTCTAAAACAAAACAAAAGTTCAAAATCACTTACAGAATGAAGCACTTGAAGTCAACAAATAGACCAGAAACATCAGATGAAACATTCTGCTGCTGATGCTCACACCGTATCAGTCTGAAAGTTGTCTAAAGTATAAAGTCTGCTGATTTTTATACGTGCTTCTCAGTTCTCGAAACACTCATTACCTGCCTTAGTGAAGATGTGTTACAATGATGGTGAAGTATTGTGTTCTGTTCTAAAACCGAAACCTGCAACAGAATGCTACAGAGCAGGTTTTACTACAGATCTCTGTCTGCCCAGACTTTCCAGTTGAGTGGTTCATTCACCATAGGCCTAATCAGAATCAGGTTTTTATCAGAATCAGGTGTTATTGGCCAAGTAAGTTTGCAAAAACAAGGAATTTGACTTGTTAAAGTGGCTCTCAGTGTGCTTACACAGAATATACATCACAACTAGTGGTGGGCATAGATACATTTTTTTAAATCTAGATTAATCTCACTGTAATCTTGAAATTAATCTAGATTAAAATGGCTCATTTGAATTGTTGTTTTCATGTAGCCCTGGCAACTAGCCGACATGAATAATATGCACATGAAATGAAACTTGTTGAACTCACCTCAACATGTCTTTTACAGTCATTTATCCCACCAATGCTGAAATCACTGTTACAGATAGTACAGCGTGCAAGACTGTCATTGTGATTACTTTTATAAGACAGGGGTGCACCTTTGTATAGTCTGTTGTAAAATGTCTAATATTTTCTTTTTTGGGGCACTCTCCCTGTGTCATAGTGGCCCTGTTCCTAGATACACTGAACTGATCAATTCGGTTTCGGGAGAAGAGATAAAAGCCCGCCCACACTGAAAATTGATTGGTTGACTTACCGAAACAGGCGAATTAGGATGCTCCTGAGGCACACACGCACACTGCCTCACACACGCACAGTCACTACGTCCCTCTCCCTCTCTGTCGTGCGCACGGCACGCCACACAGATTCAAATGCGGTTTGTAGCACGTCTGTCTCGTGTGCACGGTCTAGATTCCGGGAGATTTTAAGTAATTTGCGGGCATCTGGGAGTCATTATCAATATGCGAGAGACTCCTGGAACTTCCAGGAGACTTGAGATGTCGGAGAACTGTCTCTTGTTTTATCTTGTAATTAATAAAGTGATCTTGAAAGACTGTATGACCCACACAAATTCGTGTCGTCGTGAAATCAAATTCTTTCAGTTAATCTATTACAATTTGTATACACATAACATCTGGGAAGGTCAACAGGCATTGGATATTTTCATCCTTTGGTTCTTGAAAAAAAATTCATGTGGCAGAAAAATCAACAGCTCAGCCGGTAGACAGTTGAATGATCACTATCGTTACCACTACAGGCACAGGCAGACTATCAGCTCCTCTTAAGACCCAGCGATCCATTAATGAAAGGGAGCGAGCCAAACATTTCAATCATAGCTCCTCTCTCCAAAAAGCACCACACATTGCAAACCATGTTGCAAACTACAGTGATTGGGTGCGCCGCTTTAATTTACCCGTGTAGAACGTTGCGTCGCATTAGTACCGCTTTTGGCGCTCGGGTGTAAAATCATAATAAATTCATATATATATATTTTTTTTCAGCACGGGGTGGCCCAGGGGCGGCCTTTCCTACAGGCGGTATAGGCAGCCGCCTAGGGCGCGATCTAGAGGGGGAGCGCCAAATAATGCGCCCGAAAAAAAACCCAACAGAATTCAAAAAGCATTTGATGTTGGGGTCAACAGAATTATTTTAAAGGGGGGGGGGGGGGGGGGCACATGCATGAAACTCACTCTGCTTACTCATACTAGTCCCTTGGCTGTACTCTGAAAAGCATTTGATGTTGGAGTCAACTGAATTCTTTTAAAGGCACCCAGTGCAACTTTATGTAAACATTCAATGAAAAATAAACATTCAATTTCTACTATTTTTTAGACGTAGTAAGTTTCAATAACGCCATACCATTACATATCGACATTCAAGGAGCAAAGATGAGACATCGTTGTGTGGTGAGAACTGATAGAAAATCGTAAACAACAACAATCGCCGGTGGGGAGAAGCCATTTTTCCATTGACTGGAAGCCTGCTTTATTTATTGCAGGTTAAAAAAAATAAAGAAAATGGCGGCGATTGTTGTTGTTATCGATTTTCTATCAGTTCTCACCACACAACAACGTCTCATCTTTGCTGCTTGAATGTCGGTATGTAATGGTATGGAGTTATTGAAACTTACTACGTGTAAAAAAGACTAGAAATTGAATGTTTATTTTTAAGCCTCGAAAGTTGCACTGGGTGCCTTTAAAGGGGGGGGTGCATATCACGACAGGCCTATTTTCACACCAGTCAGAATAAGCACCCCCTGTTCGATTCTACTAGGAAGGTGGTGGCACATGCATGAAACTCACTCTGCTTACTCATACTAGTCCCTTGGCTGTACTCTGAAAAGCATTTGATGTTGGGGTCAGCAGAATTCTTTTAAAGGGGGGGTGCATATCACGACAGGCCTTTTTTCACACCATCTTTCACAAATAATGAAATCGTAGTATAGTATTTTTCCCTGCGTTTGTTTAGGCGAACTGCTTTCCTTTCCGATCAAGCGAGTGGTGCGTCAAGGGGGTGCATCTTCTGACGGGGGTGCTGAATCGGGTACAACACTACTCCAGTATCAGCTGTGGCCTCCTCTGACCCCCACCACCAGCACTCCAACGATGCTGATAATGTTGAGTGTGTGAGGTAAACACTTGGCTATTATGACTTATTAGTAAACTGCTGTATATTGGCAATTACTTACACATTAGGTCACTCTCGGCTCTTTCGAGTCTGTAATGAATGGCAAAATGTAGATTTAATGTAGAAAAGTCGGGGGGCGGGGGCTCACGACAATATTCTTTCAGGGGGCCCAGAATTCCTAGCAACGGCCCTGACCACACCCGAGTATTAACCACAAGGCTACAGAAATCTTACAAAATCAATGTAGAAACCCCATCTTACAGTTGGGAATATATATATGATTTCAAACTGCAACATCAAAGCAGCTTTAGTAATGATGAAATAAAACAGGGACTTTGTGGTCAATACATTTAATCCCTTGTCTATTTCAAACTAAAACTTGAAGTGGGCATGGCAACAATCAACCCTCTGCTTCACTTTGCGTTCACGCTTCCTCACCAAGCCGCTTGTCAGGGTTGGGAAGGTTACTTTTGAAGTTATAGTTTACTAGTAACCCTGTTCAAATGTAATAGGTAATACACTATTTTAATAATAACAACAACATTCTGATTAGTAATTTAACTACACATTTTATGTAATAGATTACAGTTATATTTACTTTTTAATTTAATTATGAAACTCCATTACATGCAACTTGTTACTCCTCAACACTGCTTACTGTAAAAGAAAGATATGTTGCAGAAAATATGCTATGCTGTAGTTTGTACGTCATGGAACTCGTTCCACCCGATTCACTTTAATCCTCACAGTGGTGTTCACCTGTGCTTGAAGGTATTTCTCAAACTGAAACAAAAAAAGAGAAATGTATTACTATTACCATCCAAATTAACATTTTCCTCTCAGTGACAACTAAGCCTACAGTATGCAGATAAACCAAAATGGATTCCATACCACATTACACCAATGGCATATACCAAAAAGAACTATACATAAAAATGTTGTTAGTGTATCAATGGTAATTCATTTCCTGGTATTTTACAAAACTCAAAAGCTGGGACTTGCACAGGAATTTTGAAGGGCAGTTGCTCTGCCCTGGAAAAAAGGGGCAACACAGTATTTTTTTCACCGCCGCTGCCACGCCCCGTCATGTAATCGCAAATTTTTACAATATAATTTTAAACTGTCACTAGCCGCGGATGCCACGCCCGTCATGTAATCGCAAATTTTCACAATATCATTTTAGACTGTCACTAACCACGGCTGCCACGCCCCCGTCATGTAATCGCAAATTTTCACAATATCATTTTAAACTGTCACTAACCACGGCTGCAACGCCCCCGTCATGTAATCGCACATTTTCACAATATTATTTTAAACTGTCACTAACCGCGGATGCCACGCCCCGTCATGTAATCGCACATTTTCACAATATAATTTTAGACTGTCACTAACCACGGCTGCCACGCCCCCGTCATGTAATCGCAAATTTTCACAATATCATTTTAAACTGTCACTAACCACGGCTGCCACGCCCCTGTCATGTTATCGCACATTTTCACAGTAGGCCTATCATTTTAAACTGTCACTACCCCGTCATCTGATCGCAAATATATATATGTATTTCCTTCGGAGGGGCAACTTATTTCCTTCGGAGGAGCAACTTCAGTCGAAGAGGGCAAACGGGCAGTTGCCCAAGCAACCTTAGCACACTCCTGTGCACGTCCCTGCTCAAAAGTAATTTTGATCTATTATCTATTATATTTTGAAAAATAGAATAGAAGTTGAATACTGAAGTTATCACCTTTTCCATTAGCATCACAGCTGTGTCATTATTAAGTTGAACCGTAGATGTCAAAATGAGACTTCCATAGACTAATGTAGTTAAATCTGTTGGAAAAACGGTTGATATGGTTCCTTCATTTGTTATCCCAGTTGTTGAAGAATTTGTTGGTGTAACTGTTTTAGGTATGCTGTTTGGCATAGTTGAAGGTGTGGTTTGCATAGTTGAAAGTGTGGTTGGCATAGTTGAAGTTGTGGTTGGCATATTTGAAGTTGTGGAGAGGATGTTAGATGCAGTACTTCCTGGAGTAATTGAAGTTGTTGATGGGATGCTGGATGCAGTACTTCCTGTAGTAATTGAAGTTGTGGATGGGATGCTAGATGCAGTACTTCCTGGAGTAATTGAAGTTGTTGATGGGATGCTGGATGCAGTACTTCCTGTAGTAATTGAAGGTGTGGATTGGATGCTAGATGCAGTACTTCCTGGAGGAGCTGAAGTTGTTGATGGGATGCTGGATGCGGTACTTCCTGGAGTAGTTGAAGTTGTGGATGGGATGCTAGATGCAGTACTTCCTGGAGTAATTGAAGGTGTGGATGGGATGCTAGATGCAGTACTTCCTGATGTAGTTTCAGTTGTGGATGGGATGCTAGATGCAGTACTTCCTGGAGTAGCTGAAGTTGTGGATGGGATGTTGGATGCAGTACTTCCTGGAGTAATTGAAGTTGTTGATCGGATGCTAGATGCAGTACTTCCCGGAGTAATTGAAGGTGTGGATGGGATGCTAGATGCAGTACTTCCTGGAGTAGTTGAAGTTGTGGATGAGATGCTAGATGCAGTACTTCCTGGAGTAATTGAAGGTGTGGATGGGATGCTAGATGCAGTACTTCCTGGAGTAGTTGAAGTTGTGGATGGGATGCTAGATGCAGTACTTCCTGGAGTAGTTTCAGTTGTGGATGGGATGCTAGATGCAGTACTTCCTGGAGTAGTTTCAGTTGTGGATGGGATGCTAGATGCAGTACTTCCTGGAGTAGTTTCAGTTGTGGATGGGATGCTAGATGCAGTACTTCCTGGAGTAGTAAAAGGTGTGGATTGGATGCTAGATGCAGTACTTCCTGGAGTAGTTTCAGTTGTGGATGGGATGCTAGATGCAGTACTTCCTGGAGTAGTTTCAGTTGTGGATGGGATGCTAGATGCAGTGCTTCCTGGAGTAGTTGAAGGTGTGGATGGTTTGCTAGATGCAGTACTTCCTGGAGTAGTTTCAGTTGTGGATGGGATGCTAGATGCAGTACTTCCTCGAGTAGTAAAAGGTGTGAATGGGATGCTAGATGCAGTACTTCCTGGAGTAGTTTCAGTTGTGGATGGGATGCTAGATGCAGTACTTCCAGGAGTAATTGAAGTTGTGGATAGGATGTTAGATGCAGTACTTCCTGGAGTAGCTGAAGTTGTTGATGGGATGCTGGATGCGGTACTTCCTGGAGTAGTTGAAGTTGTGGATGGGATGCTAGATGCAGTACTTCCTGGAGTAATTGAAATTGTTGATGGGATGCTAGATGCAGTACTTCCTGGAGTAGTTTCAGTTGTGGATGGGATGCTAGATGCAGTAATTCCTGGAGTAGTAAAAGGTGTGGATGGGATGCTAGATGCAGTACTTCCTGGAGTAGTAAAAGGTGTGGATAGGATGCTAGATGCAGTACTTCCTGGAGTAGTTTCAGTTGTGGATGGGATGCTAGATGCAGTACTTCCTGGAGTAGTTGAAGGTGTGGATGGGATGCTAGATGCAGTACTTCCTGGAGTAATTGAAGGTGTTGATGGGATGCTAGATGCAGTACTTCCTGATGTAGTTTCAGTTGTGGATGGGATGCTAGATGCAGTACTTCCTGGAGTAGCTGAAGTTGTGGATGGGATGTTGGATGCAGTACTTCCTGGAGTAATTGAAGTTGTTGATCGGATGCTAGATGTAGTACTTCCTGGAGTAATTGAAGGTGTGGATGGGATGCTAGATGCAGTACTTCCTGGAGTAGTTGAAGTTGTGGATGGGATGCTAGATGCAGTACTTCCTGGAGTAATTGAAGTTGTTGATCGGATGCTAGATGCAGTACTTCCCGGAGTAATTGAAGGTGTGGATGGGATGCTAGATGCAGTACTTCCTGGAGTAGTTGAAGTTGTGGATGAGATGCTAGATGCAGTACTTCCTGGAGTAATTGAAGGTGTGGATGGGATGCTAGATGCAGTACTTCCTGGAGTAGTTGAAGTTGTGGATGGGATGCTAGATGCAGTACTTCCTGGAGTAGTTTCAGTTGTGGATGGGATGCTAGATGCAGTACTTCCTGGAGTAGTTTCAGTTGTGGATGGGATGCTAGATGCAGTACTTCCTGGAGTAGTTTCAGTTGTGGATGGGATGCTAGATGCAGTACTTCCTGGAGCAGTAGTAGATGTGGATGGGATGTTAGCTGCAGTACTTCCTGGAGCAGTAGAAGTTGACTGTGCGGATGCTGTGAACAAAAAGTAGTTTGTGACATAAAGATGTGATACTCTGATGCTGTTTTTTTTACATACTGTTAATGACAGAGGACCCTACCTTTAAACAAATAACAACTAATACTCTATTAACAAAAGTACTCAAAGAGGTTTGGTCAACCAAAAAGGGATAACAGTGTTCATCTTTAATATGTATTCAATAGGGAGGCGGTGGGTAGGGTGAGGCGGGGAGAGGTAGAACTTGAGTGAGTTTGAAAGTGGATGTGTTGTTCTGTCTATGTCTTGTTTCTTGAGGACCCGCTCAAAAACGAGATGCTGCATCTCAAGGGGTTATCCTCCAAACAATACATTTTAAATATTCATGCTCACCAGAAGGCAACGAAGTTACAAATTCAGATATTCATGGAACACATATTTGATGAAAAATCGAAAATCTTCAAGTGGTAGATGAGAAATCAGCTAGAAAAACAGGAAGATACTTTAACATCTGCTACTCAGTGTTTCAAAGAAAGACAGCTTAACAATTTGATAATAGTACTAATAGTGCCGAACTGACCTCTTGGTCATTATTATGATTCCACATTCGGATGGTTGAACTCACCTTTTTATTTCTATTATTATACCGATATGCTGTTTGCTGTCTCCAAGCTCACTCACACTTGTCCTGTCCTGGTCTAGTGGATAGCTACAGTATCTCATAGTGTAAACTGGTGTAAATGCAACCAAGAGGTAGTGAATTACTGTTTGATTGCTAAAACCACATCAGTTGTTCAGGAAGCATTGTAACTGTAAAGTATCATTTTATGACTGGCAATTCGGTCATGGTTGTTGTGCGGAAGTCTCTCAGTAATGCTCAAGGTGTATCTTGAGGTGTATCTGTTGTTGTCTCTGGTATTGACACGTGTCCTAACCTATTGTGAGTATTGGCCGGGGTGCCCACTTGACAACCTCAATGAAAGGCTCACAAAGGCATCTTTGTTGTTGCTGTTGTTATTACATATTGTTAAGTATTGGCATGATGGTTGTAGCGTTGTATTATGATACTTTGGCTAAGTTGTTGACTACGAGTTCTTGCATGTGGTAGAGAGATCTTTGGCCAGTATGGGAAGTCCCAAACCAAAAGCTAGAAAAAGCTACAGTTTTTCTCTATGACTTTTGGCACATGACACATGTGCTGGAACATTTTGAAGTCTGTAAGTGCATTTCTCAGAACAGTTCATGTACAAATTGTTGTGTGCAGTAGCCCCGACCATAAACGGACTTGAACGCCCACGGGGACACGGGTTCGAATCCGACCCGCTGTCATTTCCCGATCCCACTTCCCACCTCCTCACTCCACCTCATTTCCTGTCCAAACCTTGACTGTCCTATCTGATTAAAGGCAAAAAGCCCAAAAACTAATCTTAAAAATAAAGAATAAAATTGAAGGAACATTATCAGCATTGTTTTCAAGCCACCATGCCACCATTCCCTTATGTTTTCACAAACACCATGTCAGCCAACTATAACTAAACAGAACGTTTTAAAAACTATGAACAAAATTTCAATACACCTTGCCAGGCAGCCTCTCCCTCTCCTTCTGGATCGTATTGCTAATGCTAATACTGATACTGATAATGTGGCCATATTACCTGAAGGTCCTGTTGACGAAGTTGAAGGTGGCGTTGTTGTTGGAGTGGTGCTAGATGTAGTAACTCCTGGAGTGGAACATTTTAAAAACTGTAAGTGCATTTCTCAGAACAGTCCATGTATGGTCAGATTGTTGTGTGCGTTTACGTCGTTTCTCTCCCAACTAGCTGAATGATCAATGGTGAGTTCAATGCCACTCATGTCACCTCTCCTTCTGGATCGTATTGCTAATGCTAAAACTGATAATGTGGCCATATTACCTGAAGGGGGCATTGTCGTTGAAGTGGTGCTAGATGAAGTATCTCCTGAAGTAGTAGAACTCAACTGTGTGGATGCTGTGAACAAAAAGTAGATTGTGAAATCAAGATGTGAAACTCTGATGCTGTTGTTACTACATCTTGTTAATTATAATACGGGTAGATGAAATCAAGCATTGTGATTGGTTGAGAGTGAGTCAAATTGCTAATTTGAACTTGAATTTATCAAGGCGACGACTCCATGTAGCTACTATTAATTCTTAGAATTCACAGCTTACATCACAGAGATGGTCAAGCAGTTTGGTATTGAGGTGTTCTTATCGATTAAAGTGGAGACTCTTATGCAATGCTGACTTAAACCCATCAAATATTTCATCTGACAGTTCTCAGCTTGGCAGTAGAAATCTGTAGCTACAGGTTTTTCTCGATGACTTTGGCATGTTTGCTGGAACATTTTAAAAACTGTAAGTGCATTTCTCAGAACAGTCCATGTATGGTCAGATTGTTGTGGGCGTTTACATTGTTTCTCTCCCAACTAGCTGAATGATCAATGGTGAGTTCAATGCCACTCATGTCACCTCTCCTTCTGGATCGTATTGCTAATGCTAAAACTGATAATGTGGCCATATTACCTGAAGGGGGCATTGTCGTTGAAGTGGTGCTAGATGAAGTATCTCCTGAAGTAGTAGAACTCAACTGTGTGGATGCTGTGAACAAAAAGTAGATTGTGAGATCAAGATGTGAAACTCTGATGCTGTTGTTACTACATCTTGTTAATTATAATACGGGTAGATGAAATCAAGCATTGTGATTGGTTGAGAGTGAGTCAAATTGCTAATTTGAACTTGAATTTATCAAGGCGACGACTCCATGTAGCTACTATTAATTCTTAGAATTCACAGCTTACATCACAGAGATGGTCAAGCAGTTTGGTATTGAGGTGTTCTTATCGATTAAAGTGGAGACTCTTATACAATGCTGACTTAAACCCATCAAATATTTCATCTGACAGTTCTCAGCTTGGCAGTAGAAATCTGTAGCTACAGGTTTTTCTCGATGACTTTGGCATGTTTGCTGGAACATTTTAAAAACTGTAAGTGCATTTCTCAGAACAGTCCATTTATGGTCAGATTGTTGTGGGCGTTTACATTGTTTCTCTCCCAACTAGCTGAATGATCAATGGTGAGTTCAATGCCACTCATGTCACCTCTCCTTCTGGATCGTATTGCTAATGCTAAAACTGATAATGTGGCCATATTACCTGAAGGGGGCATTGTCGTTGAAGTGGTGCTAGATGAAGTATCTCCTGAAGTAGTAGAACTCAACTGTGTGGATGCTGTGAACAAAAAGTAGATTGTGAGATCAAGATGTGAAACTCTGATGCTGTTGTTACTACATATTGTTAATTATAATACGGGTAGATGAAATCAAGCATTGTGATTGGTTGAGAGTGAGTCAAATTGCTAATTTGAACTTGAATTTATCAAGGCGACGACTCCATGTAGCTACTATTAATTCTTAGAATTCACAGCTTACATCACAGAGATGGTCAAGCAGTTTGGTATTGAGGTGTTCTTATCGATTAAAGTGGAGACTCTTATGCAATGCTGACTTAAACCCATCAAATATTTCATCTGACAGTTCTCAGCTTGGCAGTAGAAATCTGTAGCTACAGGTTTTTCTCGATGACTTTGGCATGTTTGCTGGAACATTTTAAAAACTGTAAGTGCATTTCTCAGAACAGTCCATGTATGGTCAGATTGTTGTGGGCGTTTACATTGTTTCTCTCCCAACTAGCTGAATGATCAATGGTGAGTTCAATGCCACTCATGTCACCTCTCCTTCTGGATCGTATTGCTAATGCTAAAACTGATAATGTGGCCATATTACCTGAAGGGGGCATTGTCGTTGAAGTGGTGCTAGATGAAGTATCTCCTGAAGTAGTAGAACTCAACTGTGTGGATGCTGTGAACAAAAAGTAGATTGTGAGATCAAGATGTGAAACTCTGATGCTGTTGTTACTACATATTGTTAATTATAATACGGGTAGATGAAATCAAGCATTGTGATTGGTTGAGAGTGAGTCAAATTGCTAATTTGAACTTGAATTTATCAAGGCGACGACTCCATGTAGCTACTATTAATTCTTAGAATTCACAGCTTACATCACAGAGATGGTCAAGCAGTTTGGTATTGAGGTGTTCTTATCGATTAAAGTGGAGACTCTTATGCAATGCTGACTTAAACCCATCAAATGTTTTATCTGACAGTTCTCAGCTTGGCAGTAGAAATCTGTAGCTACAGGTTTTTCTCGATGACTTTGGCATGTTTGCTGGAACATTTTAAAAACTGTAAGTGCATTTCTCAGAACAGTCCATGTATGGTCAGATTGTTGTGGGCGTTTACATTGTTTCTCTCCCAACTAGCTGAATGATCAATGGTGAGTTCAATGCCACTCATGTCACCTCTCCTTCTGGATCGTATTGCTAATGCTAAAACTGATAATGTGGCCATGTTACCTGAAGGGGGCATTGTCGTTGAAGTGGTGCTAGATGAAGTATCTCCTGAAGTAGTAGAACTCAACTGTGTGGATGCTGTGAACAAAAAGTAGATTGTGAGATCAAGATGTGAAACTCTGATGCTGTTGTTACTACATCTTGTTAATTATAATACGGGTAGATGAAATCAAGCATTGTGATTGGTTGAGAGTGAGTCAAATTGCTAATTTGAACTTGAATTTATCAAGGCGACGACTCCATGTAGCTACTATTAATTCTTAGAATTCACAGCTTACATCACAGAGATGGTCAAGCAGTTTGGTATTGAGGTGTTCTTATCGATTAAAGTGGAGACTCTTATGCAATGCTGACTTAAACCCATCAAATATTTCATCTGACAGTTCTCAGCTTGGCAGTAGAAATCTGTAGCTACAGGTTTTTCTCGATGACTTTGGCATGTTTGCTGGAACATTTTAAAAACTGTAAGTGCATTTCTCAGAACAGTCCATGTATGGTCAGATTGTTGTGGGCGTTTACATTGTTTCTCTCCCAACTAGCTGAATGATCAATGGTGAGTTCAATGCCACTCATGTCACCTCTCCTTCTGGATCGTATTGCTAATGCTAAAACTGATAATGTGGCCATATTACCTGAAGGGGGCATTGTCGTTGAAGTGGTGCTAGATGAAGTATCTCCTGAAGTAGTAGAACTCAACTGTGTGGATGCTGTGAACAAAAAGTAGATTGTGAGATCAAGATGTGAAACTCTGATGCTGTTGTTACTACATATTGTTAATTATAATACGGGTAGATGAAATCAAGCATTGTGATTGGTTGAGAGTGAGTCAAATTGCTAATTTGAACTTGAATTTATCAAGGCGACGACTCCATGTAGCTACTATTAATTCTTAGAATTCACAGCTTACATCACAGAGATGGTCAAGCAGTTTGGTATTGAGGTGTTCTTATCGATTAAAGTGGAGACTCTTATACGATGCTGACTTAAACCCATCAAATATTTCATCTGACAGTTCTCAGCTTGGCAGTAGAAATCTGTAGCTACAGGTTTTTCTCGATGACTTTGGCATGTTTGCTGGAACATTTTAAAAACTGTAAGTGCATTTCTCAGAACAGTCCATGTATGGTCAGATTGTTGTGGGCGTTTACATTGTTTCTCTCCCAACTAGCTGAATGATCAATGGTGAGTTCAATGCCACTCATGTCACCTCTCCTTCTGGATCGTATTGCTAATGCTAAAACTGATAATGTGGCCATATTACCTGAAGGGGGCATTGTCGTTGAAGTGGTGCTAGATGAAGTATCTCCTGAAGTAGTAGAACTCAACTGTGTGGATGCTGTGAACAAAAAGTAGATTGTGAGATCAAGATGTGAAACTCTGATGCTGTTGTTACTACATATTGTTAATTATAATACGGGTAGATGAAATCAAGCATTGTGATTGGTTGAGAGTGAGTCAAATTGCTAATTTGAACTTGAATTTATCAAGGCGACGACTCCATGTAGCTACTATTAATTCTTAGAATTCACAGCTTACATCACAGAGATGGTCAAGCAGTTTGGTATTGAGGTGTTCTAATCGATTAAAGTGGAGACTCTTATGCAATGCTGACTTAAACCCATCAAATATTTCATCTGACAGTTCTCAGCTTGGCAGTAGAAATCTGTAGCTACAGGTTTTTCTCGATGACTTTGGCATGTTTGCTGGAACATTTTAAAAACTGTAAGTGCATTTCTCAGAACAGTCCATGTATGGTCAGATTGTTGTGGGCGTTTACATTGTTTCTCTCCCAACTAGCTGAATGATCAATGGTGAGTTCAATGCCACTCATGTCACCTCTCCTTCTGGATCGTATTGCTAATGCTAAAACTGATAATGTGGCCATATTACCTGAAGGGGGCATTGTCGTTGAAGTGGTGCTAGATGAAGTATCTCCTGAAGTAGTAGAACTCAACTGTGTGGATGCTGTGAACAAAAAGTAGATTGTGAGATCAAGATGTGAAACTCTGATGCTGTTGTTACTACATATTGTTAATTATAATACGGGTAGATGAAATCAAGCATTGTGATTGGTTGAGAGTGAGTCAAATTGCTAATCTGAACTTGAATTTATCAAGGCGACGACTCCATGTAGCTACTATTAATTCTTAGAATTCACAGCTTACATCACAGAGATGGTCAAGCAGTTTGGTATTGAGGTGTTCTTATCGATTAAAGTGGAGACTCTTATGCAATGCTGACTTAAACCCATCAAATATTTCATCTGACAGTTCTCAGCTTGGCAGTAGAAATCTGTAGCTACAGGTTTTTCTCGATGACTTTGGCATGTTTGCTGGAACATTTTAAAAACTGTGAGTGCATTTCTCAGAACAGTCCATGTATGGTCAGATTGTTGTGGGCGTTTACATTGTTTCTCTCCCAACTAGCTGAATGATCAATGGTGAGTTCAATGCCACTCATGTCACCTCTCCTTCTGGATCGTATTGCTAATGCTAAAACTGATAATGTGGCCATATTACCTGAAGGGGGCATTGTCGTTGAAGTGGTGCTAGATGAAGTATCTCCTGAAGTAGTAGAACTCAACTGTGTGGATGCTGTGAACAAAAAGTAGATTGTGAGATCAAGATGTGAAACTCTGATGCTGTTGTTACTACATATTGTTAATTATAATACGGGTAGATGAAATCAAGCATTGTGATTGGTTGAGAGTGAGTCAAATTGCTAATTTGAACTTGAATTTATCAAGGCGACGACTCCATGTAGCTACTATTAATTCTTAGAATTCACAGCTTACATCACAGAGATGGTCAAGCAGTTTGGTATTGAGGTGTTCTTATCGATTAAAGTGGAGACTCTTATGCAATGCTGACTTAAACCCATCAAATATTTCATCTGACAGTTCTCAGCTTGGCAGTAGAAATCTGTAGCTACAGGTTTTTCTCGATGACTTTGGCATGTTTGCTGGAACATTTTAAAAACTGTGAGTGCATTTCTCAGAACAGTCCATGTATGGTCAGATTGTTGTGGGCGTTTACATTGTTTCTCTCCCAACTAGCTGAATGATCAATGGTGAGTTCAATGCCACTCATGTCACCTCTCCTTCTGGATCGTATTGCTAATGCTAAAACTGATAATGTGGCCATATTACCTGAAGGGGGCATTGTCGTTGAAGTGGTGCTAGATGAAGTATCTCCTGAAGTAGTAGAACTCAACTGTGTGGATGCTGTGAACAAAAAGTAGATTGTGAGATCAAGATGTGAAACTCTGATGCTGTTGTTACTACATATTGTTAATTATAATACGGGTAGATGAAATCAAGCATTGTGATTGGTTGAGAGTGAGTCAAATTGCTAATTTGAACTTGAATTTATCAAGGCGACGACTCCATGTAGCTACTATTAATTCTTAGAATTCACAGCTTACATCACAGAGATGGTCAAGCAGTTTGGTATTGAGGTGTTCTTATCGATTAAAGTGGAGACTCTTATGCAATGCTGACTTAAACCCATCAAATATTTCATCTGACAGTTCTCAGCTTGGCAGTAGAAATCTGTAGCTACAGGTTTTTCTCGATGACTTTGGCATGTTTGCTGGAACATTTTAAAAACTGTGAGTGCATTTCTCAGAACAGTCCATGTATGGTCAGATTGTTGTGGGCGTTTACATTGTTTCTCTCCCAACTAGCTGAATGATCAATGGTGAGTTCAATGCCACTCATGTCACCTCTCCTTCTGGATCGTATTGCTAATGCTAAAACTGATAATGTGGCCATATTACCTGAAGGGGGCATTGTCGTTGAAGTGGTGCTAGATGAAGTATCTCCTGAAGTAGTAGAACTCAACTGTGTGGATGCTGTGAACAAAAAGTAGATTGTGAGATCAAGATGTGAAACTCTGATGCTGTTGTTACTACATATTGTTAATTATAATACGGGTAGATGAAATCAAGCATTGTGATTGGTTGAGAGTGAGTCAAATTGCTAATTTGAACTTGAATTTATCAAGGCGTCGACTCCATGTAGCTACTATTAATTCTTAGAATTCACAGCTTACATCACAGAGATGGTCAAGCAGTTTGGTATTGAGGTGTTCTTATCGATTAAAGTGGAGACTCTTATGCAATGCTGACTTAAACCCATCAAATATTTCATCTGACAGTTCTCAGCTTGGCAGTAGAAATCTGTAGCTACAGGTTTTTCTCGGTGACTTTGGCATGTTTGCTGGAACATTTTAAAAACTGTAAGTGCATTTCTCAGAACAGTCCATGTATGGTCAGATTGTTGTGGGCGTTTACATTGTTTCTCTCCCAACTAGCTGAATGATCAATGGTGAGTTCAATGCCACTCATGTCACCTCTCCTTCTGGATCGTATTGCTAATGCTAAAACTGATAATGTGGCCATATTACCTGAAGGGGGCATTGTCGTTGAAGTGGTGCTAGATGAAGTATCTCCTGAAGTAGTGGAACTCAACTGTGTGGATGCTGTGAACAAAAAGTAGATTGTGAGATCAAGATGTGAAACTCTGATGCTGTTGTTACTACATATTGTTAATTATAATACGGGTAGATGAAATCAAGCATTGTGATTGGTTGAGAGTGAGTCAAATTGCTAATTTGAACTTGAATTTATCAAGGCGACGACTCCATGTAGCTACTATTAATTCTTAGAATTCACAGCTTACATCACAGAGATGGTCAAGCAGTTTGGTATTGAGGTGTTCTTATCGATTAAAGTGGAGACTCTTATGCAATGCTGACTTAAACCCATCAAATATTTCATCTGACAGTTCTCAGCTTGGCAGTAGAAATCTGTAGCTACAGGTTTTTCTCGATGACTTTGGCATGTTTGCTGGAACATTTTAAAAACTGTGAGTGCATTTCTCAGAACAGTCCATGTATGGTCAGATTGTTGTGGGCGTTTACATTGTTTCTCTCCCAACTAGCTGAATGATCAATGGTGAGTTCAATGCCACTCATGTCACCTCTCCTTCTGGATCGTATTGCTAATGCTAAAACTGATAATGTGGCCATATTACCTGAAGGGGGCATTGTCGTTGAAGTGGTGCTAGATGAAGTATCTCCTGAAGTAGTAGAACTCAACTGTGTGGATGCTGTGAACAAAAAGTAGATTGTGAGATCAAGATGTGAAACTCTGATGCTGTTGTTACTACATATTGTTAATTATAATACGGGTAGATGAAATCAAGCATTGTGATTGGTTGAGAGTGAGTCAAATTGCTAATTTGAACTTGAATTTATCAAGGCGTCGACTCCATGTAGCTACTATTAATTCTTAGAATTCACAGCTTACATCACAGAGATGGTCAAGCAGTTTGGTATTGAGGTGTTCTTATCGATTAAAGTGGAGACTCTTATGCAATGCTGACTTAAACCCATCAAATATTTCATCTGACAGTTCTCAGCTTGGCAGTAGAAATCTGTAGCTACAGGTTTTTCTCGATGACTTTGGCATGTTTGCTGGAACATTTTAAAAACTGTAAGTGCATTTCTCAGAACAGTCCATGTATGGTCAGATTGTTGTGGGCGTTTACATTGTTTCTCTCCCAACTAGCTGAATGATCAATGGTGAGTTCAATGCCACTCATGTCACCTCTCCGTCTGGATCGTATTGCTAATGCTAAAACTGATAATGTGGCCATATTACCTGAAGGGGGCATTGTCGTTGAAGTGGTGCTAGATGAAGTATCTCCTGAAGTAGTAGAACTCAACTGTGTGGATGCTGTGAACAAAAAGTAGATTGTGAGATCAAGATGTGAAACTCTGATGCTGTTGTTACTACATATTGTTAATTATAATACGGGTAGATGAAATCAAGCATTGTGATTGGTTGAGAGTGAGTCAAATTGCTAATTTGAACTTGAATTTATCAAGGCGACGACTCCATGTAGCTACTATTAATTCTTAGAATTCACAGCTTACATCACAGAGATGGTCAAGCAGTTTGGTATTGAGGTGTTCTTATCGATTAAAGTGGAGACTCTTATGCAATGCTGACTTAAACCCATCAAATATTTTATCTGACAGTTCTCAGCTTGGCAGTAGAAATCTGTAGCTACAGGTTTTTCCTCGATGACTTTGGCATGTTTGCTGGAACATTTTAAAAACTGTAAGTGCATTTCTCAGAACAGTCCATGTATGGTCAGATTGTTGTGGGCGTTTACATTGTTTCTCTCCCAACTAGCTGAATGATCAATGGTGAGTTCAATGCCACTCATGTCACCTCTCCTTCTGGATCGTATTGCTAATGCTAAAACTGATAATGTGGCCATATTACCTGAAGGGGGCATTGTCGTTGAAGTGGTGCTAGATGAAGTATCTCCTGAAGTAGTAGAACTCAACTGTGTGGATGCTGTGAACAAAAAGTAGATTGTGAGATCAAGATGTGAAACTCTGATGCTGTTGTTACTACATATTGTTAATTATAATACGGGTAGATGAAATCAAGCATTGTGATTGGTTGAGAGTGAGTCAAATTGCTAATTTGAACTTGAATTTATCAAGGCGACGACTCCATGTAGCTACTATTAATTCTTAGAATTCACAGCTTACATCACAGAGATGGTCAAGCAGTTTGGTATTGAGGTGTTCTTATCGATTAAAGTGGAGACTCTTATGCAATGCTGACTTAAACCCATCAAATATTTTATCTGACAGTTCTCAGCTTGGCAGTAGAAATCTGTAGCTACAGGTTTTTCTCGATGACTTTGGCATGTTTGCTGGAACATTTTAAAAACTGTAAGTGCATTTCTCAGAACAGTCCATGTATGGTCAGATTGTTGTGGGCGTTTACATTGTTTCTCTCCCAACTAGCTGAATGATCAATGGTGAGTTCAATGCCACTCATGTCACCTCTCCTTCTGGATCGTATTGCTAATGCTAAAACTGATAATGTGGCCATGTTACCTGAAGGGGGCATTGTCGTTGAAGTGGTGCTAGATGAAGTATCTCCTGAAGTAGTAGAACTCAACTGTGTGGATGCTGTGAACAAAAAGTAGATTGTGAGATCAAGATGTGAAACTCTGATGCTGTTGTTACTACATATTGTTAATTATAATACGGGTAGATGAAATCAAGCATTGTGATTGGTTGAGAGTGAGTCAAATTGCTAATTTGAACTTGAATTTATCAAGGCGACGACTCCATGTAGCTACTATTAATTCTTAGAATTCACAGCTTACATCACAGAGATGGTCAAGCAGTTTGGTATTGAGGTGTTCTTATCGATTAAAGTGGAGACTCTTATGCAATGCTGACTTAAACCCATCAAATATTTCATCTGACAGTTCTCAGCTTGGCAGTAGAAATCTGTAGCTACAGGTTTTTCTCGATGACTTTGGCATGTTTGCTGGAACATTTTAAAAACTGTAAGTGCATTTCTCAGAACAGTCCATGTATGGTCAGATTGTTGTGGGCGTTTACATTGTTTCTCTCCCAACTAGCTGAATGATCAATGGTGAGTTCAATGCCACTCATGTCACCTCTCCTTCTGGATCGTATTGCTAATGCTAAAACTGATAATGTGGCCATATTACCTGAAGGGGGCATTGTCGTTGAAGTGGTGCTAGATGAAGTATCTCCTGAAGTAGTAGAACTCAACTGTGTGGATGCTGTGAACAAAAAGTAGATTGTGAGATCAAGATGTGAAACTCTGATGCTGTTGTTACTACATATTGTTAATTATAATACGGGTAGATGAAATCAAGCATTGTGATTGGTTGAGAGTGAGTCAAATTGCTAATTTGAACTTGAATTTATCAAGGCGACGACTCCATGTAGCTACTATTAATTCTTAGAATTCACAGCTTACATCACAGAGATGGTCAAGCAGTTTGGTATTGAGGTGTTCTTATCGATTAAAGTGGAGACTCTTATGCAATGCTGACTTAAACCCATCAAATATTTCATCTGACAGTTCTCAGCTTGGCAGTAGAAATCTGTAGCTACAGGTTTTTCTCGATGACTTTGGCATGTTTGCTGGAACATTTTAAAAACTGTAAGTGCATTTCTCAGAACAGTCCATGTATGGTCAGATTGTTGTGGGCGTTTACATTGTTTCTCTCCCAACTAGCTGAATGATCAATGGTGAGTTCAATGCCACTCATGTCACCTCTCCTTCTGGATCGTATTGCTAATGCTAAAACTGATAATGTGGCCATATTACCTGAAGGGGGCATTGTCGTTGAAGTGGTGCTAGATGAAGTATCTCCTGAAGTAGTAGAACTCAACTGTGTGGATGCTGTGAACAAAAAGTAGATTGTGAGATCAAGATGTGAAACTCTGATGCTGTTGTTACTACATATTGTTAATTATAATACGGGTAGATGAAATCAAGCATTGTGATTGGTTGAGAGTGAGTCAAATTGCTAATTTGAACTTGAATTTATCAAGGCGACGACTCCATGTAGCTACTATTAATTCTTAGAATTCACAGCTTACATCACAGAGATGGTCAAGCAGTTTGGTATTGAGGTGTTCTTATCGATTAAAGTGGAGACTCTTATGCAATGCTGACTTAAACCCATCAAATATTTTATCTGACAGTTCTCAGCTTGGCAGTAGAAATCTGTAGCTACAGGTTTTTCTCGATGACTTTGGCATGTTTGCTGGAACATTTTAAAAACTGTAAGTGCATTTCTCAGAACAGTCCATGTATGGTCAGATTGTTGTGGGCGTTTACATTGTTTCTCTCCCAACTAGCTGAATGATCAATGGTGAGTTCAATGCCACTCATGTCACCTCTCCTTCTGGATCGTATTGCTAATGCTAAAACTGATAATGTGGCCATATTACCTGAAGGGGGCATTGTCGTTGAAGTGGTGCTAGATGAAGTATCTCCTGAAGTAGTAGAACTCAACTGTGTGGATGCTGTGAACAAAAAGTAGATTGTGAGATCAAGATGTGAAACTCTGATGCTGTTGTTACTACATATTGTTAATTATAATACGGGTAGATGAAATCAAGCATTGTGATTGGTTGAGAGTGAGTCAAATTGCTAATTTGAACTTGAATTTATCAAGGCGACGACTCCATGTAGCTACTATTAATTCTTAGAATTCACAGCTTACATCACAGAGATGGTCAAGCAGTTTGGTATTGAGGTGTTCTTATCGATTAAAGTGGAGACTCTTATGCAATGCTGACTTAAACCCATCAAATATTTTATCTGACAGTTCTCAGCTTGGCAGTAGAAATCTGTAGCTACAGGTTTTTCTCGATGACTTTGGCATGTTTGCTGGAACATTTTAAAAACTGTAAGTGCATTTCTCAGAACAGTCCATGTATGGTCAGATTGTTGTGGGCGTTTACATTGTTTCTCTCCCAACTAGCTGAATGATCAATGGTGAGTTCAATGCCACTCATGTCACCTCTCCTTCTGGATCGTATTGCTAATGCTAAAACTGATAATGTGGCCATGTTACCTGAAGGGGGCATTGTCGTTGAAGTGGTGCTAGATGAAGTATCTCCTGAAGTAGTAGAACTCAACTGTGTGGATGCTGTGAACAAAAAGTAGATTGTGAGATCAAGATGTGAAACTCTGATGCTGTTGTTACTACATATTGTTAATTATAATACGGGTAGATGAAATCAAGCATTGTGATTGGTTGAGAGTGAGTCAAATTGCTAATTTGAACTTGAATTTATCAAGGCGACGACTCCATGTAGCTACTATTAATTCTTAGAATTCACAGCTTACATCACAGAGATGGTCAAGCAGTTTGGTATTGAGGTGTTCTTATCGATTAAAGTGGAGACTCTTATGCAATGCTGACTTAAACCCATCAAATATTTCATCTGACAGTTCTCAGCTTGGCAGTAGAAATCTGTAGCTACAGGTTTTTCTCGATGACTTTGGCATGTTTGCTGGAACATTTTAAAAACTGTAAGTGCATTTCTCAGAACAGTCCATGTATGGTCAGATTGTTGTGGGCGTTTACATTGTTTCTCTCCCAACTAGCTGAATGATCAATGGTGAGTTCAATGCCACTCATGTCACCTCTCCTTCTGGATCGTATTGCTAATGCTAAAACTGATAATGTGGCCATATTACCTGAAGGGGGCATTGTCGTTGAAGTGGTGCTAGATGAAGTATCTCCTGAAGTAGTAGAACTCAACTGTGTGGATGCTGTGAACAAAAAGTAGATTGTGAGATCAAGATGTGAAACTCTGATGCTGTTGTTACTACATATTGTTAATTATAATACGGGTAGATGAAATCAAGCATTGTGATTGGTTGAGAGTGAGTCAAATTGCTAATTTGAACTTGAATTTATCAAGGCGACGACTCCATGTAGCTACTATTAATTCTTAGAATTCACAGCTTACATCACAGAGATGGTCAAGCAGTTTGGTATTGAGGTGTTCTTATCGATTAAAGTGGAGACTCTTATGCAATGCTGACTTAAACCCATCAAATATTTTATCTGACAGTTCTCAGCTTGGCAGTAGAAATCTGTAGCTACAGGTTTTTCTCGATGACTTTGGCATGTTTGCTGGAACATTTTAAAAACTGTAAGTGCATTTCTCAGAACAGTCCATGTATGGTCAGATTGTTGTGGGCGTTTACATTGTTTCTCTCCCAACTAGCTGAATGATCAATGGTGAGTTCAATGCCACTCATGTCACCTCTCCGTCTGGATCGTATTGCTAATGCTAAAACTGATAATGTGGCCATATTACCTGAAGGGGGCATTGTCGTTGAAGTGGTGCTAGATGAAGTATCTCCTGAAGTAGTAGAACTCAACTGTGTGGATGCTGTGAACAAAAAGTAGATTGTGAGATCAAGATGTGAAACTCTGATGCTGTTGTTACTACATATTGTTAATTATAATACGGGTAGATGAAATCAAGCATTGTGATTGGTTGAGAGTGAGTCAAATTGCTAATTTGAACTTGAATTTATCAAGGCGACGACTCCATGTAGCTACTATTAATTCTTAGAATTCACAGCTTACATCACAGAGATGGTCAAGCAGTTTGGTATTGAGGTGTTCTTATCGATTAAAGTGGAGACTCTTATGCAATGCTGACTTAAACCCATCAAATATTTTATCTGACAGTTCTCAGCTTGGCAGTAGAAATCTGTAGCTACAGGTTTTTCCTCGATGACTTTGGCATGTTTGCTGGAACATTTTAAAAACTGTAAGTGCATTTCTCAGAACAGTCCATGTATGGTCAGATTGTTGTGGGCGTTTACATTGTTTCTCTCCCAACTAGCTGAATGATCAATGGTGAGTTCAATGCCACTCATGTCACCTCTCCTTCTGGATCGTATTGCTAATGCTAAAACTGATAATGTGGCCATATTACCTGAAGGGGGCATTGTCGTTGAAGTGGTGCTAGATGAAGTATCTCCTGAAGTAGTAGAACTCAACTGTGTGGATGCTGTGAACAAAAAGTAGATTGTGAGATCAAGATGTGAAACTCTGATGCTGTTGTTACTACATATTGTTAATTATAATACGGGTAGATGAAATCAAGCATTGTGATTGGTTGAGAGTGAGTCAAATTGCTAATTTGAACTTGAATTTATCAAGGCGACGACTCCATGTAGCTACTATTAATTCTTAGAATTCACAGCTTACATCACAGAGATGGTCAAGCAGTTTGGTATTGAGGTGTTCTTATCGATTAAAGTGGAGACTCTTATGCAATGCTGACTTAAACCCATCAAATATTTTATCTGACAGTTCTCAGCTTGGCAGTAGAAATCTGTAGCTACAGGTTTTTCCTCGATGACTTTGGCATGTTTGCTGGAACATTTTAAAAACTGTAAGTGCATTTCTCAGAACAGTCCATGTATGGTCAGATTGTTGTGGGCGTTTACATTGTTTCTCTCCCAACTAGCTGAATGATCAATGGTGAGTTCAATGCCACTCATGTCACCTCTCCTTCTGGATCGTATTGCTAATGCTAAAACTGATAATGTGGCCATATTACCTGAAGGGGGCATTGTCGTTGAAGTGGTGCTAGATGAAGTATCTCCTGAAGTAGTAGAACTCAACTGTGTGGATGCTGTGAACAAAAAGTAGATTGTGAGATCAAGATGTGAAACTCTGATGCTGTTGTTACTACATATTGTTAATTATAATACGGGTAGATGAAATCAAGCATTGTGATTGGTTGAGAGTGAGTCAAATTGCTAATTTGAACTTGAATTTATCAAGGCGACGACTCCATGTAGCTACTATTAATTCTTAGAATTCACAGCTTACATCACAGAGATGGTCAAGCAGTTTGGTATTGAGGTGTTCTTATCGATTAAAGTGGAGACTCTTATGCAATGCTGACTTAAACCCATCAAATATTTTATCTGACAGTTCTCAGCTTGGCAGTAGAAATCTGTAGCTACAGGTTTTTCTCGATGACTTTGGCATGTTTGCTGGAACATTTTAAAAACTGTAAGTGCATTTCTCAGAACAGTCCATGTATGGTCAGATTGTTGTGGGCGTTTACATTGTTTCTCTCCCAACTAGCTGAATGATCAATGGTGAGTTCAATGCCACTCATGTCACCTCTCCTTCTGGATCGTATTGCTAATGCTAAAACTGATAATGTGGCCATGTTACCTGAAGGGGGCATTGTCGTTGAAGTGGTGCTAGATGAAGTATCTCCTGAAGTAGTAGAACTCAACTGTGTGGATGCTGTGAACAAAAAGTAGATTGTGAGATCAAGATGTGAAACTCTGATGCTGTTGTTACTACATATTGTTAATTATAATACGGGTAGATGAAATCAAGCATTGTGATTGGTTGAGAGTGAGTCAAATTGCTAATTTGAACTTGAATTTATCAAGGCGACGACTCCATGTAGCTACTATTAATTCTTAGAATTCACAGCTTACATCACAGAGATGGTCAAGCAGTTTGGTATTGAGGTGTTCTTATCGATTAAAGTGGAGACTCTTATGCAATGCTGACTTAAACCCATCAAATATTTCATCTGACAGTTCTCAGCTTGGCAGTAGAAATCTGTAGCTACAGGTTTTTCTCGATGACTTTGGCATGTTTGCTGGAACATTTTAAAAACTGTAAGTGCATTTCTCAGAACAGTCCATGTATGGTCAGATTGTTGTGGGCGTTTACATTGTTTCTCTCCCAACTAGCTGAATGATCAATGGTGAGTTCAATGCCACTCATGTCACCTCTCCTTCTGGATCGTATTGCTAATGCTAAAACTGATAATGTGGCCATATTACCTGAAGGGGGCATTGTCGTTGAAGTGGTGCTAGATGAAGTATCTCCTGAAGTAGTAGAACTCAACTGTGTGGATGCTGTGAACAAAAAGTAGATTGTGAGATCAAGATGTGAAACTCTGATGCTGTTGTTACTACATATTGTTAATTATAATACGGGTAGATGAAATCAAGCATTGTGATTGGTTGAGAGTGAGTCAAATTGCTAATTTGAACTTGAATTTATCAAGGCGACGACTCCATGTAGCTACTATTAATTCTTAGAATTCACAGCTTACATCACAGAGATGGTCAAGCAGTTTGGTATTGAGGTGTTCTTATCGATTAAAGTGGAGACTCTTATGCAATGCTGACTTAAACCCATCAAATATTTCATCTGACAGTTCTCAGCTTGGCAGTAGAAATCTGTAGCTACAGGTTTTTCTCGATGACTTTGGCATGTTTGCTGGAACATTTTAAAAACTGTAAGTGCATTTCTCAGAACAGTCCATGTATGGTCAGATTGTTGTGGGCGTTTACATTGTTTCTCTCCCAACTAGCTGAATGATCAATGGTGAGTTCAATGCCACTCATGTCACCTCTCCTTCTGGATCGTATTGCTAATGCTAAAACTGATAATGTGGCCATATTACCTGAAGGGGGCATTGTCGTTGAAGTGGTGCTAGATGAAGTATCTCCTGAAGTAGTAGAACTCAACTGTGTGGATGCTGTGAACAAAAAGTAGATTGTGAGATCAAGATGTGAAACTCTGATGCTGTTGTTACTACATATTGTTAATTATAATACGGGTAGATGAAATCAAGCATTGTGATTGGTTGAGAGTGAGTCAAATTGCTAATTTGAACTTGAATTTATCAAGGCGACGACTCCATGTAGCTACTATTAATTCTTAGAATTCACAGCTTACATCACAGAGATGGTCAAGCAGTTTGGTATTGAGGTGTTCTTATCGATTAAAGTGGAGACTCTTATGCAATGCTGACTTAAACCCATCAAATATTTTATCTGACAGTTCTCAGCTTGGCAGTAGAAATCTGTAGCTACAGGTTTTTCTCGATGACTTTGGCATGTTTGCTGGAACATTTTAAAAACTGTAAGTGCATTTCTCAGAACAGTCCATGTATGGTCAGATTGTTGTGGGCGTTTACATTGTTTCTCTCCCAACTAGCTGAATGATCAATGGTGAGTTCAATGCCACTCATGTCACCTCTCCTTCTGGATCGTATTGCTAATGCTAAAACTGATAATGTGGCCATATTACCTGAAGGGGGCATTGTCGTTGAAGTGGTGCTAGATGAAGTATCTCCTGAAGTAGTAGAACTCAACTGTGTGGATGCTGTGAACAAAAAGTAGATTGTGAGATCAAGATGTGAAACTCTGATGCTGTTGTTACTACATATTGTTAATTATAATACGGGTAGATGAAATCAAGCATTGTGATTGGTTGAGAGTGAGTCAAATTGCTAATTTGAACTTGAATTTATCAAGGCGACGACTCCATGTAGCTACTATTAATTCTTAGAATTCACAGCTTACATCACAGAGATGGTCAAGCAGTTTGGTATTGAGGTGTTCTTATCGATTAAAGTGGAGACTCTTATGCAATGCTGACTTAAACCCATCAAATATTTTATCTGACAGTTCTCAGCTTGGCAGTAGAAATCTGTAGCTACAGGTTTTTCTCGATGACTTTGGCATGTTTGCTGGAACATTTTAAAAACTGTAAGTGCATTTCTCAGAACAGTCCATGTATGGTCAGATTGTTGTGGGCGTTTACATTGTTTCTCTCCCAACTAGCTGAATGATCAATGGTGAGTTCAATGCCACTCATGTCACCTCTCCTTCTGGATCGTATTGCTAATGCTAAAACTGATAATGTGGCCATGTTACCTGAAGGGGGCATTGTCGTTGAAGTGGTGCTAGATGAAGTATCTCCTGAAGTAGTAGAACTCAACTGTGTGGATGCTGTGAACAAAAAGTAGATTGTGAGATCAAGATGTGAAACTCTGATGCTGTTGTTACTACATATTGTTAATTATAATACGGGTAGATGAAATCAAGCATTGTGATTGGTTGAGAGTGAGTCAAATTGCTAATTTGAACTTGAATTTATCAAGGCGACGACTCCATGTAGCTACTATTAATTCTTAGAATTCACAGCTTACATCACAGAGATGGTCAAGCAGTTTGGTATTGAGGTGTTCTTATCGATTAAAGTGGAGACTCTTATGCAATGCTGACTTAAACCCATCAAATATTTCATCTGACAGTTCTCAGCTTGGCAGTAGAAATCTGTAGCTACAGGTTTTTCTCGATGACTTTGGCATGTTTGCTGGAACATTTTAAAAACTGTAAGTGCATTTCTCAGAACAGTCCATGTATGGTCAGATTGTTGTGGGCGTTTACATTGTTTCTCTCCCAACTAGCTGAATGATCAATGGTGAGTTCAATGCCACTCATGTCACCTCTCCTTCTGGATCGTATTGCTAATGCTAAAACTGATAATGTGGCCATATTACCTGAAGGGGGCATTGTCGTTGAAGTGGTGCTAGATGAAGTATCTCCTGAAGTAGTAGAACTCAACTGTGTGGATGCTGTGAACAAAAAGTAGATTGTGAGATCAAGATGTGAAACTCTGATGCTGTTGTTACTACATATTGTTAATTATAATACGGGTAGATGAAATCAAGCATTGTGATTGGTTGAGAGTGAGTCAAATTGCTAATTTGAACTTGAATTTATCAAGGCGACGACTCCATGTAGCTACTATTAATTCTTAGAATTCACAGCTTACATCACAGAGATGGTCAAGCAGTTTGGTATTGAGGTGTTCTTATCGATTAAAGTGGAGACTCTTATGCAATGCTGACTTAAACCCATCAAATATTTTATCTGACAGTTCTCAGCTTGGCAGTAGAAATCTGTAGCTACAGGTTTTTCTCGATGACTTTGGCATGTTTGCTGGAACATTTTAAAAACTGTAAGTGCATTTCTCAGAACAGTCCATGTATGGTCAGATTGTTGTGGGCGTTTACATTGTTTCTCTCCCAACTAGCTGAATGATCAATGGTGAGTTCAATGCCACTCATGTCACCTCTCCGTCTGGATCGTATTGCTAATGCTAAAACTGATAATGTGGCCATATTACCTGAAGGGGGCATTGTCGTTGAAGTGGTGCTAGATGAAGTATCTCCTGAAGTAGTAGAACTCAACTGTGTGGATGCTGTGAACAAAAAGTAGATTGTGAGATCAAGATGTGAAACTCTGATGCTGTTGTTACTACATATTGTTAATTATAATACGGGTAGATGAAATCAAGCATTGTGATTGGTTGAGAGTGAGTCAAATTGCTAATTTGAACTTGAATTTATCAAGGCGACGACTCCATGTAGCTACTATTAATTCTTAGAATTCACAGCTTACATCACAGAGATGGTCAAGCAGTTTGGTATTGAGGTGTTCTTATCGATTAAAGTGGAGACTCTTATGCAATGCTGACTTAAACCCATCAAATATTTTATCTGACAGTTCTCAGCTTGGCAGTAGAAATCTGTAGCTACAGGTTTTTCCTCGATGACTTTGGCATGTTTGCTGGAACATTTTAAAAACTGTAAGTGCATTTCTCAGAACAGTCCATGTATGGTCAGATTGTTGTGGGCGTTTACATTGTTTCTCTCCCAACTAGCTGAATGATCAATGGTGAGTTCAATGCCACTCATGTCACCTCTCCTTCTGGATCGTATTGCTAATGCTAAAACTGATAATGTGGCCATATTACCTGAAGGGGGCATTGTCGTTGAAGTGGTGCTAGATGAAGTATCTCCTGAAGTAGTAGAACTCAACTGTGTGGATGCTGTGAACAAAAAGTAGATTGTGAGATCAAGATGTGAAACTCTGATGCTGTTGTTACTACATATTGTTAATTATAATACGGGTAGATGAAATCAAGCATTGTGATTGGTTGAGAGTGAGTCAAATTGCTAATTTGAACTTGAATTTATCAAGGCGACGACTCCATGTAGCTACTATTAATTCTTAGAATTCACAGCTTACATCACAGAGATGGTCAAGCAGTTTGGTATTGAGGTGTTCTTATCGATTAAAGTGGAGACTCTTATGCAATGCTGACTTAAACCCATCAAATATTTTATCTGACAGTTCTCAGCTTGGCAGTAGAAATCTGTAGCTACAGGTTTTTCTCGATGACTTTGGCATGTTTGCTGGAACATTTTAAAAACTGTAAGTGCATTTCTCAGAACAGTCCATGTATGGTCAGATTGTTGTGGGCGTTTACATTGTTTCTCTCCCAACTAGCTGAATGATCAATGGTGAGTTCAATGCCACTCATGTCACCTCTCCTTCTGGATCGTATTGCTAATGCTAAAACTGATAATGTGGCCATGTTACCTGAAGGGGGCATTGTCGTTGAAGTGGTGCTAGATGAAGTATCTCCTGAAGTAGTAGAACTCAACTGTGTGGATGCTGTGAACAAAAAGTAGATTGTGAGATCAAGATGTGAAACTCTGATGCTGTTGTTACTACATATTGTTAATTATAATACGGGTAGATGAAATCAAGCATTGTGATTGGTTGAGAGTGAGTCAAATTGCTAATTTGAACTTGAATTTATCAAGGCGACGACTCCATGTAGCTACTATTAATTCTTAGAATTCACAGCTTACATCACAGAGATGGTCAAGCAGTTTGGTATTGAGGTGTTCTTATCGATTAAAGTGGAGACTCTTATGCAATGCTGACTTAAACCCATCAAATATTTCATCTGACAGTTCTCAGCTTGGCAGTAGAAATCTGTAGCTACAGGTTTTTCTCGATGACTTTGGCATGTTTGCTGGAACATTTTAAAAACTGTAAGTGCATTTCTCAGAACAGTCCATGTATGGTCAGATTGTTGTGGGCGTTTACATTGTTTCTCTCCCAACTAGCTGAATGATCAATGGTGAGTTCAATGCCACTCATGTCACCTCTCCTTCTGGATCGTATTGCTAATGCTAAAACTGATAATGTGGCCATATTACCTGAAGGGGGCATTGTCGTTGAAGTGGTGCTAGATGAAGTATCTCCTGAAGTAGTAGAACTCAACTGTGTGGATGCTGTGAACAAAAAGTAGATTGTGAGATCAAGATGTGAAACTCTGATGCTGTTGTTACTACATATTGTTAATTATAATACGGGTAGATGAAATCAAGCATTGTGATTGGTTGAGAGTGAGTCAAATTGCTAATTTGAACTTGAATTTATCAAGGCGACGACTCCATGTAGCTACTATTAATTCTTAGAATTCACAGCTTACATCACAGAGATGGTCAAGCAGTTTGGTATTGAGGTGTTCTTATCGATTAAAGTGGAGACTCTTATGCAATGCTGACTTAAACCCATCAAATATTTCATCTGACAGTTCTCAGCTTGGCAGTAGAAATCTGTAGCTACAGGTTTTTCTCGATGACTTTGGCATGTTTGCTGGAACATTTTAAAAACTGTAAGTGCATTTCTCAGAACAGTCCATGTATGGTCAGATTGTTGTGGGCGTTTACATTGTTTCTCTCCCAACTAGCTGAATGATCAATGGTGAGTTCAATGCCACTCATGTCACCTCTCCTTCTGGATCGTATTGCTAATGCTAAAACTGATAATGTGGCCATATTACCTGAAGGGGTCATTGTCGTTGAAGTGGTGCTAGATGAAGTATCTCCTGAAGTAGTAGAACTCAACTGTGTGGATGCTGTGAACAAAAAGTAGATTGTGAGATCAAGATGTGAAACTCTGATGCTGTTGTTACTACATATTGTTAATTATAATACGGGTAGATGAAATCAAGCATTGTGATTGGTTGAGAGTGAGTCAAATTGCTAATTTGAACTTGAATGTATCAAGGCGACGACTCCATGTAGCTACTATTAATTCTTAGAATTCACAGCTTACATCACAGAGATGGTCAAGCAGTTTGGTATTGAGGTGTTCTTATCGATTAAAGTGGAGACTCTTATGCAATGCTGACTTAAACCCATCAAATATTTCATCTGACAGTTCTCAGCTTGGCAGTAGAAATCTGTAGCTACAGGTTTTTCTCGATGACTTTGGCATGTTTGCTGGAACATTTTAAAAACTGTAAGTGCATTTCTCAGAACAGTCCATGTATGGTCAGATTGTTGTGGGCGTTTACATTGTTTCTCTCCCAACTAGCTGAATGATCAATGGTGAGTTCAATGCCACTCATGTCACCTCTCCTTCTGGATCGTATTGCTAATGCTAAAACTGATAATGTGGCCATATTACCTGAAGGGGGCATTGTCGTTGAAGTGGTGCTAGATGAAGTATCTCCTGAAGTAGTAGAACTCAAATGTGTGGATGCTGTGAACAAAAAGTAGATTGTGAGATCAAGATGTGAAACTCTGATGCTGTTGTTACTACATATTGTTAATTATAATACGGGTAGATGAAATCAAGCATTGTGATTGGTTGAGAGTGAGTCAAATTGCTAATTTGAACTTGAATTTATCAAGGCGACGACTCCATGTAGCTACTATTAATTCTTAGAATTCACAGCTTATATCACAGAGATGGTCAAGCAGTTTGGTATTGAGGTGTTCTTATCGATTATTAAAGTGGAGACTCTTATGCAATGCTGACTTAAACCCATCAAATATTTCATCTGACAGTTCTCAGCTTGGCAGTAGAAATCTGTAGCTACAGGTTTTTCTCGATGACTTTGGCATGTTTGCTGGAACATTTTAAAAACTGTAAGTGCATTTCTCAGAACAGTCCATGTATGGTCAGATTGTTGTGTGCGTTTACATAGTTTCTCTCCCAACTAGCAGAATGATCAATGGTGAGTTCAATGCCACTCATGTCACCTCTCCTTCTGGATCGTATTGCTAATGCTAAAACTGATAATGTGGCCATATTACCTGAAGGGGACATTGTCGTTGAAGTGGTGCTAGATGAAGTATCTCCTGAAGTAGTAGAACTGAATTGTGTGGATGCTGTGAACAAAAAGTAGATTGTGAGATCAAGATGTGAAACTCTGATGCTGTTGTTACTACATATTGTTAATTATAATACGGGTAGATGAAATCAAGCATTCTGATTTGTTGAGAGTGAGTCAAATTGCTAATTTGAACTTTTAATTTATCAAGGCGACAACTCCATGTAGCTACTATTAATTCTTAGAATTCACAGCTTACATCACAGTGATGGTCAAGCAGTTTGGTATTGAGGTGTTCTTATCGATTAAAGTGGAGACTCTTATGCAATGATGACTTAAACCCATCAAATACTTTGTCTGACAGTTCTCAGCTTGGCAGTAGAAATCTGTAGCTACAGGTTTTTCTCGATGACTTTGGCATGTTTGCTGGAACATTTTAAAAACTGTAAGTGCATTTCTCAGAACAGTCCATGTATGGTCAGATTGTTGTGTGCGTTTACATTGTTTCTCTCCCAACTAGCTGAATGATCAATGGTGAGTTCAATGCCACTCACGTCACAATCATTTCAAAACAACAAAATTCAGTGTGGTAGTATGCTGAAAATCACAGAGAAGACACTGGATTCACAACTTGTTGATACAAAATGGAAACTCTAATATGCCAAATGAATTACTTGGAAGATTCTGCTGTGAGTCCATAATGACTTCCAATCCTTAAACTGATAACCACAGACTTCTAAATTGGATTAAGTAATGAGTAATAGAATTGAAGGAACATTATCAGCATTGTTTTCATGCCACCATTCCCTTGTGTTTTTACAAGCACTATATCAGCCAACTATAACTAAACAGGGCCTCGTTTCCCGAATGCGCACTTAGCCTAAAAAGCACTTGAAATCGTTCGTAAGAGGAATCCTACGTTGCAGACGGGTTTCCTGACGCGGCACTTAGCTTAAGTGTATCTTTCGTTGAGAAGAATTCTATGTGTGGTCAGGACCAGTAGTAACTTCACACTTAGCGATGCAATCCACCAGGGGCGTCGTTCGCCCTATTATAGAAGAAATCCAAAAGATGTTTCTGTGTATAGCACATCATGAGAATGTCATTGTTTCACCTGTCTATTCCCATCAAAATAGAAATAAAGAATATTGAGTATTTGAAAATAAAGATTAGGCTATACAAAACTAGTGCAGTGCCCGTAGGAATTATGCATTCTGTAGTGTTAGCAGACGTAGAGCTGTTGGGTAGTGTAATGGCAAGACATATTTGCACTCCACATAGGTACAGGTTACACTGAAGTATTATTGTGATGCATGTTTCCTTTTCATTAAGAAATGTGTTAATGGCAGCCTTTTTGGAGAGTTACCAACAAATAAAGTTTGAGATTATGTAGTGGATGCAGTTGAATATACTGTAGATGTCAACGTTGCTGTCTAAACTATAAACTAAATGTCATAAAGAAAGACATTATTTAAAATGAAGTTATGGTTGAAATAGGATCACTTCTTTATTGTAAGGGTAAGTGTAGTGTTAGAATGGTCATGCAGTTGGACTCAAATGTAGGTTAATTTTATTGAATGTATGTAGCCTACTGTACTGTATGACTTCGATGATGCTAGCTTTGACAGCCCACTCTCAGACAGATCGTAATAAATGTCCTTACAATGGGAACACAGTTTAAATACTCTGCTGGAGATGGCGTTACTATCCCCGCCCCGAATTCAGTGCACAGTGCACGTTCGTTGCACGCATAGGCTAGCTAATTTCACAGCAATTAACGTAAACAGGTTAACCTGACGTAAACAGCTCCTAAGAGCTACTTAAGAACTCGTGCACGTTGCGCTCGTGCACCTGACTTTAAGTTGATGATGGTTGGGAAACGCATGTAAATAGAAAGTGTTACTTAGTCTACGATGTCGCGAAAATCCACGTAGGCCGTTAAGATACGTCGTTATCGGGAAACGAGGCCCAGAACATTATCAAAACTAAACATGAACAAAATTCCCATACACCTTGCCCGGTAGCCTCAGTAGAAGGTGGGAATGGGTTGTTAGATGTAGTACTTCCTGGATCAGTAGTTGACTGTGCGGATGCTGTGAACAAAAAGTAGTTTGTGACATAAAGATGTGATACTCTGATGCTGTTTTTTTTACATACTGTTAATGACAGAGGACCCTACCTTTAAACAAATAACAACTAATACTCTATTAACAAAAGTACTCAAATAGGTTTGGTCAACCAAAAAGGGATAACAGTGTTCATCTTTAATATGTATTCAATAGGGAGGCCGTGGGGAGGGTGAGGCGGGGAGAGGTAGAACTTGAGTGAGTTTGAAAGTGGATGTGTTGTACTGTCTTTGTCTTGTTTCTTGAGGACCCACTCAAAAACGAGATGCTGCATCTCAAGGGGTTATCCTCCAAACAATACATTTTAAATATTCATGCTCACCAGAAGGCAACGAAGTTACAAATTCAAATATTCATGGAATACATATTTGATGAAAAATCGAAAATCTTCAGGTGGTAGATGAGAAATCAGCTAGAAAAACAGGAAGATACTTTAACATCTGCTACTCAGTGTTTCAAAGAAAGACAGCTTAACAATTTGATAATAGTACTAATAGTGCCGAACTGACCTCTTGGTCATTATTATGATTCCACATTGGGATGGTTGATGAACTCACCTTTTTATTTCTATTATTATACCGATATGCTGTTTGCTGTCTCCAAGCTCACTCACACTTGTCCTGTCCTGGTCTAGTTAAAAGTGGATAGCTACAGTATCTCATAGTGTAAACTGGTGTAAATGCAACCAAGAGGTAGTGAATTACTGTTTGATTGCTAAAACCACATCAGTTGTTCAGGAAGCATTGTAAATGTAAAGTATCATTTTATGACTGGCATTCGGTCATGGTTGTTGTGCGGAAGTCTCTCAGTAATGCTCAAGGTGTATCTTGAGGTGTATCTGTTGTTGTCTCTGGTATTGACACGTGTCCTAACCTATTGTGAGTATTGACGGGGGTGCCCACTTGACAAACTCAATGAAATGCTCACAAAGGCATCTTTGTTGTTGCTGTTTACATATTGTTAAGTATTGGCATGATGGTTGTAGCGTTGTATTATGATACTTTGGCTAAGTTGTTGACTACGAGTACTTGCATGTGGCAGAGAGATCTTTGGCCACTATGGGAAGTCCCCAACCAAAAGCTAGAAAAAGCTATAGTTTTTCTCTATGACTTTTGGCACTTTGAAATCTGTAAGTGCATTTCTCAGAACAGTCCATGTATGGTCAAATTGTTGTGTGCAGTAGCCCTGACCATAAACGCGCTTGAACGCCCACAGGGACACGGGTTCGAATCAGACCCGCTGTCATTTCCCGTCCCACTCCCAACCTCTTCTCTCCACCTCATTTCCTGTCCAAACCTTGACTGTCCTATCTGATTAAAGACAAAAAGCCCAAAAACGAATCTTAAAAAAAAAAAATGAAGAATAAAATTGAAGGATCATTATCAGCATTGTTTTCATGCCACCATGCCACCATTCCCTTATGTTTTCACAAGCACCATGTCAGCCAACTATAACTAAACAGAACGTTTTAAAAACTAAACATGAACAAAATTTCAATACACCTTGCCAGGCAGCCTCTTCCTTTCCTTCTGGATCGTATTGCTAATGCTAATACTGGTACAGCACAGGAATTTTGAAGGGCAGTTGCTTTGCCCTGTGAAAAAGGGGCTACACATCATTTTTTGTCACCGCCGCTGCCACACCCCCGTCATCTGATTGCACATTTTCCCAGTATCATTTTAAACTCTCACTAACCGCCGCTGCCACGCCCCCGTCCCCCGATCGCAAGTTGCCCGAGCAACCTTAGCTCACTCCTGTGCACGTCCCTGCATATTAACTACCTAAATGTATCCATCAAATTGATTTCTACTAACCAAATTGTCTCTCTCTGGTGGCAAGACCTCTGCCTGCAAATGCTGATGGCTGTGGAAACATTGTACTTCTTCACCATATCCATTTAGTACATATACGCTTATTGGCACCCAAATTCTACCCACTCACTTTGTGTCTTTATGCTCCCCCCCCCCTAGTCTACACTAGCTTTTCTGTGGGATGCTGCTGTAGTCTCTCCACCTGATCTACTTGTAGAAACCCTCTGCCTATCCCTACCCACCCCCGCCACACTGTCATACACTTATTCTACCCCATATTCTGTGCCAGCAATTTCCTGCAATGTGAGTAATTGCCACCATCAACATAGTTTTCTGTTTAATGCAAAAAAAAAAGGGCCACCTCAAAGCAGGGGCAGACTGGGGGGAAAAAGTGGCCCGGGAGTTGTCTGTCAGAGCGGCCCACTTAATATACGGCGCGTTGCCCGCTCAATGTATGCAAAATACCCATACACTTAACATAATTTTGGATGATTACAAAGAAATAACATTATACATGTTTTTTAATAACATTTGGATCCACAAATTTGCCTGGATGGACACATGGAATAAAATGATACTGGCTATTGTAACACTCCAAGGTAGGTATAGTTTGCTAGATGAATATGCTTAACTCGGGGCTAGTATCAGATGGTTAGGCCTATATGTATAACTACAGAGCCTTTAGGAATAAATGTCAGCAGAGAAAGAGTACACAATTTTTTTGATAATGATTAGGGCGACCTACATTAAGCAATATCGTTTTTTTTGTAGGCTGATTAACTCATACAGCAATACCTTTTTGTATAGTAAATGGCAGCACACAATCAAAATATTTCCCCTCTACCTACATAGCTACAGTAGCTAGTTATATGGAAGAAAGTTGCATTCAGGAGCCTTCATAAGCAAACATGATTTGGCTCCACATTAAATTATCCCACTTTTTCATTATCCACATGTCTCAAATGTTGTATGATGCAACATAGCTTTACAGGACACATAAAATATGTCCAGTAACAACGTAAAGAAGGGGGCAACATATAAGTCAAAACCAACTATATTTATTGACTTATCTCGAAAGTATTGGTTTACAAAAGCTAAATAAGTCTTCACAAAGAAAATAACTCAGTGTTAGGGCAAAAAGCGAACATTCACACTGTACAACCTATGAAAAGTGACAGTGGTAGCCTACAAATAAAGAAATACAGACCGCGTTAGCCACTTCACAGCGTGCTAGCCATGATTTTCTTTCGTTCCAATTCTTGGATGTAGGGTTCCACCCTTTGTAGAAACCTGTTGAATCGATACATTTGGTGTAGGAAGTCCTAATTGTTTTGTTGTCAATTTATCTTAATTAGTACGCCGACAGAGAAAAAAAATCTCCTTTTCCTGAAAGCAGTTCGTCGCCACAATCGCCCTTAAGGACCGCCGCCACTGGTTTGAACTTTGTTGTAGAAATGAACAGAACAGAACATACGATGGGGTGTAAACATCAGTGGTAATGGTAGTGTTGCATGCTGGGTGTGTGATTATGTGTGTGTGTGTGTGTGTGTGTGTGTGTGTGTGTAGGGGTGTTAAAGGTGTCTACGAGCGAGACACGCAAGTATTAGGCTAGAGTGATTAACATTTAATAACAAATAAACATAGTAAGACTGACGGAGGAGATTAGAAAATAGTAAGAAAATAGTAACCATGAGTGTGAATACAGGTCACTAGGAGTAGTATAAATAGCAGACAGTGATTCCCACTGGTTATCATTAGAGGTATATAATGTATTCGGTGAAGCAAGGAAAACTGCCGCAACCGACGATATCTGCGGGAGGGCCGGTTGGTTATAGACTAGGGCCGTCCCATCGGCCCATCGGTGCATGGGTGGGCAATTTATCGTGGGCCTTCTGCTGGGTGAGGGCCTAAGGCAGTTGCCTAATTCGCCTCAATGGTAGGTCCGCCACTGTATACCATCAAAGCTGTTCTATAATACTTGAATGATTTAATCTGCCATGTTCCTGATTCTTCCCTTCCCTTCTGACCCCCCCCCCCCCCCCAATGGCCTAATGACCATAGGCGGCCTACGTATGATATTTTGGATGCATCTCCTGTACTTGACTAGACCCCTTAATACTTAATACTTTTTGATCAACAACACATGTAACTCTTGACAATTGTGAATGCCCTTTTGCATGAGTGTCCCTCAGCATTTCTTATTTGCACAAAATAATTGCTGTTGTATGATGGTTTTGGGGTTTATACAAGCTGAGTAATTTTAGAATGTGTTAGAAATTGTGCTGAGAAAAAAACATAGGCCTAATATTAAAAAGGCCTAAATATATAAAACACACTTTGTATTACATTGTGCTGAAGCCAATACTGAATTTTGATACTTTGTAACATAAACATGAACAATTAAGATTAAGTAATTCATAACCTGAACCTGATATTGAGACAATCCACAATTTTGCAGATACCCCTTCAAGATTCACCTAAGATACCACATGCATTCCTTTTCTTGACAGTGAGAAAAATATGACATTGTACCACTAAACTTGCTTACTGGAAAAATGACAAGAAGATCATATATGTGTATATAGATATATGATATTTACATTTTATCAGACACAGAAACAAAATATTCCTAAACAATGTTTGAATGCTGCCAAATAATGACAGATCTATTAAATGTAAAACAGTGCAACTTCTAAAAAAATTAAAAGTTCTAGTTTGTATCACTTACAGAATGAAGCACTTGATGTGAACAAGTAGACCAGAAACATCAGATGAAACATTCTGCTGCTGATGTTCACACGCTGTATCAGTCTAAATCAGTCAGTTTTCTTCTCCTCGAAACACTCATAACCTTCCTTTGTGAGGAGGTGTTGCAATGTTGGTGAATTGTTCTGTTCTGATCTGTGCAACTGAATCCTACAGAACTGGTTCTATGTGGACAGTCAATGTCAAGTTGCAGTGGCTCGGTAATATGATCTCTGTCTGTTTAGTACATTTATAGTTGTGATTACTGTGGAAACCTTGTGGTTGTTGTCACCAACAAAGGGCCATTTTAAGAAGTTATTCTTTTATTCAGGGCAATGTGAAATTACACCAATTTGCACAGCTATTTGTTAGTAAAAATAGAGTGAGGAAGACAAAAAGATAAAAATGAAAAAACTATTTATTGAGACTTTCAAGTGAAGGGATTCATTCAGCAGTAAATTAGCTTAAAGGCACCCAGTGCAACTTTATGTAAACATTCAATGAAAAATAAACATTTAATTTCTAGTCTTTTTTGCACGTCGTAAGTTTCAATAACTCCATACCATTACATATCGACATTCAAGGAGCAAAGATGAGACGTCGTTGTGTGGTGAGAACTGATAGAAAATCGTAAACAACAACAATCGCCGGTGGGGAGAAGCCATTTTTCCATTGACTGGAAGCCTGCTTTATTTATTGTAGGTTACAAAAAATAAAGAAAATGGCTGCGATTGTTGTTGTTATCGATTTTCTATCAGTTCTCACCACACAACGACGTCTCATCTTTGCTGCTTGAATGTCGGTATGTAATGGTATGGAGTTATTGAAACTTACTACGTGCAAAAAAGACTAGAAATTGAAATCGAAAGTTGCACTGGGTGCCTTTAAAGGGAATTTCAGTCATTTTTTTAAACAATTATCTTGATACAGACATAAACAGTGCTCTCAGCTTGAGCACTGCTAAGAAATGTATTTTGTTGGAATTCATCACATGATAGAGACTAAGCTTGATAGTTCACAAGAATTGTGCACTCCGGATAAAAGCCATTCAAATATTAAGATGGTTGTTATTTGGTTTTGATGGTTGTTATTTTTCAAATCGGCAGCTAAAGTTAGTAATTGCATCAAAGGTACATATGAAGAGGATCATAACATCAAATCACACTTGTTTCATGTTGCTGAATTCAGCACTTTGAATTCTGTGCTGTTTCACAAATAATTTCCTTCTAGCATGTTCTATTTCTGTGGATGTGCTGGTTCAGTCATAGAGGCGGAAGATAAACCTTTCTATTGTGGCCATAACCTACTGTGGAACATAGCTCTAACAGGGCATTTGCAAGCCAACACAGCCCATGCAGTCTTTTCCCCATGCCCAGCCAAGCTTGATACTGTGTCACTGCCAGTCAATGCATGAAATACAGGAAGAGCAGGAAGAAACATAAGCTCTGTAAGTCTGCTAAGGGCTGGGAATGTTGGGTCATGCTTTTGCAACCAAAGAATAGGATCCTTATCTCGGGGACAAGATAACCAACTACTCTTCCTTAAACTTTAATTATAAAGAGTTCTCAGGGACAAGTAATCAATCAATCAATAAACAGTGTGAGGTTTGTGCAGAAGTGGATCCTTATCTCAGGGGGGGGGGGGGGGAATCCTTAGCAAAGCTTGATTCTGTGTCACAGCCAGTCAATGCATGAAACACAGGAAGAGCACATGGCTTCTCAGGTCCAAGTCCACCTGAGATTTCATGGGCTGCTAGGTATCGAAAACTTTTTTAATTACCAAAATGCCAACCTAAGCTCATCCACTGGCTTTAGACCAACGCCAAAACCACAACATCGGTATCAATAGCTCTCTAGTGAACATTTTGTGCTGCATGAGCCACATGTAATAACATGAGGGTGTCATCTTCCTCGTGTGTGCAGGATGAAATTGAGGACAGGTCAGCTAGGGGTGGTTTGCTGAGGAATGCTGCATCATTTGTGACAACAGGTTGTTTATCCTCCTGCACAACATCAAGCCATCTGAGCAGAGCATCTGGGAGGAGGGTGAACAACCCAGTCTTATTGCCGTCTACTCTGAGAACATTTTCAGAAAGTTTCTGATTAGACAGTGTAATGACTCGGGGGTCACACCCCTTCGATAGGGAGAGGGAGAGAGCTGTCCGCTGTCCACAGTTTTGAAGTTGGCATTAGCACGTTGACTGTTTCCATGTAATAGGCTGTCAAAGGAACTTAATAAAAAGGGTCTCCCTTTATCTTAAGATTTACCTACTTGACCTGTTAATCTATTTTTATCTTCAGAAAATTACTATTACAAATTAGGTAAAATAGCCTGTTGTGTTTCAGTAAAGAACAAAGTTTTGTTTTGAAAAGATTGAAGTCTATTTTGAACAGTGCGTATAATATTTATGTATATTAGATATGGGTTTAAATTGTATATATTTACTTGTAAGCCTACTTAGAGCATATGAAAAATATGAACACAAGGTTTGTTGCAACAGTCAAGTCACATCTCTCAGAAGAATTTGAACTTGCTGGTGACACCAACATGTCACTTGATAGCTGTTAGTAAATGGTCTTGATTTGTGAGAACAAAAGAATATTCTAGGCCAATATTTCATTACTGATTTTAATTCTGCATCACAAAATGTATGATTGAATATGGAAATCATCCAATGCAATATAGGTAACTTTATTGCTATTACAAATTCCAAGCTAATCAAGGCTACAATCTTGAATCTTTATTAATTTAAAATGTTTTGTATTTATAAAATTCCAAAAACTATGTATAATGACTACATTTAACTAATAAGATACATCATATTATATACCATAATAATAAGAAAATGGATATAAAAACTTGCGGCCATCTTGAAAAATGTTGTGTGTGCAAATTGGTTTGTATTTCATTTTTATGTATTACAGGAATTATTTGTGCATGCGTACATATGTCTACTGTGTATGTGTGTGTATCTGTTGCAGTTTTGACCATGCATTATGGTGCAGTTTTGACCATGTAAGCCAGAGATATCTGCAATTACATCATCTCATGTTTGCTTTTTCATTTTTAAGTAGGTGGCGCTATACATAAAATGAGTGGTTATGGGATGGGTTGACATGGCCCCTTTAGACAAACATACAAAAAACATGTGGCCCTCCTATGCCCTACAGTTTCTCGGGATATTCGTAGAAAACTGTGTCAGCCCACCTACAGGCCAGTTGGTGTACAGTCACATAAAAAAAAAAAAATATTGTATGGCCCCCCATGGACAAAATTGCACGAAACTTGCCATGCATTCAGAGGGTCTCATTTTCAATTTCTCTCAATTTCGTGCACTTTCGACAATATATGCATAAGTTATAAGTGACTGGAGTTGTGAAGAGTGCATAGTTTGAGGGTCTGCCACGCCCACACCCTTCAAACTTTGTAAAAGACACTCATAACTTTTAATTCCCCATTGCTGAAGAGTAACCTGACCACATTTGAAGGCATTACCATTAAATCTGTAGGAGGAGTTCAATCACATGCGAGGTGTGGAAACAAAGTGAAGTTTCCAACCACCAACAGGTGGCGCTATAGGTGATATCAGTCAGGCATATGTACGCGTTCGGGCCGGATCCAGCGTCCACCCTAAGACGTTGTCTCTGGATCAAACAATGTACGCAACAGTTATAAGAGACTTTGTGTTTTGTGGCAAGCACTAACAAGTTGGCAAAGTTTGAGGGTCTGCCACGCCCACACCTTCCGACTAATGAGAAAGTCCAATATAACTTTTAGTCACCCATGGCTGAAGAGTAGCCAGACCACATTTCAAGGAATTACCATTAAAGCTGTCGGAGGAGTTCGATCAGATGTGAGGTGTGCAAACGCCGTCAAAACACATCTTCCACTCAAAATGGCCGACTTCCTGTGGACCTGCCACCATGGCGTCAAGAGACTTTTTGGTGCTTCCAAGCATGATGAAGACGTGTACCGAATTCCGTCAAGCTACGCAAGCAATGCGCAGTTTTTTTTGCAATGTTCTAGGGGGCGCTACAGAGCCATTTTGCTCCATCCATGGACAAAAACTCCACCGAAGATGGACGGTTACAGGCTTGATGTCCCTGGCAACTTGGTAATTTTTCGAGCACTTTGACATATATTCGATTAAAACACCTAATTTTTGGTTTTTAATTTTTAACTAGGTGGCGCTATACATGTAATGACTGGTTATGGTATGGGTTGACATGGCCCCTTGACACAAACATACAAGATCAATTTGGCCCTCCAAGGCCCTACGGTTCTCGGGATATTCGAAGAAAACTGTGTCGCGCCACCTACAGGCCAGTTGGTGTATAATCATATAAATCAATTCATTGCATGCCCCCCCCCCCCGTGAACGGAATTCTACGAAACTTAACGTGCAGTCAGAAGGTGTCATAATGATCCAACTCCTCCGATTTCGTGCAGTTCTGACCTTGTCAACTTACAATTAAAATGTTTTACAACACTCCATTTTTGCTTTTTCATCTGTTACTAGGTGGCGCTATACATGAAATAAGTGGTAGTGGAATGGTTGACGTGGCCTCTTACGGTGCAAACCCATGCCACCGTTATGAGCGACGCGATTTCTAAACCCAATGGGAGCCAAGCCATTGTGACGTAGATGGCTGCTCAGATGGCTTGATGTTGAAACGTATGCAAATGAGGAGCGATTTTTCCCGGGAGCGGCCAATGAGATTGTTTGGTGTCGTGTCGTCTTTGACGGTTTGAAAATTGTAAGACTGTGGCATCGTTTGGTCGTTTAATTTGCTAAAAAGAAAGGCTTGGATGGCATTGTAAGGGCTTGTTGTTGCTCCTGGTATGTTATATATTTTATCCTGGGCTTATTTTGAACACAATGACAGTTTTGATATAAAGACAAGTGACTAGATAGCTTCTAACTGACTAGCCTGCTCACAAGCTCACCAGTCCAGTCTGTTATGCTATTTCCACACGCTACACCACGCCCACTCAAAGCGATGGAATTTGGTTGCGTCGCTGTCATGGGTTTGCACCGTTAAGACCAACATGTACGGTTTTCGACTTATTCACAGAAAACTGAATCGTCCCACCCTCTTTAAAAGGGGTCCAGTCCGACGAAGGTGCAACGGATCAAAACGAAAATCAGTGGTTCCACGCTAATCTAGTAAGGCTACATGCCCACCAAATTTCGTGCACCCCGGTGTTTCAGTGTCCCGGAAATCGTTGACAGAAAATCTGCAAACAGAAAAAAAAAAAAATTAAAAAAAATAAAACACTGACTGTCGCGCAGCGGTCATAATAATAGGAAAAGGTAACGGTAGAAACCCTCAGGGTGTTCTAATTCATATTCAGTCCATATTAAAGTTAGATAATCTTTTACACACTAGCAACACATATTCACATCTTTCACATCCTAGCAACTACCAACTGTTAAGCTAGGTTAACTGTTATAGCTAGGTAAATTGGCACGAGACGAGTTTGCATGGTACTTCAGTAATGAAGTAATCAATATGCCTTGGGTAACATTGTGACAGACCGAGCCTCGGTTGCCGTCGACATGTGTGGGTTTGGTCCGAAAAGCTCAGAGACGGAGGGTTCAAATACAAAGTTTTAAATGGGGTTCAAACTACCCAGAAGAACTGCTAAGCCTCTCAAAATAAACAGAGGACAAAAAGCAACAGTCTCCAATTGTCTCACCTGCTCAGCCTCTAAATGGGGTAGAGGACAAATTGCTGCAGTACATAACTATTTAAAATACCTGCTAAAAAATCAGCAGTCACAAAAAGGTCCACATACAATACAAGACAAGACAAGACAAGACAAGACAAGACTAGACTAGACTAGACTAGACTAGACTAGACTAGACTAGACTAGACTAACTGAACTAGACAGAACAATGAACATATACCTGGCCGCCAGCACCATTTCTACACACAGGGGTAGACACAAAAAATGAAACCATACAACAATGACCCAGACCCGGAGACATAAGCATAGTATTTCCTCAAAATCAAACAAAGAAATAACTATGTAAAACATAAATACATAATGTCTAACATGTTTGTAAAAACCACCCTAAGTGGTATGGCCTAAACCATTTGTAGTGTCCCCTCTGCCAGTCTAGGCAATTAACAGTTTCCATTAGGTGGATCCAATTGCAATCAGTGGTCTGAGTGTTTGTGTGTGCGTGTGTGTGCAAACCATGTCTGTGTGGGTGAAATAGTGGTTGAAAAGATGGGGCAGGAGTGTGCGGTTCATGTGCGGTCGCACCACGACCGTCACAAACATTCAGCCTTCTGCTCAACTTTGCCTTCACACTTCCTCACTAAGCCGCCTGTCAAGGTTGGGAAGGTTACTTTTAAAATGTAATAAGTTATAGGGCCCTATTTTAACGATCAGAAACGCAAGTAGGACAGCGCCAAACGCAAGTAGCTGTGTGGGCGGCTCTGACGCATTTGCTATTATAACGGCGGAAAAAACACACTTGCGTCCGACGCAAATGTCAAATGGGTTGGTCCAAAGGAGGTCACTCAGCCATAGGTGTGGTTTGGGCGTAATATGCAATAAACCAATCAGAGCGTCATCTCACATTCCCTTTAAGAGCGAGGAGCACATATTCCATAGCGTCTTGTTATTATAATGGCGGAATTAACTGGAGGAAGAACGGAAAGGTTCACATATCACTTTTCTATGCAATATTCATTAATTTAGCCAACACTGGTTTTGAATATAGGGTACCGTTCGTGCGAAGGAAATCACCGGCAGATTGTCGCAGGACATTTCAAGCACTGATAAAGCATGCATGCGTTGGCTATCATAAAAGTATTTTATCATCGCGATGCAAATGCCATGTGTGTATAATAATAATCTGAATTAAAGTTCATGCTTGTCAAATAAATGTATTTATATGTGTATGAGTGTTCAATACATTGGGATGTGCATGTTGGCCTGAGTGGTTCACGTTGCTGTGCTCACAATTTCGGAACAGCGGGCTGTCAGAATAATGGGCTTTCGGAACATTGACATGGAACCATTTGATTCAGTTCTACACTACTGTTCCACCCTGTTCTATACAGTCCTATACTCAGTGGTGGACAGTAACGAAGTAAATGTAATTCGTTCCTGTACTTAAGTAACATATCTATGTATCTGTACTTTACTCAAGTATTTCTATTTGGTGAGACTTTATACTTTCACGCCACTACATTTCAAAGTGAAACTTCGTACTTTTTACTCCATTACATTAAGTAAAACCTCCCGTTCCTTTTTACCCAAGCGAATCAAATAATGAAAGGTCAAAGTGAGTTCACAATCGCAATTTTCCTTCACGTTTGGTAGCACGTTTGGTAGTACGCGCCCTTAAAATAGCATCTGAATACGCGCCACAGACTCTACACCATGCGCCTCTGAGACTAGGTTTTTTCTGGTCGTTTTGAAACTGCAAAATAGCACTTGCGCCTTAGAAATGCCTTCTCTGTTCCGCCCCGCCCATTTCGGCGCAAGTTCATTTCGACGCGCGCCTCTGGAGGGAAAATCCCGCTGTGTGCCGGGTGCAAAATAGGAATGATACATGCGTCGGTGACAATGTCAATTGCGCTGGGTGCAAGATAGGGCCCATAGTTTACTAGTTACCCTGTTAAAATTAAACAAGTAATTAAATATTTTTACACCAACACCAACATTCTGATTAGTGATTTCGTTACACATTTTATGTAACAGATTACAGTTTTATTAACTTTGTAATTTAATTACGAAACTCCATTACATGCAACTAGTTACTCCTCAACACTGCTTACTGTAAAAGAAAGATGTGTTGCAGAAAAGATGTTACGCTGTAGTTTGTACATCATGGAACTCGTTCCACCCGATTCACTTTAATCCTCACAGTTGTGTTCGCCTGTGCTTGAAGGTACTTCTCAAACTGAAACAAAACCAAAGAAATATATTACTATTACTATCGAAATAAACTGGTTTTCCTCTCAATAACAACAACGCCTACACTATTCAGATATTCCAAATGGATCCCATACCACACCAAAGGCGTAACCAAAAAGAATTCAACATCAAAATGTTGTCAATAATTTCCAGGTATTTTACAAAAAGTAATTCTAATTTAGTCTATTTTATTGTCAAAAATAGAAAAGAAGTTGAATACTGAAGCTCATTCATTACCTCTTTCATTAGTATCACAGCTGTGTCATCATTAAGTTCATTTTCAGATGTCAACATGAGACTTCCATAGACTAATGTAGTTGAATCTGTTGAAAGCAGAAATAAAATACAAAACTTAATACTTTTCTTCTTCAGAACTTTATCAAATAATGAGTTATATAGTAATTGTTTGCATATGCAGTCATACTCAGAAGGGGTGAATTTGAGTCTGCAGTGGTTGGGCCACTTGGTGTAGAATGCTCTGATGTGGTTTGATCAAATGAAGTTCCCCTGGTGGTGGGGTTGGTTGATGTACTATGACGTGGTGTACTTGTACTTGTAGGAGGGCTGGTTGGTTTCATGGCATAGTTGAAGGTGTGGTTGGTATAGTGGTTGGCATAGTTGAAGGTGTGGTTGGTATAGTGGTTGGCATAGTTGAAGGTGTGGATGGCATAGTTGAAGATGTAGATGGCATAGTTGAAGGTGTGGATGGTGTAGTTGAAGGTGTGGTTGGCATAGTTGAAGGTGTGGTTGGAATAGATGAAGAGGTGACTGGTGTACTTGCAGTTGTTGGAGTGTCAACAAGTTCACCTGAACCATCCTCCCCTGAACCAACCTCCCCTTCAACAATAGCAAAGATAGATGTACTATGACGTGGTGTACTTGTACTTGTAGGAGGGCTGGTTGGTTTCATAGCTGTACTTGAGGTTGGGTCATGAGTTGATGTACTTGTTTCAAGGATACTTGAGGTTGTAGCATGTTCAGTTGCGCTTGTTGGAAGATAGGTTGATGTGGTTCTTTCATTTGTAATCCCAGTTGTTGGAGAATTTGCTGGTGTAACTGGTATAGGCATGCTGGTGGCAGTGCTGGTTGATGCAGCTGATGCTGGAAGGGTGACTGGTGTAGTCGTTTTTTGTGTGGTTGTTGAAGGTGCGGTTGATGTAGTTGACTCAGGACTTGCAGTTGTTGGATAACTAGTTGAATGGTCAGAAGTACTTGCAGTTGTTGAAGGGGGTGTTGTAAGGTCAGTTGTACGTGCTGGAGAGGTTACTGATGTAGTCATTTTTGATGTGGAGGTTGAAGTTGTGGATGGCATAGTTAAAGGTGTGGTTGGCGTAGTTGAAGGTGTGGATGGCATAGTTAAAGGTGTGGTTGGCATAGTTGAAGGTGTGGTTGGCATAGTTGAAGGTGTGGTTTGCAAAGTGGTTGGCATAGTTAAAGGTGTGGTTGGCGTAGTTGAAGGTGTGGTTGGCATAGTTGAAGGTGTGGTTGGAATAGATGAAGAGGTGACTGGTGTACTTGCAGTTGTTGGAGTGTCAACAAGTTCACCTGAACCATCCTCCCCTGAACCAACCTCCCCTTCAACAATAGCAAAGATAGATGTACTATGACGTGGTGTACTTGTACTTGTAGGAGGGCTGGTTGGTTTCATAGCTGTACTTGAGGTTGGGTCATGAGTTGATGTACTTGTTTCAAGGATACTTGAGGTTGTAGCATGTTCAGTTGCACTTGTTGGAAGATAGGTTGATGTGGTTCTTTCATTTGTAATCCCAGTTGTTGGAGAATTTGCTGGTGTAACTGTTTTAGGCATGCTGGTGGCAGTGCTGGTTGATGCAGCTGATGCTGGAAGGGTGACTGGTGTAGTCGTTTTTTGTGTGGTTGTTGAAGGTGCGGTTGATGTAGTTGACTCAGGACTTGCAGTTGTTGGATAACTAGTTGAATGGTCAGAAGTAGTTACAGTTGTTGAAGGGGGTGTTGTAAGGTCAGTTGTACGTGCTGGAGAGGTTACTGATGTAGTCATTTTTGATGTGTAGGTTGAAGGTGTGGATGGCATAGTTAAAGGTGTGGTTGGCGTAGTTGAAGGTGTGGATGGCATATTTAAAGGTGTTTGGCATAGTTGAAGGTGTGGTTGGCATAGTTGAAGGTGTGGTTGGCATAGTTGAAGGTGTGGTTTGCAAAGTGGTTGACATAGTTAAAGGTGTGGTTGGCATAGTTGAAGGTGTGGTTGGCATAGTTGAAGGTGTGGTTGGCGTAGTAGAAGGTGTGGTTGGCATAGTGGTTGGCATAGTTGAAGGTGTGGTTGGCGTAGTTGAAGGTGCGGTTGGCAAAGTTGAAGGTGTGGTTGGCATAGTTGAAGGTGTGGTTGGCATAGTTGAAGATGTAGATGGCATAGTTGAAGGTGTGGTTGGCATAGTTGAAGGTGTGGTTGGCGTAGTAGAAGGTGTGGTTGGCATAGTGGTTGGCATAGATGAAGGTGTGGTTGCCATAGTTGAAGGTGTGGTTGGCATACTTGAAGGTGTGGATGGCATAGTTGAAGGTGCGGTTGGCAAAGTTGAAGGTGTGGTTGGCATAGTTGAAGGTGTGGTTGGCATAGTTGAAGATGTAGATGGCATAGTTGAAGGTGTGGATGACGTAGTTGAAGGTGTCGTTGGCATAGTTGAAGGTGTGGTTGGCAAAGTTGAAGATGTAGATGGCATAGTTGAAGGTGTGGATGGCGTAGTTGAAGGTGTGGTTGGCATAGTTGAAGATGTAGTTGGCATAGTTGAAGGTTTGGATGGCATAGTTGAAAGTGTGGTTAGTATGGTGGTTGGCATAGTTGAAGGTGTGGATGGCATAGAGGTGACTGGTGTACTTGCAGTTGTTGGAGTGTCAACAAGTTCACCTGAACCATCCTCTCCTGAACCAACCTCGCCCATAGTTGAAGGTATGGTTGACATAGTTGAAGGTGTGGATGGCATAGTTGAAGGTGTGGATGGCATAGTTGAAGGTATGGTTGGCATAGTTGAAGGTGTGGTTGGCATAGTTGGAGGTTTGGATGGCATAGTTGAAAGTGTGGTTAGTATGGTGGTTGGCATAGTTGAAGGTGTGGATGGCATAGTTGAAGGTGTGGATGGTATAGTGGTTAGCATAGTTGAAGGTGTGGTTGGCATAGTTGAAGATGTAGATGGCATAGTTGAAGGTGTGGTTGGCATAGTTGAAGGTTTGGATGGCATAGTTGAAAGTGTGGTTAGTATGGTGGTTGGCATAGTTGAAGGTGTGGTTGACATAGTAAAAGGTGTGGATGGCATAGTTGAAGGTGTGGTTGGCATAGCTGAAGGTGTGGATGGCATAGTTGAAGGTGTGGTTGACATAGTTGAATGTGTGGATGGCATAGTTGAAGGTGTGGATGGCATAGTTGAAGGAGTGGTTGGTATAGTGGTTAGCATAGTTGAAGGTGTGGTTGGCATAGTTGAAGGTGTGGCTGGTATAGTGGTTAGCATAGTTGAAGGTGTGGTTGGCATAGTCGAAGGTGTGGATGGTATAGTTGAAGGTGTGGATGGCATAGTTGAAGGTGTGGTTGGTATAGTTGAAGGTGTGGTTGGCATAGTTGAAGGTGTGGTTGGCATAGTTGAAGGTGTGGTTGGCATAGTTGAAGATGTAGATGGCATAGTTGAAGGTGTGGATGGCGTAGTTGAAGGTGTGGATGGCATAGTTGAAGGTGTGGATGGCATAGTTGAAGGTGTGGTTGGCATAGTTGAAGGTGTGGATGGCATAGTTGAAGGAGTGGTTGGTATAGTGGTTAGCATAGTTGAAGGTGTGGTTGGCATAGTTGAAGGTGTGGATGGTATAGTGGTTAGCATAGTTGAAGGTGTGGTTGGCATAGTTGAAGATGTGGTTGGCATAGTTGAAGGTGTGGTTGGCATAGTTGAAGGTGTGGTTGGCATAGTTGAAGGTGTGGTTGGCGTAGTTGAAGGTGTGGATGGCATAGTTGAAGGTGTGGTTAGCATAGTTGAAGGTGAGGTTGGCATAGTTGAAGGTGTGGTTGGCATAGTTGAAGGTGTGGTTGGCATAGTTGAAGGTGTGGATGGCATAGTTGAAGGTGTGGTTGGCATAGTTGAAGGTGTGGTTGGCATAGTTGAAGGTGTGGATGGCGTAGTTGAAGGTGTGGATGGCATAGTTAAAGGTGTGGTTGGCAAAGTTGAAGGTGTGGTTGGCATAGTTAAAGGTGTGGTTGGCATAGTTGAAGGTGTGGTTGGCATAGTTGAAGGTGTGGTTGGCAAAGTGGTTGGCATAGTTGAAGGTGTGGTTGGTATAGTGGTTGGCTTAGTTGAAGGTGTGGAGGGCATAGTTGAAGGTGTGGTTGGCGTAGTAGATGGTGTGGTTGGCATAGATGAAGGTGTGGTTGGTATAGTGGTTGGCTTAGTTGAAGGTGTGGGTGGCATAGTTGAAGGTGTGGTTGGCATAGTTGAAGGTGTGGTTGAAAAAGTGGTTGGCAGAGTTGAAGTTGTGGATTGCATAGTTGAAGGTGTGGATGGCGTAGTTGAAGGTGTGGTTGGCATAGTTGAAGGTGTGGTTGGCATAGATGAAGAGGTGACTGGTGTACTTGCAGTTGTTGGAGTGTCAACAAGTTCACCTGAACCAACCACCCCTGAACCAACCACCCTTGAACCAACCACCCCTGAACCAACCACCCTTGAACCAACCACCCCTGAACCAACCACCCTTGAACCAACCACCCCTGAACCAACCACCCCTGAACCAACCTCCCCTGAACCTGAGGCTGACTGTGCGGATGCTGTGGACAAAAAAAAGTTTGTTAGACAAAGATATGAAACTCTGAAGCAGGGGTGTTGACAGAGGTCCCTCCCTTTAAACAAATATCAACAATACTCTTTTAATTCACACATATAGTAAGTGCACAAAGAAGTTTGGTAAACCAAACAGGGATAACAGTGTTCACCTATATTGATGCACACCATACAAGCATTAAAGTTAGAAATCCAAAGCCAAAAGCTCCGTCTTGAATTTATATACTCCAGCAACTTGAAATGTATCTAATTTGCCAACTGGATTTTGAGGTTTATTTATCATAATATTCATGCCATACATTATTTTTGATGAAAAATTGAAAATCTTCAAAGAGTAAATTAGAAATCAGATAGAAAAATAGGAAGATGCTAAAATATCGGCAACTCAGTATTTGGAACAATTTGATAATAGTGCTAATAGAACTAAACTGATTGTGACGGTCGTGGTGCGACCGCACATGAAATCGCACTTCTCCCCATCTCTCCAACCACTAGCTCACCCCAACAGACATGGATTGCACACACACGCACACACAAACACTCATACGACTGATTGAAATTGGATCCACCTGATGGGTGATTGCTTATTGCCTAGACTGGCAGAGGGGACACAAACAATGGTATGGGCCAGACCACCTGGATAAAGTGGTTAGGTTTACATCCTTTTGAGACATTATTTATTACATAGTGAATTATGTGGTTTATAATTGTGAAGGAATACTATGTTCGTGTCTTGGGTCCGTCTTGTCATTGTGTTTTGTTTAGTGTTTGTGTCTTCCCCCCCGTGTGTAAAAATGGTGCTGGCCGCCAGGTGTATATATGTTCATTGTTCTGTCTAGTTCAGGCTAGTCTAGTCTAGTATGTGGACCTTTTTGTGACTGCTGAATTTTGACCTCTACCCCATTTAGAGGCTTAGCAGGTATTTTTATTGATGTACTTCATGCTGCATTTGTGTCCTCTTCCCCATTTAGAGGCTTAGCATGTTTATTAATTGCGTTTTGGTACTGCTGATTTTTGTCCTCTGCCTATTGAGAGGCTGAGCAGGTGACGTTACTGGAGACTGCTGCTTTTTGTCCTTTGCCTATTGAGAGGCCAAGCAGTTCTCAAGAATATTTTGAAGCATAATACACCTTAAATCTGAACCCTCACTCTGTCTCTGAGCTTTCGGGCCAAACCCACACATTTGACGGCAACCGAGGCTCGGTCCGTCACACTGATCTCTTGGTCATTACTGTATTATGATTCGACATTGGGATGGTTGATGAAATAAAAAATGTATTTCTACTGTTATACCGATATGCTCTTTGCTGACTCTCACTCACACACACTTGTCCTGGTCTAGGTAAAAGTGGATAGCTACAGTATCTTATAGTGTAAACTGGTGTTAATGCACGTCACACTGATCTCTTGGTCATTACTGTATTATGATTCGACATTGGGATGGTTGATGAAATAAAAAATGTATTTCTACTGTTATACCGATATGCTCTTTGCTGACTCTCACTCACACACACTTGTCCTGGTCTAGGTAAAAGTGGATAGCTACAGTATCTTATAGTGTAAACTGGTGTTAATGCAACCAAGAGGTAAGGAATTACTGATGGCTAAAACCACACCAGTTGTTCAGGAAGTGTTGTTAGCATCATTTTATGACTGGCATTTGGTCATGATTGCTGTGGGGAAGTCTCTCAGTAATGCTCAAGGTGTATCTTGAAGTGTATCTGTTGTTGTATCTCGTATTGACACGTGTCCTAACCTATTGTGAGTATTGACGGGGGTGCCCACTTGACAACCCCAATGAAATGCTCACAAGGCATCTTTGATGTTACTGTTGTTATTTCATATTGTTAAGTATTGGCATGATGGTTTCAGTGTTGTGTTATGATACTTTGGCTATGTTGTTAACTTTGAGTACTTGCATGTGGCAGAGAGATCTTTGGCTACTGTGGGAAGTCCCCAACCAAAAGCACCAGGACTGTAACATCTTTTTCTGTGTATATCTAAAATAACATTTAAACCCTAAGGCCACCTGTCATCTTTATTCCTGAGTAATATTACACCACTAACCTGTGGATTGACTATTCAACAGTAGTAGTTCTGACTAATTATGTGTAGCCAATGAGTGCTCCTGATTAGGCAGAGGATTATCAGGAAAAATTCTAATGCTATGATTTATGAGTAACCATGCCATGTAATGCCATAGATGACTGTTTGAACTTGAATTTATCAAGGAGACGACTATTAATTCTTAGAATTCATAGCTTACATCACAAAGATTGTCAAGCAGTTTGGTATTGAGGTGTTCTTATCAATTTAAGTGGAGACTCCAATGTAATGCTGGCTTAGACCCATCAAACACTTTGTTGGACAGTTCTCAGCTTGGCAGCAAAAGGTAAGTGCATTTCTCGGAACAATCCATGTATGGTCAGATTGTTTTGTGCTTATACATTGTTTCTCTCCCAACTAACTGAACGTTAAGTAGTGAGTTTAATGAATCTACTCATGTCACCATCACATCACACAACAAGACTCAGGGCCTCAATTACTGACAGAATTGCGCCCTTTTCAGGCGTTATTTCTGCGCTAATAGCGGATAAAGATATAAAACCGTATTTACCAAGGTGGCGCACTTGAGTAAAAGCGCAGATTACCGCTGCTGGGAGGGTATAAGGGAAAGTGGGTGTTCGTCGCAAAGAGAGATGCGTCAAGTGCGCCTAATTATGTATTAGTAAAGAAACTAGAGGTGTTTTAGCATGACATACCCGCTGCTAAATGTAAACTGTGTTTGTGCGAGAAATTTAAAAAATACAAACATCAGAAATGTTATTTGTTTAAATTTTTGTATTTGATATATCATTTAATAAAGGCATATACAAAATTGTCCCACCAGCTATCTGTTTGGCCAGGTCTTACCCAGAATCGCCGCTCCTTGTATGGTTTAAACCGTATTTCAACCCATTGTTCAAGCACAACGAGTACAGTGCTCGCCTTCTGCGTAGGAGTGACGCGTATCTGTCACGCCCCCTTCAGCTCACTAACTCTTGCATACTGCACGTTCACCAGCTGCATTCCGCCCCAAATCACACAAGCACATACACCTGTCCCACTCTCTCGCCTCACTCACCTGTACCAAGCTCACAGTCACTGGGGTACTGATCACTCACACCTGCATCCTCACTCACCTGCACCGCAGTTGCACTCGCCTAATTACTAACCACCCACACCTGTCACAGCCCTTACATATACCTCTGCTGACCTTGCAATCCGTGCGGCCTGTGGGGACTGTACACCCCCAGCGGCCTTTGTTGACACTGCACCCCCAGTGGCCTTTGCTGACCCAGCAGCCGCAGCTGACCCTGCAGACCCAGCCGCTGCTGACCCTGCAGCCCTAGCCGCTGCTGCTGACCCTGCAGACACAGCCGCTGCTGACCCTGCAGCCCTAGCCGCTGCTGACCCTGCAGCCCTAGCCGCTGCTGCTGACCCTGCAGACACAGCCGCTGCTGACCCTGCAGCCCTAGCTGCTGCTGCTGACCCCGCAGACACAGCCGCTGCTGACCCCGCAGACACAGCCGCTGCTGACCCCGCAGACACAGCCGCTGCTGACCCCGCAGACACAGCCGCTGCTGACCCCGCAGACACAGCCGCTGCTGACCCCGCAGACACAGCCGCTGCAGACCCCGCAGACACAGCCGCTGCAGACCCTGCAGAACCAGCCGCCACCGATCCTGCAGCCTCAGTCGCCACCGACCTTGCCGCTTCAGCCGCCTCCGCTGCCACGGACCCCGCAGGCACAGGCACAGCTGACCCAGGCGTCCCAGGCACCCCAGTCCCTGCCGCCCCAGGCACCCCAGTTTCTGCAGTCCCAGGCACCCCCGTTCCTGCAGTTCTAGGTATCTCAGGTTTCCCTGTTCCAGGTATCCCAGGTGTCCCTGTCCCAGGTATCTCAGGTGTCCCAGTCTCAGGTGTCCTAGGTGTCCCAGTTCCGGTCCCAGGTGTCCCAGTCCCTGGTATCCCGTGTGTCCCACTCCCAGGTGTCCCAGGTGTCCCGGTCCCAGGTGTCCCAGGCCCAGTTCCCTTTGATGTCTGGTCCCTTCCAGTTCCCAACCTCCCTGCTCCCTTAGTGCCTCTGCGGCCTCCCGCGAGTCACCGCATTCCTGACAGAGCTCCCAGTGAACCGACGGCTCAGCCCGGCTGGCCACCAGATACTCCGCCCCCGGTCGGCTGCCCAACCGGCCGTCCACCACACTCATCTAATTACTAACCACCCACACCTGTCACTTACATATACCTCACACTCCTTGCACTCGGTGTCAGGTATTGATTGTGGTCGTTACGCACTTCCAAGGATAACACACTGAAGTATTCCCACAGCCTGACTCTTGATTGGAAAGATCGCTATCCCCGTCATAGTTCGTATTGGTTTTGACTTTAGCCTTTGTTTCTGTTTTATATGCCCTTGTTTAAGTTTAGCTCTTCTCTTTCTGAGTGTGACCCGTGTTTTTGTTTGCCGCAACGGCGTTTATAGTTTCATTTATACAGAGGTTGCCTTTCAGTGTTCTTTTAGTCCAGCTTTGTAACCAGTTCTCTCAGTTATCGGCAGAGCCTCGAGCCTGCGCCCCTCGGTGGGCTGAGTTGTATACTCGTGGCGAACATTGCCCTGTATCTACGTGTCTGCATCCTGTTGTCTGTTCTGTGTGTCTCTGGCTGTCTTCATCTGCAAATAAACGTTGTTTACCCGAATCCCATCTCGGAGTCCGTTGGGTTCCATTAAAGTATAATGGATGCGGTCCTCTTTATCCACAACAATATGGATTAAACCTTGATGGTTGGACTATGTAGATAGTTTTATAACGAACGTTGCCATGCACTTGAAGTTTTCAAGAAAATAAATGATCTTCAATGGTAAGACTTGTTTGTTGTGCCTCTTCTGGTGTAGCATATAACGTGAGTTTTATTTAGGCATAGCAGATGCCTAGCGTGTGTAATGTGTAGATATTTCATTCCGGATTCCGGAAATGATGTAGTTAGGAAATTATGGCGTTAGCGGACCAACAGCCAAGGGGTATCCGTAGGCTATCCGAAATTCAGACGGATAGTGAGGAAATCAGTCAGGATAGTCAGGAGGGCTAGGAGAGGGCGTTCCACCTGGGAGAAGGCTTTCCCATGTGTCCGTCTCCTTGAAAACAGAGAAGTATAAATTGTGCTTAAATTTCCCTAAGGGCCAGAAACCATCTGCAATCATACCAAGCAACATGCAGTGTAATAGCTAGATCAGCCACACAACAAGAGCGTGCATACCTCAACATACTGTTGTGAGTCTGCCTTTTCAACCATTAATATGGTGAAAAACAAATACAGGAGCACACTTACTAATGAACACTTATTTCAGTGCCTCCGCCTGGCCCTCACACCTTTTATGCTCAAGTTTAAAGCACAAAAAAGGTGTCACCTTTCACACAAATAAGGCCAGACCACATCACCTTTTGTGCATATTTCAAACGTTTTGGTTGGAGTTATGTTTTTGGATTTTGACCGTCACTGTTACGGACCCTGGACTGTATGGAAATTTGGTGAGTGGACCTTTTGGGTTTATAATTGATTTCCCCTGGTCTAGCTTGACCAAGGGCTATAGCCAGGCAGGGCCATATAAATGCTAATATGTTTAGGTCCAACCATCTTGAGTCAACAATCCGAGTCTAATAGCTCTGGCTCCAAAACGCACAAAAGCCAGAAACCACGCGTGATGGCTCTTAACATAGACAAAGGGCCAGGAGCCAAGCTTGATCTCCGGTCTGGTGTATGCTAACTGAGATGTGGTCTGGTATGTGAAGTTATGGTCTGATACTGTATACAAAATTCATATGCACCTTGCCAGGCAGCTTCTCCTTCTCCTAGATCATATTCTTTTTCTAATACTGATACGGATAAATCGGTCATATTACTGTTAATTGTCTACCTAAATTTATCTCATTATCTGTTTATCAAATTGATGTCTACTAACCAAATGTTCTGTCTTATAGCGAGACTTTTGCCCTCAAATGCTGATGGCTGTGGAAACATTGTTCCTCATCACCTTGTCCATCATCCATATCCAATAACTGCTGTTAAGTACATACTATAGATAGATAGATATATAGATAGATAGATAGATAGGTAGATAAACTTGTATTAATACTGTGAGGTAGATATTCTAGATCTTCGCTGTGGATGCTGCTGTAGTCTCTCTACATACTACTTGCAAAAGCCCTCGGCCTACACCTACCCAACCCCACCACACTGCCATACACTTATTCTACCTCATATTCTGTGCTATCATTTTCCTGCAACGTAAATAAGTGCCACCATCAACATAGTTTTCTGTTTTCCATCCCTCTACTTACCCTTATAATAGAAACCTTACGAGTACACTGTATACCGACAAAGCTGTTCTACAATACATTAGTATGTATCGTGTATATACCATCTTATGTTTGTATGTATTGTGTACATTAACCATGCTGTGTACATTTACAAAACGTATGCTAACATTTTTATCCTGATACGTATATGATTTTATCTGCCATGTTCCTGATTCTTCTCAGGCCCCCACTTCTTTGGCTGATAAAAATATACAATGGCCTAATGACCATAGGTGTCCTATGATATTTTGGATACATCTCCTGCATTTGTGAACCATGGAGAATTCGGTACCACTTCACAATAAGACTCCATTATAAATGGTTTATAATTAGGTAGTAAACCCTTTGTAAGTCATTAAAAAGCCCTTATAAATGAGTTGTAATCCCTATGTGGATGTGATTTGTGGATGTTGTGTCTGGATGCTACTGGATGTCCTAAAAATCCATTCCGTTCCCACTCCTTTTGAACGTGTTCTCCCTATGTGGATGTGATTTGTGGATGTTGTGTCTGGATGCTACTTGATGTCCAAAAATGTTCCCTCTGGATTAATAAAGTATCCATCCATCCAAGATCAAGTTACTGCTTACTACTTATTACACAACAAATCACCCTTTATTAATCAGTTACTAACATTTATAACTGGCAAAACGGAGCCTTATTGTAAAGTGTGAAACACATCATCATCTACACTGCAAAAATGCTTTTCTAACCTAGTGTTATTACTCTTATATTGAGATGAAAAAATCTAGTTGGTCTTGTTTCTAGCTAAATTGTACTTACCTAGTGCTTTCTTGGTAAGGTTATTTTTGCCTATTTCAAGCCAATATTACTTATTTTAAGAAATCTTAACAAGCCAAATTTGCTTAACGCACTGGCAGCCAAATTTGCTTGTTATAAGCAAAATCCTGCTTAAATATGTAATTATTTGTCTTAAATCTAGAGGGGCATTTTTTTGCAGTGTAGTAATCAGTTACAAACATTTATAACTGGCAAAATGGAGCTTTATTGTAAAGTTTTTTTTGGGGGGGGAGGGGGGGGGCACGTTGTGTATTTATAAACCATTTATAAGCCATTTATAATGGAGTCTTATTGTAAAGTGGTACCGAGAATTCTATCAATTTGGCAGAGCATTGTAAAAAGGACCACTGAAACATCATACAGTACGTTTGTCAAATTATCATGACTGGTTCAACCATTTTACATTTACTTTTGCTTGAGTAAGCATTTGTAATTTGCACAAAATAATTGCTGTTATGGTATGAACTTGCTGTTATGGTATGTAACTAGATGGTCTGGGGTTTTTAACAAGCTGGCTAATTTTAGAATGTCTTTGAAAGGGATTGTGCCCTAAACAACTGAGGAAGAAACATAGGCCTAATGCATGAGATAACACAAACATGCTTTTTGCTCAGGTATAGAAAAATATGAACTAGCTTACTGAAAAAAATTACAAGCAAATGTTGATCAATAAAATGTAGATGTCTTAACTGCTTGATTAGCAGACATTATGTCGACCATATACAGACACAAAGTATTCCTAAACAATATTAAAATGCTGCCCAAGAACGACAGATCTATTAAAAGTAAAACAGTGCAACTTCTACAACCATAAAAAGTTCTAGATTGTTTCACTTACAGAATGAAGCATTTGATGTGAACAAGTAGACCAGAAACATCAGATGAATCATTCTGCTGCTGATGTTCACACACCGTATCAGTCTGAATGTTGACCAAAGTATAAAGTCTGCTGGGTCTCAGTTCTCGGAACACTCATAACCTGCCTTTGTGAGGTGGTGTTACAATGTTGGTGAATTCTGTTTTAAAACAAAAAATGCAACAGAATGCTACAGAGCTGGTTCTAGGACAGATCTATGTCTTTCCAGACTTTCAAGTGAAGTGATTAATTCACCAGTAACTTAGCTTAAAGGTCATTTTTGACAGCTATCAGGACACAAGCATAAAGTGTGCTCTAAGTGGAATTGTTGGAATTCATCACATGGTAGAGACATGAGCATAGTTCCATCAGCCCAAGATTCAACACACTGGTCTTTGGAGGAGATGAGACAGAAAATCAAAGACACAAGTCTGTGTGCTATAAGAGATCTATTGTGAAGGGATGGATAACAAGCCCAGTGCCTCTGGTCCAAATCACCTCATTCATGATCTCTTAAATTGTATCCAAACACAACCAATTCTTATCATATCTCGTCTTACCTCCTGACAAGATACCCAAAGAGAAGTGAAGTGTTAAGACTGATCTTGAAAAGAGTAGACAGCATCAACTATTCATTTATTTATAATGTTAGTAGAACGTCCGTTCTGATTGGCTCATAAGGTTTTTGTTCCTATTACTTGTTGCTGCTAGTACCAGTCAGTTTTAATCACCATTAGAAATGTAAGATATTTAAACACGCCAAAATAAAAGTTTTCCCCCCTAGACATGCTCCCAGTGCCTTTTCTTGGTCCTTTCCATAATTCATAATTGGATTATACTCATTACAGTCTTAGTCCAGTTTCTGAAAATAATGTCAAAACACAATATCCACTGTGGTAAACAGGTCTGCTTGGCAGTGCTAAGAAGGTCAGCATCCTCCAGGCCATATTCGGGATGCATTATTAGAAAAAGTCGGCCTGCATTTCTTCTGACAAAATAGAGAAGACAGTAAAATAAAAGACAGTAAATCCTTTTCTATTCCTTGAAACCATAGTAGCCCTGCATTCATAGAGCATATAGCTACAGCATGGGTTATTAGTCCAGGCAAAGTAGCGTTTCACGACAGACTAATTGTAAAATATTTTTTTTCAGCATAGATCATTTCTATGAGGAGTCCAGAGTAACATACTAAAAGTCCTAAGAAATCCTATTTAAGGAAATATGTTTAATTCTCATCCATCTGAGATGTGTGCTTATAATGCCAGGCAACAATACACCCCAAAATGTAATTGTTTTCCTTTACTCCTATCAAAATGAAACTTTACACAATTAAAGTACCCATGAAAAGTAACTTTTTCTGTATTACAAGTTTCTTTTGAAATTAATTTGATTATGCACATGAGCTCCACACTTATTGAATATGTCATAATTTACACAGGCAGAAACACCATTCTTATGTATGACAAATACATCGGCCCAATCTTCATCTTTCTTTGAAAATGACTTTTAATATGCAAAAGAGCAATACACTAATCGAATATGCCCAAAATACACCCAAATAGGCTTATTTTTTTTCCAATACTCCTACCACAATAAAACTTAACACAGTAAAGGTATACATCTAAAGTAACTTTTTTGTATTACAAGTTTCTTTTGAAATTAATTTGATTATGCACATGAGCTCCACACTTATTGAAATTATGTCCTAATTTGCATAGGCAGAAACACCATTCATATGTATGACAAATACATCGGCCCAATCTTCATCCAATCATCCTACTGCCAATGGGTGATGGCAATGCTGCTTTTAGACTGGCCTCTTACCTGAAACCTGCCTGGCTGGGTAGTACCTGCCAGGGGTATGGTGTTTCTACCTATGCAAATTAGGACATATTCAATAAGTGTGGAGCTCATGTGCATATTCAAATTAATTTCAAAAGAAACTTGTAATACAAAACATTTTACTTTTCATGAGTACTTTCATTGTGGAAAGTTTTGATTTTGATAGGGATAAATGGGGGGGGGAAATCATTTTGGGGTGTATTGTTGCCTGGCATTATTTGCACACATCTCGGATTGATGAGAATTATACATATTTCCTCAATTTAACTAGGATTTCTTAGGACTTTTAGTATGTTGTTCTGGACACCTTATATAAATGATCTATGCTGGAAAAAAAATCTTTTACAATTAATTATATTTTTGGCTCCAAAATGGGTTACTTTACCTGGACTATTATTGTTGTTATGTGAAATAATGTGTCCTGTAACGCTCAATGAAGTTAAGACAATAATTTCCAGTTTTACAACTTCGAGGGCTAGCTGAGTACCCTAATTGTAATGAGACGGTATGCTAATCGATCATTCTGCATGATTACATCAGAGATAATATTTACTGTTGGCTCCAGCCCGTCACATCCATGGTTTCAACATTTTATTTTCAACATCTTCAGATATCTCCAGAACCTGCAGTAACTTATAAATTGGCTAGCTTAAATGTGAGGCGTATTGGTTTTATCAAGTTTACCCGTTCATATGTCACATATACCTCTGTCTATGGAAAAGCCAACAATCTTTCAAAAGCTGAGAAGTAGCATTGGTTCCATTACAGATTATTCAGTAAATGGTTGAATGACCTCCTGGTTTGTTTCCATGTTTCCTTCAGAACCCAAAAAACTGTAACGCTGGTTTCATACTACTTCCGCCGCACCGCGACGACAAAAATCCAAGAGAAATATCTGTAACGTAGGTGTGTTAAGTACGGATTTTAACCTGTAAGCAATTCAACAAAACCGAATACGCTCGAAACACAAATAATTGGTATTTTACTATTACATTTCACGTTTGTGGTCAACTTTTACGTATAAAGAGCATACTACCAAGCGACGTATGCAACGTTTGCAGGGTAGCTAGCAAGGTTGGCTAGCTATATGGGAAGTTCTGTGGCACGTAGACATAGCGTCATTAATTACGTACATTGACATGGCCAGGTGTTTAATAACTAATCTCATACCACTGATGTATATGATAACAGAAGCAGTTTAGCTGAGAAGTAACTACGTAAGCTAGTCCTTTGACAAGCTATGTTGAACTATCAAACAGAAAGAGTAAACACGTTTACAGTTAACGTTACACGCTGTCCGATGCACTGCTCATGCCTTAACCTGGTTGCTTATTGAGTTTATGTTGACTGTTTGCTTATCGTCACTTGGTGCTTATGTCTCTCGCAGAATATGTTTAGATCAGCCACAGGAAAAGCTGGTTGACCATGGACAGAGACTTGTTGAGGCAGTCTCTATCCTACCATGGGGAAAGTTTACTCTCCCTTATGACATGTGAACAAAATGAAAATCCTGACTTCACTGCAATTGCATCTGACCTTGCCAAAGGAGTCGGTGAGAGGTATGTGGTAAATAGATTCATTTTATAAATAAATTGAAAAATACACTTAATTGTGGTCAACAGGTTAAATTAAGATTTTCCTTTATGAACACAATTTGCAGAAAAGTAGCAGATGCAAACAGCTCCACCATTGTGGAACAGTTCATTTCAAGGAAAGCAGACTTGTTATTTGCCCCTTTGTGGAAATCAGCAGAGCCAGTGGAACATCAATGGCAGGAAGAATCCTGTGGTAAGACTCCATCTTTTCTCCCCTTTGTAAAGTAGAGTTGTGTGGCTTTGTATTTAATGCAACTGTTCTATATTTACAGAACCCTACGCTCTCATGCCCCCTCTGGAACAGTTTATGGACGTTCCCTTTGAAGAAAGGAGGGAAATATTCTTCAGGGATGTAGAACGTGGGGATGTCATAATTGGACGGATCAACTCCATTAGAGACTTTGGGTTCTTTATCACCCTCATATGTACTTACGGGGAAATTGAAAGGGACATTGAGGACCTGGAGCTAACAGTATGTTTATTTGTCTTGTTTGAGGTGTAGTAAGGGATGTGAGTTGTGTGGTTGGGGATAAGGTTTTCTCCCATATGTGGCTCATAATAGATTTCACCTCCCACAGGCCCTTTGTCCCATAAGGGATGTCCCATCCAATGGGAATCACGATGACCCTCTTTCTTATTATCAAGTTGGAGATTTGATAAGAGGTATGCCATTTCACATGTATTTCTTTTTAAGTCACTTAAATGTTCTATGGAACTGTTTCATTTAACATGCTACAATGTTTGTGTTGATTGTTGCAACATTTTAGCGGGACTGAAAGATGTTGACCGGTATCATGGGAAATTGACGATCTCACTGCACCCCTCATCTGTTACTTCAAGTCTAAGCAGTCTTAAACTTGGTGTTATTTCCCGAGAGGATCTTCCTATTCACTACTGGTAAGTTAGTCATGCTTGTTTGGATATGAAGGTTAACCCTTGTGTGCTGAAACGTGAAATACTGAAATACATGTTTTTATGTCATTTGCCTGTCCTTCATGTAGCCGTGGTGACAGGGTTGCCCATGACAGTAGTGAAACCTACGAGAGAGTCTTGGAAAGTACCCTAGGATTTTCTAACCCATCCAATGTGGACGTCCTTCTTGCAAAGCTGGGAGTCAGTGAGACACAGTGTTGTTCGATGATGAGGGGACTACAAAGGTAAGAAAGTTTTTGTTGTTTTCCGTATCCACACAGAACATATTTCTGTTTATGATCTAAATAATACCAGCACTTTTCACGTATTTCCTCCGTAGCAAACATTTCCAGGAAGAGGATTTTGCAGCAAACATTAGGAAGAAGCAGTCTGCATCATGGGCTCATAAATGGTTTGCAAATATTGTTTGATCTCTTAGAACAAGTACTGACTTTATTTTACTTAATTTATTTTACTTCAGTTTATTTTACTCATGATTGGAGAAACCTTTTCTGAATGAATCAAATTATTATTTTCAGCGTAAAAGCCGGGGTTGATCACTTCAAATCTGGCCGCCATGTTGAAGCAATGAATGAGTACAACAAAGCTCTGGAAATAGACACCAACAATGTGGAAGCTCTCGTTGCCAGGGGTGCTCTGTGAGTTTGAACTAAAGAATGTGACCGTGTTTCGACCATTTCTCAGAAGTTTTTAGATTATTATAATGAGGTATGCATGCTAGTGATGGTGATGTCTTTTTTCCAAGATATGCAACTAAAGGAAGCTTGGTGAAGGCCATTAGTGACTTTGAAATAGCCCTGGAGAGCTGCCCAACACACAGGAATGCAAAGAAGTACCTCTGTCAAACCCTGGTGGAACGCGGAGGCCAGTAAGTGCCAGTTTCACGGGAGTGTGATTGACTCCATGACATACACAACCAGTCAAACTGGATTATACCTCCAGTCACTACCTGCAAGACTCGCACATAAAGCACGACTCGCATATTTTAGCCAAGGCTGTAAGCCTCACAATGTGAAAACATGCTTCCTCTGAAAGTAGTGTTCTGCTGTAAGCACTGGTAAATATAAATATACACATCTATTGTTAGAGAGGATTGCTTACAGCATCTTGGGGTGGCATTCCTTAAACCTAGTCTTTGAGAGCCCCTCACACATTTTAAGACTCACTTTATAGTTGTGATGACTGTGGTCAAGCAGAACAATATTTCCAACAAAACAAAACTGTATATAGACTCGCTGAACAGTTATGAGAAACACTGTGGTAAGATTGGCTGTGCTTGTCTGTACTAGACTGGAGGAAGAGGAGAAACTCGTCTCTGCAGAGGCACTGTACAAGAAGGCCTTGGCACTGGACGAGCACTTCCAGGATGCTATCGAAGCCTTCAAGAAACTTCAGATGCGCATCCAGGTAGGCCAAAGTATATCAGGCCCTCCAGAACAGCAAGGGTGTCTGCCAGTGTTTTAAACTCAACCTCCAGTAAGTGCTTAAGCAGTTAAGAGGCATTCATTAAGAGTATGTTGGCAAAGCACTGTTTCTTCACTATTTCATACCCAACTCCCTACTTAATAGACAATAGAGATGTATGTAAACAAATGTAGGTTGTCAGATATGCCATATGATATTACTGTGGTTATGCTGTAAAAGGTGTCCAGTAGTACTGATGAAGTATTGTTTGTTGTGGATGTGCCTCTTTGATATGGGACCTTGACCCCTGATTGCTTGGTGGATGCCATCTCTGGACAACCAACTCTGACTATGCTGACGTATTTCCTGGTTTGTGTGCTGACTGACTCCTGTGCCTTCCTGTGGTAACTGCCTCCTCTGTTTTTGTGTAATGATTGCAAACTTCTTATCTTATGTTTATTATCTTAATAATTATTATTTGTTTTTCTGTGCCAATATCCTTTCCCACCTACACTCAATATCGTCATTGACACGGTAAACACATGTATGTGCTAAATTCACCCGCTTTTACAATGAAATAACCCTGGTATGCATGTTTAACCAACGGAATTGTAAATGCATGTCTTTCTGCTGTCCTCTGTATGCCAATGGAAAATGGTTGCAATATTCCTGGAATAATTGATTGCTTTAAAGAAATCGCTTAAACTGAAAGAAGAAGAAGAGGCAGCAAAGGAGCTGGAAAAGAATAAGGATGTGGAGACAAGTGCAGAAAAATTGCGTAAGATCTTAAAAGAGGAGAAAAGGTAAACAACACCACACAAATTCAATATGGACTTTGCAATGGTCCAGTCTACTTAACAGGACTAGTTGGAATGCCTTATTTCCACAATTCAAAAGCCGGGGAGCATAATTACCGGAAGGCTGATGATTGTTTTTTTTTTATTTAAGAAATTCTGTTTTAAAAGTGTCCATTTTAGATAGCCTCATCTAATGGGGCATTTTGACCCTGTTTTGCTTCATGAGCTGCCATCCCTTCATGGAGTTTTGCCCCTGTGCTGGAATATGACCAGAAAAGATCAATATTTATGTTGTGTTGTAGTTCCTTGAGAAATGTGAAATCTCTGGCCTATTTCAGTGGTATTTTTCTTTCTCCAGGATGAAACGTAAAAGAAAGAGGTCTTCCTCCTCTTCATCTACGTCTTCCAGCTCCTCTTCCTCAAGTTCATCCTCATCCACCTCTGCCCGGAGAAAATCCAAGAAAAAGAAACAAAAGCGCAGGCGTTCATCTCACAGTGAGAAACGCCACAGGAGAACCTCGTCTTCACGGCGTGGCCGTCTCTCAGACGAGGAAGGGAGAGAAAAAGTGGGAGATGATGAGGAGGAGTGGTACCCAGCACCAGCCAACACCACCTCCTCGTTCATGAACCTGAAGCACCCAGTGTCTGGGATATTTGAGGATGATTTCCCCCAGGCTAAAGCGAAGAGGTCCCTCTCGTTGGGTTCTTCGTCCACTGTGGATGTCCTGGATGACAGCAGAGGTAGGTTTGAGGACGACCCATTCGAATGCGGCCCCACCGAGCCGGCCAAGGTGAGGGAGCCCCGTCGCGATAGGCAATCAGGATCAAAGTCAAAAGACAGTGATCTCAATGGCCGAGAGCAAGGGCCCTCTGGCGACCAAAGGAGACCAGAGGCTGGGCCCAGTAGCAGACGGGACCTTGCACGCACTGGCCCAGAGGGCCCTGCCCACAGGAAGTACTCCTCCTCGGTGGCCAGTTCGGAGTATGCCCGTAAGTCTGATCGGCAGTCTCGGGAATTTCCTGCGAATGTGGATGTGTTGTGCCTACACGACCGCTCTGAGAAGAGCGAGAAAAGGGACCGAATGCGATCATCAGAAGATAACGGTCAAGAGGACCTCTCACAGAATGGTAGGAGAAGCTCAGATGGAGGCCAAAAGAAAGATCTGCCTTCAAACTTGCAGTCTATTTTCAGTCAGATCGCCCAGTTTGAAAGGGAAAAAAGTGTAAAACACAAAAAATGAATGCTGAGTTTTGATTGGTGTCAGCTGTCGTAAGTCTTATGGGAAGAGGGAACAAACTTTAGGGACGTAGTGGGTTAAAGCTCCACAGCTTGTGATCTCAGTGTCAGTATGTACAACAACACATCTATAAATGCAAAGAACAATGCCTTAAAATAATCTTTGACTGTTAGATTGAATTTGCAAATTCTGTTTCATGAAATTGTATTATGACCTTATACTTAGGTCAATCATATGGTCATCATCATCAATCGTATGTGTTGTCTGCTAGCTTGTAGTTTCACATTTTCTGGTTAAAGAATAATACACACTCATGCACAAAAACTGCTGAATATGTGCCAAGAGCCACTGTATCATCTGACAGCTTTAAAATTTCATGTTGTTGTATGAATACATAGATACATGGGTTCGGATCAATAAAGCCATCTCAGAGTCTATCTATGTTTGTGTGGATTTCTTGAATTACCTAGGCACAGGACTGACACATTACTTAACCAGTAAATGATTATTTCTTCCATGGGCAGGTCGTCTTCAGGGTAGCATTTTTAACTTGGCAGCTATCTGGCCATATATCTTTCCACTGATCTTATGTTCCTGTTGCGGTGGAGGCTTTCGATGAGCCCTATTAGCCAAAATGCAGGTGTTTACCAAAAAACATTGCCAGGGTTTTTCATGCTTGCTAGGCGTGACGATCACAAGGTAGTGTGCTCCAGTATTCTTGTGAGTTTTACACGATTGAATTATAACCCTACATTCCCTTGGGACATGTGCACTGACCTTGGGACATGTGCACTGAAGTTTGTACATCATTTGGTTAAATATCTGGCAGGCTGTCAATGCTACATGTCCATCAAAACGTCACATTCATTTTGAATTGATGGATCTTTTAGCCACCATGGATTTTCCTGAGATGGTGCCTTACTTTATATGTTTTAATACTGTGGTCGCCTCAATGTCCTTCATGTTGTTTACAATCTGGTGAATATAGATATTTTCTTTCACGTGCAATCAAAAAGGAGACCCACACATAGCTCTTTTGACGGAAAACTGAAAATGTTCAGTGAGATTCTTGTTATATGATGGCGAATCAGAATAATTTTTAAGTGCATGAATGATTGACAGACAAGCCATTTTGTGACGGTGTTTGACGTTAGTTTCCAGTGGGATGTAAAAACTAATGGAAGTGCAAACTACAAAGACATCCAGAAAGCCTTGGGCTATCACTAGCCATGTGATGAAGTGTACTTGACATGTCATCCATTAGAGGGCAGTGCAGCATTAAGGCGATATGTCAGGCCACATAGGACAACATCAGTGCTTCCTAAATAAACAAACGGAACGGCTGACCTAAATGTGATTTTCTTATTTCCATTCATAGTTATGTATCAGTATTCTGGTTGTTTTGTTTGTCATCTGTTGAACTCAACTTAAAACAGGCAGTTTGTAGATAGTAAATGTAGTAGTATAATTTTAAAATCTAGTTGTAAATACTATTGCAAATAAGTGCATGGAATGGATGACTCTTCCCATTCCAAATTCACACACGGTCCAGACAGCTACAGTTTGAATGTAAAATTTCTCGTAGAACACTTTAATTAAGTGAAAATAATAGCAGCCCATTGCAGGTCAGCATCCTTGAGCCTTTGCTGGGGATCACATGTACTTCCCTTGAGCTCACAAAGGCAGGGCTGTGCTGAGTGTCTGCTGAGAGGGAGAGAGAATGCACAGTGCTTATGAGAGGTCATTGTTCCGAGCGAAGGGATTGGCACAAATTAAAATGGAATTTCACCTAGCGTCCTTATTGTCCCGGCCCTGAGCGGATGGGTTGGTAAAAGCCTTCTCTCCCTGGGGCCACTTCAGCTGTGTGGAGATGTGTACACATGGCAATGAACTTGGGTTCATCTCCTCGCAAGAGCCCACACAAAGAGCCTTTCAGCCGAGGCACATCAGAACGGGCATATTCACTGCTGCACGGACCCTGTAATGCATGGTGAGGCATCACTGGCCCGATAATGCAGGGCCCCTTCTGCACTCACACAACCTGCACTGTTGAGTTTCTAAGTGGATACCGCTCAAAGGTTACTTCTGATGTCCCAAGCTTTGCATGTTTTTTTTACTCAAGAAGTTTTTCACTGTCATTTTGTTTACCAGATATATAATATTTTTATATATATTATACCAGTTTTGTTTGTCTTGCAAGTATGAAACATCTGTTCTCTCACCTTCTTTGTCTTGATAATTGTGTTTTTCCCACCTATCCTAGCTTTCCACTCTACAAGCTTGTATTAATATAGACACACACATAGAAGCCTACTGTATTTTAACAGTGTAATTTCATTGCTCTGAAGGACCTATAGTCCTTGTCTTGAATGGATCCCAGGACTTCTGTTCTCACTGTTCTGGGTAAGGACTTAGAGAGGAGAATGTGTTGATGAAATAGCAGATTCTTGAAAAGGGAATCACTTCTTCCCTTTCATTGAACCTGATGGAAAAACTAGCAAACCTTTTCAGAGGGGAAATTTGGTTTGTATGAGGTCATTCTTTGGTGGAATAATCACAGGAACGCGCTGACCGAGATGAGACATTCAGAATTCACGTTGGAGCAAAAAGACATCTCGGAGCTTAAACTAAGAGAAGCACAGTGGATTCTCGGACCATGACTTTGTGGATGTTGGATGAGGAAATGAAAAGTTCAAATTGGGAAAGAGCCTTTAAATTCCTGGATAATTAGACTGGGGTCTTCCAACCCCCTGTCAAAAGAATACATTAGTCTCAAGTGCTGTGAGACTAAGTGGGGGCATTTGTCAGTTACATGCTTTCAAGAAGTTCAACCTGTGAAATGTGTGTTTTTGTCTTGAGAAATTATATGTAATGTTGAAGGCAATATCTTGGGGAGCATTAGTTCATTCATCACAGTGCTCGCTTTCCTCACTCATCGCCAATAGAGAGACTGCATGGTGACCACATAAATAACACACTTCAGCATCTACTCCATCCTGTTTGCTCACAGGGTGATGCACTGCCGGAAACCACATGAGTGTGGGCATTAGCTATATGATGTAGTCCCTCTCCCATTCACCTCTGTATATTTCAGGTCTAATGTGAGACAGCCTTTGGTGCCTTTGGTACAAAGCTATATATGATGCATATCGAAATGATTGGGTGGCACACATGACTTCAATATTATTCATGTTATTATTTTAGTGCAGCACATGTAAATTTGTTCCAATTTTCAAGTGTTTGTGTATAAACTCTCCGCCAGCCTCATCAACACACATGAGAGAATAATCAGAGAGAACCTTCAGATTAATATATTTCATATGCTAATCATACGTTTTTTTGTCATTGTATTCCCTCAATCACAGTCACAGCAGGAGGGACAAATTGTGAGGCAAAGGAACACTCCAATTCAGCAACAAATGCTTTTGAATGCACCCATGAAAAGTCGGTAAATTCCATTAAACTTGTAAACTAGAAAAGATCTGGGTTAATTTAGTAAACACAGGGTCACAGCTCTTCACAACAGCAGTCATAGAAATACAAGGAGATGTGGAGGGACATTTTCAAGGGAGCAGAATTTCCTAGGGAAAAAAATGCTGACTACAGTTGGCTACAGTCTTGCCTTTGCTAAATCCAGTGAAGAGATATGAAGACTTTCTAATTCGCTTTCCCCCCATTTTAATAATAGCTGTGCATAAGTAATTTATGAAAGGCCAACCAGGCACTGGGCAACGGAAAATTAAACTCATTTTATCTGAAAAGCAGGTGGATTTCTATTTATCATTAGCATGCATAGAATTTGCACAATGTTATTTCTCGTACTGATGGAATGTAACCAAATAATGTATGAGTTTTTTGCTTATGCATGAATAAAATGTCTTAGATAAAAGTACCAGCCCTGGTAATTTTCTGCAAACGGAACATAATTCTGGGAAGCATCTTATTATGGCACAGACTCATTTGGTTTTACAGCCAGACATAAGTGACATTACAATTCCTTTCGCAGATATGATGAGATGTGGCGCTCAGTTAAACCATTAGACAGTCAGTGCCAAATGCTCAGCTTTTCAAACGTAAGATAGATTTTTTTTTTATTCATTTAAAAACAGCTCATTAGGTGGAGGGTGGGGTGGTGTTCGGGGGGCATGAGTCTTTTTTCTGGATTACCTCTGGCGCAGTCATATTCAGGCAGGCAAGAAAGATCTGATCCAAATGCATAGTAATTCAGATAGGATATTCAGACTACATGGCCACCTCACAAACACACAAACAAGTCCTGTCCACCCCAGGAAATAACTGGGATGATCCCCCCCCTTCAATACAGCACTCAGCTCATTCTGCATGCTTGACATGCATTTTATTTTGTCATGTGTTTTGAAGAGTGAGTTTGCAAGCCTGCTAAGGAACTTAGGATGCTATTGTGGTTTAAGTATTTCATTTAAATGGTACACCCCCCAGATGAAAGACACCAAGCAGATTTGGATGGGGAGTTTATCACAAAGGGACTGTTAATCTCAGGTCTGCTTGACTGCACCTCTGCACAGGCCAACAATGAAGTCAGACAGTTAAGCATTTCTCTTCAGAAGGAATATAATGCTGCTACCAAGGGACTTAAATAATTCCACTGGACAATTTGTTTCTATTATCACTACTGATATGAATGAACTGTTATTGTTAGTAGCAGTGGCCATTGTGGTTTCAGTAATAGTGATAGCTGTAGTTGTTGGACTGATGTTGTGGTGGAGGCTTAGTAGTAGCAGTAATTTTATCAGGAGATATGCTAAAAATGGAAGAATTCAGATATTGATATAGAACAGAGCTTATACGGTATATTAATCAACTTGAATTAGTTACTTCTTAATTATCGTAAAGAGCCATGAACATGGTAATCAGTGAAATTAAAATTTCATTCTATGCATATTCATCTGTAAATATGTCTTTGTGGTTGGGTCAAATGCATCTTGTTTTTGCTTATACTGAACATTTGGGCCTTGTGATTTTACGTGACATTAAGCATGTGTATGTTTATGTGCAGGCATGCTTTCCTGTTCACTGCTAAATGCCCATGCTTGCAAGCCTGGGTGGAACCGGACCGTGGAACACTTTTTTATGGGAGAAAGCATTAGTATAAAATGTATTTGAACCCAGACCATAAGTAGATTATAAACATTTATTACAGTGTGTTATCATAATATTCAGTGAGGCACATTGCAAGCTCTTCTGGCCCAGTTTTAAATGTGCAGTTGAAGATCATAGTTAATTCTGCTGATTTATGGTAATGCTGTAGTCCTATCACATATGACATCAAAACTACTAACAAGCTTAGTATAAGCTTTGGCTGAAATGTTATGAGGTTTGAATTTCTGGAACGACTGGTCTGTGGCTCAAGTTCTTGGGTCTGTAGAAATAGCACGATTCTGTACCTGAAAAATTAGTGCTACTGCATATATTTTTTTCTGCAAGGAGAGGAGGTCTGGGCTTGTTGGAAATGCGTGGTGTGAGAAATTCTGGGCAGTCAAGCATTTTTCCACACAGTAATCAGTATGGGTACTTTCAGTCTAAATCGTACAGAGAGCCAATAGGGAATTTGTTGACTTTGACTTGGTGTAAATGGACTCTCAATTTCAAAACAAGGTTTTAAATGCCTCTTAATATTCAACAAGATTCTTCAAGTCCAGACAAAATGTGGAAGTTCATAGTACATTTAGTTGCATAGTGAACTGCATAGTTTTTTCCCATGTAATACATTCAGTGCATTATAGATTGTTTGTCATTTAACTGTTGTTTAATTGTTTTCTGATCTTTTCACAGTAAAAACAATGGGGTAGATTAATTGTGAGATGCTAGGACTGCTGACAGTCTTCAGACTTGAGATGAGTGAATGGCCAACCTACCCACTTCGGTCACAACTCTCTGAAGTTCTTCATTGAGGGCAGACAACATAAAGCCAACAGGAACAGCTACCTTGTCGACCTGAATCACCTCAGAACCACTACCCTCCATTTTCCTTTTGTGCCATAGTTCAGTACTCGATGGGGCTGTCACTTGTGGCAGGTAACCCTAACATTTCATTAAAATAAATTTAGAGTACTATCGAAATTATACATTTGGTGCTGTTAGAACAGCCCACAAAAAAAGAAGGAAAAGACGAGGACAGTCCCATCTCATTAAAGGAGAGGGAATAGTGGAATTAGCTTGAATCTAATTACAAACCACACTATCTAATGTAAAAACATGCCTGTTTTTCACTCTCACTCATTTTGACTAGTAATTAGTTTTGGCCCCTAAAATGCCACCCTTTAATCATCGAAAGGCAGATGTGATTTGCAGTGCAATTTAATCTTGCTTTAATGAAGAACTAATGGACGCATTGCAAATTACTTTTTTCCCTGTTGAGGGTGGAAAAAATCTATTTCCTGCTTTTGAAAAGATCAAGAGTATCTTTGATAATAGCTGGAGTGGCACAGGCAGCAGCCCAGCATCGAGCCAACACGCTCTTTTACTCGACTCACAGTTCAATAGAGAGGAGGCCACAATTAGCAACAAAGCAGCGAAAATGCATCAGTACAGCAGAATTGCTCTCCACAGCTCAACCCCCAGCTACCGCTAGCTCGTTAGAGTGAGGGCTAAAGTGTCACGGAGGAACAATGAGGCATGATAAATTATGCTCTCCCTCCAAAAAAAAGATGTACAGCTAATTTTCAATTATACCTACAAATGCATCCCAGATTGGAGTAAAATTGGACATGCATGAGGACCAAACTAATAGATTTCAGCTCAGTCTGTGTGTAACTGCTGTCCATCACTACAGGCTCTGGTACGTAGCACAATTGTCTGTGAGTAAAAACACATGTTTTGAAGCAACACTTTTCATACATGAAAAATGAACAGATCATGGTAAGTGTTTCATTGCCATTACACTGGCAGGCCACAAAATGGTCTTCCTCCTTTCGGATGTTTTGTTTGAAGGTCTATCAGAACACATATATTGGACATAAAAGACAATTGATAGAAACAGTAATGCATAGTCTTCTGTGTAGTGAGACAGTGTATTTTAGAGCTCAAATACACATTGATAATGTCCTTTTCCATCTTAATAGTTATGAGCTAATATGTATCTGTAGAAGGTTTTCACTTGACTTTCGTAATTGCTGCCTGATGTACAGAGCTCATTTGGAGGTTCCAACAGATACCCAGGGCATCATACTGTAAGCCTCCAATATACCATTTCAAATTGACATTTTTCTGATCAGGCACTTCCCACCATGTTGATGTTCAACATGGGAGGTTAAATATGGAGCAGATGTCAAAACTATGGACACTCTTTATATTGAGAGTCTTGGAGTGTGTTTGTGTGTGTGTGTGTGTGTGTGTGTATGAGTGCAGTTATATTTTCCTACATTTTCCTAAATATGGCAGAAGATGAAAGCCTAATGGAAGTGGGCTTAACTCAGGGAACAGCCATGCTATATATCTGATTACCAAGCCAGTCATTTTCTTTCTTAAATAAGGGGGAAAAATTGGATAGGATGAATAAAATTTCCCTGTCACATTGCAATGATGGTACCATGGGAGATTATGTATTTCATAATCATTCATCACTAGCACTAGTGTTTGGGTTTAGCATAATGGAATTGGTAAACTGGTTTAAGTCTGAAAGTGAAGCTGGACTATCAGTAAGGCCATAACTGCTTATATGGTAATGGGCCGTGAACCTGGTAAAACATTTTCACTGGCTGGCCTGCTTATTCATTTGATTAGGGGATTTTTACTTATTTATTTATTTTCTGCTGGGAGCAGACAAGCGTCTGTTGACACATTCTTGAGCGTGCAGCGAAAACCTAATTCTTGTACTTGAGCGTTATCCTTTTAATGTGTCTGTGTTTGAACATTTTCTTCATTCTGTGTTGTTTTTTGTTTACAGAGCTTAAATTGGTGAATCAAAAGATTGCCATTTTGACCTGACAGTCTATCTGTCAGTCTGGCCACACTGCCCAGCGGATTTTTATTACTATGGCTCATGTCTGGTACATTAGAGATGACCGCAGTCGTTAACCACACACAAACATAGACTTCACATGCACAGTACATGCATTTATTACCGGTACAAATTCTAATTTTCTTTAAAATGTCTACATTTCAAAATGGTCACATTTGTACATAAATCTATATGTTTAAACATCTGACAACATACAAACCAATATTGTATTATATACATGTACATCTACTTCTTTTCTATTTGGATCAAAAATGATACCTGTTGGAAAAGCTCTAATTACAGTGTCACTGTGTTGCAATGATTTCGTAGTATATCAGTGTGACTGAAGATCCTCCTGCTGCATGAATGGGATTGTATGTGTAAATCTTAGGACCATTTAATTTCTTTTCAATAACAGAACATATCTCTATCCTTTATGCTAGCAATTTTTGTTAACTGATACGTTTATGGATTAATGAACAGGATAATGACTTCAAATTTAAGGAACTGGTAAAACATCTGCTAGAGACAACAAAACACAAAGGGAAACCGCAAAAATCTCAACTATGTTGATGTTTTATGACCTGCCACAAGATGTCACTAAAGAATTTGAAAACTGTCAGTATTTCAAACATATCTGTACAAGTTGTACTTCATATAATTTTCCCTAATTCCCTAATGCTCAGGATCGCTCACAAATATATAAGAAGTACTTACATGCAACTTACTTTGCATAGTTCATTTAATTTTCTAAAGTGGTTGAAATTTAACTGACTTCTTTATCTGAAAGATTGTCTTAAAAGATTAATTTAAGCCTGGTCTTGTTAATTGAGGTACTTCAGACAAACAAAACAACAAAAACCTTCCGTGTTGCCTTGTAAGGTGACATCCTGCAGGCAAAAATCATTATTTGTGGTAATTGCAAACTTTCATACAGAATGATAACCAATAGCACTCAACGCGTAACTGGCAAATTTGGTAGGTACTAAGTGGCTAAGTACATTCCGCAACAGTTGCATCAGGCTTGTGACATTTTGCATGGTACTCAAATACATATTTAATCTCTTTGTTTTCTGTCCTGTTGAATGGCTAATTCGCCACTATAATTGAAACCATTTGGAAATTAACAAACTGTCACAGTGTCCTTCAAATAATATGCGGCATGGAACAAGGTGTCTATACTATTTCACATGACACACATGCCTCTTAAGTCCCCTTGGTGTACATGAGAGACCAGATACCCAAGCAGCTTTCCGACAGGTCATTGAACCACCATTGTATTCCCCTCACTACTATACCTTCCCCTGCCGCTTGATGGCACTATGTGGTTGAACCACTTATACCAACAGCACCACAAGGATCTCTCAAAATGTAATGGGTAGACCTTGCCAGCTCAGTCTTTCCAATGGAGAGAATATGAATCCCCATCCAATGCAATGAATACCATAAATGCAGACAAATGGGTTCACAGGTTAATGAAATTTTGTAGAAAGCACAACTGAAGAGTTGCTGGTCTATTATTTGTGCCACTGCAACCTGTAACACATCTTGTTGGATTATACAGCATTACAAGCATATAAAGCATATAAAGCAGAAAGCAGAAAAAAAAAAAAAAAAAAAAAAAAACATTTTTGACGCAATTTAACCCTTACTGATACTTTAATCCTAAAACTGTGGGTGAATACACTTTAACAAAGTTTAAACCAACTACTCAACAACTGACCTTTTGGGAAATTCACCCAAGCTTGGACCACCAGTCATCAAATTCAGCTAAAAAAGCAAGGTAGAAGGCAATCTCTACACAACATGCCAAGAAGAGCTGCTGTGTAGCCACCTGATTTGAGTTTGGTCACAGTATGGGATACTCTCACTGACCGAAAATTGGATATCTGAACACATCCACAATTTGTGCGGCAGGGGAGGTAGCTTCGTTCATCTTGAGATTAGCTGACAACTATTTTTGGGTAATCCTTGTTGTACTTGATTCTGCACCTGGCGACAAACATATACTTGACAAACCCCAGTTGCACTGCTAATGCTAGCATTGTGTTTGTGTGTGTGTGTGTGTGTGTGTGTGTGTGTGTGTTTGTGTGAGTGTAAGGGTGTGTGTAAATGGAACATCATGCATGAAACATGTTGTGTGTTTTCCTAATCTATATGAATAACCAAAGCCTGTAAACCTAATGCTGAAAGGCTTTAACATCATGACATACAGCTTTCCATGCTGTGAAAAATATGTTCAACTATCTTTTCTGCTGAAAGGAGCAACTCTCCTGAGTCAGTAGTACCCTCTAGTCCAGTTTACAGCAGCCCAATGAAAACGATATAGTATATTTCATTGAGTATATTTCAATTTAAGGCTTTATGAATCAGGTAATCAATGTATTAATTCATGTTTGTCTTCATGTTTCATTCATGTTTGTCTATACTGGTTTGCTATTAAGAAATGAGAGAGGTTCAGAGAGAAAGAGAGAGAGAGAGAGAGAAAGACAAGAGGGGCTTTTGAGTCTGCAGTATAGAATGTTGTAGAAAGGGTGTGTGGGTGTGTTTGTGCGTGTGTGTGTGTCTGTGTGTGCGTGTGCGCGTGCATGAGTATGTTTGACGAAGTTTTTTCTTATTTGGAGATGGACGGTATCAATATGTTGATGATCACATGTCATAGCAACAGTGACAGGAAATGTAATGTCCTTCTAAGATGAGAGCATTGGGTTACATCTGGAGCCAAGTCAGGAAATACAACCACAACGGTATGGAAAATGCAAATAAAAAAAGAAAGCAGTGATTTATACATTTACCTGGGCTTGTTTTTCATTGCAGACAGTATGAACACAAGATATTTCATGTTTTGCCTGGTCAACTTAATTTTATCTGTAAATATACATCCATTCCTGTCATTCAAGCCTGCAAAACATTCCAAACAAAGTTGGGACGGGGGCAATTTAGTGGTACTAATAAGGTAGAAAAATTCAATAATAATGTGATTTCTCAAAGAAAGATAGGAAGGGATTTGGATATTTTACCCTCCACGGTGCATAACATAATTAAAAAATTCAAGGAATCTGAAGGTTTCAGTGCGTAAAGGGCAAGGGCGCAAGCCTAAGCTGAATTACCGTGACCACCGATCCCTCAGACGGCCCTGCATCAAGAACCGTCATTCATCTATAAGAGAAATAACTACATAGGCTCAAGATTACTTTGGCAAACTTTTGTCAAGCACTACAATACGTAGTTCCATCCACAAATGCCATGCAGTTCAATCTTTACTGTGCAAAAAGGAAGCCTTATGTGTACCATGTCCAGAAGCGGCGTCGACTGCTCTGGGCTCTGAGGCATCTGGGATGGACTATCACACAGTTGAAATGTGTATTGTGGTCAGACGAATCAGTATTTCAGGTATTTTTGGAAAGAAATGGAAGCCGTGTGCTTCGGACCAAAGAAGAAAAGAGTCATCCAGACTGTTACCAGCAACAAGTCCAAAAGCCAGGTTCTGTCATGGTATGGGGTCGTGTCAGTGCCCTTGGCAAAGGTACACTTCTGTAATGGCGCCATTAATGCCAAAAAGTACATAGAGATTTTGGAGCAACATATGCTGCCTTCAAGACAACATCCTCTCAAGAAAAGCCCATGCATATTTCAACAAGACAGTGCAACGTTACAAAGTGATAAATGCTTTACTGTCCCAATTTTTTTTTTGAAATATGGTGTTTATTTTGAAAAAAACATCAAATAATGTGCTGTTGTATTTTGTTTTCAATGTAATACAGGTCAAAGAGAATTTACAAATCACTGTTTTCAGTTTTAATTTTTAATTTAACATACCATTCCAACTTTTTCTGCTTTGGAGGAATAAAAGGTGAGTGGCATAGCTGAGTATCTGAAATACTCGCTCACACTTTTTAGCCTCTAGGTGTGACTGTGTCTGCAAGGTTTCAGCGAGTACAATTGATAAACGTGACCCCTCCCCTGATTAAAAAATGTTGCAAGTTATTATGCCTGAGGCTGGCATTACTTTCTTATTTTCTGCTTTTAACTTCTGGGAAGCATTGCAAAAAGTATCCCATTTCTCTGTAGAAGCATTCAATAAAAAAAAAAGCTTTTTAGCATTGTAAATACAATTTTTAACACATGCTTTATATAATTTTCAAAATTGCATAGATAAACAAGAATGCATCTTCCCAAGCCAGCAGTTTTTTGTTTTGTTTTCCTGTACCAGTAGCCAACATTGGTTGAGTAGCTTAATCTGTTAGAACAGCGCAATCATTTAACCGATACACGCTGGTTGGTCACACGGGCCACACTAATGGACTGTACTTGAACTGCCGACTTGATGCCCGCCTCAGAGAAGTCTTCCTGCCACCAAAGTCTTCACTCAGGAGCTGATGAGGGGCATGGCTGCCACGTCACTGCAGCCCGCCTCAGAGCTTTGCACACCGAAGCCACCGCTGACCATGGAGACCAGACAGGCTGTGGAAGACTTATGCCAGTGGAGTTGTGAGAGGCTCGGGGCGAGCAAGAGAAGATAGTCAGCTACGAGAACTCCTAGAGCAATTCACCAACATCTGCACATGCACCATTTCTGCTTCTACTGGCCGGGCTGTTGACCGGACGCGTTGATCTAAGTCAACCAGTGCTATAGCTAAAAAGGGACTGACCCGGCGCTCTCACGGTCCACTGCAGCAGTATCAGGTGGGTGCACCTATGGAGTGTTTGGCCTGGACCCTTTTCCCACCCCGCCAGCAGTGCATGTGGGTACCTGCATCTGCCCCTGGTCCTATTGGGCTACTGGACAGGTAGTCCAGGAGTCATCAAAGTGCACCCCGCAGCCCTTATTTTCAGACGTGACCTCTGAACACCAGTGGACTTGGGCTGTGTTCAGACTGGAGGCAAATCGGATTTGTTTCTCAAATCAGATCTTTTGAGACGACTGTTTGTCAACTTATCTGCATGGGTTGATGTGGTAATGCTGTAGGACTCAGTAACTACGGTAATTCGGTAGGCTTCCAACTTTACCTGTACAGAAGCCTCTCTTATGTGCCAGAATTTATTTTTGGCATCTGTCCATGTTCTCCATGTTGTCATGTCGCCACTCCTCCATGGCGCTCTCAAACAGCCTTTGTGTTCAACCCTCCTCCTGGTGAGATGAGGGGCAAGCCCTGGTAAACAGCTCTGGTAAACAGACACAGGTCTATCTCTGTAGGGATCCTTTCCACGTTTTCAGACACAAGTGTCCCCTTACGAGACATACACTAGCACCCATGGGTTTTAGCCTCCTTGCTCGCATGCCCACCTCCCATGCCTGAGGTTGGGAGTTTGAGTCCGGTGCGGGACTGTGTCTACACAACGCAGGTTACACATATGCGATACATGACAGAATGAGCTGACTTCCAGTGTGTTCCGTCTGTCGCAAAACCTCCAACTGTCAGTTGACTCACGAATCTGTTTCTCACACGAAATAGGAGTTTGGTCAGGGTACTTAGCCACTTCTCTATTTGAACAGAAAAGCATCTGGTCTCCCCTCAAAGACCCCAAGGCCGTTACACATTTTTACCTGAACATTAGATTCTCCCTTTAAGAACATCTCTGATTGTTCCATGATATCTTTACTCATAGAATGTGTTATGGTCTTTTCCAACTTTTAGAGTTTTCTTGAAGCTGTACCACGCCGAGGCTAAAGATATCATAAATTGAGTTTATGACAGGTCTGCAGATGCTGGATCAAAGTCTCACCGGTACAAAGGTAAGAAGCACTGATAAAGATGAACAGCCTTACATAATATTTTATACCCAAAACAGAAAGAAAAACACATCTTAAAATCTAAAGTATTGTTGGTTAGGTTATTTTTTTCACATAACTCCAACTACCCTAACAAAATTGGTTAACATCTTTTGCCAAAGACCCCATCTTACTGGAAAACTTCATACGTTACCTTTCCGAGAACCAATTGGAATTTATTGGATTGGATTATAATTCATAGTTTATCACTTCGTAATGGCACCACCACTGTCCCTAAACAGCTGATGTTTCCACTCTGGGTAAACATGTTTACTGATCTCCTAGGTAACTCTAACCTAGGTCAGCACAATGCAACCCTGCAACAGACCAGATAAGCTGTCGATAACCTGTACCAGCAGAGCTGTAAAGGCCTTAAGGGGGACCAGCGACACCTGTTGAGTGCGCTACTGAAACGGTTCATTGACATTTTGGTGGCCAGAGACCAGGGCTGTACACACACCAACCTGGTCTGACATCGACACTGGAGATGCACGCCCCATCTGCCTTCAACCATCTTGGTACGAATTTGAATCTGCCTTTAATTCAACTCAAGCCATCTGTCCAAAATCGTATAAAGCCCGCCCTGAAAATTTGATTGGCTGTCATGTTTTCGACCGGGGAAAAAATTCTCCCCAACGGAGCAGCGCCAGACCGAACTTCCAGACCAAAACATTTTGTGGGCGGGGTTCAGTCTGGTATCCAGGCTACCATTGACCTTCTGACCCTTGAAAAAATTGTCTCGCAATTAAACGTATCTACCTGCTGTTTAGATCCTTTGCCTACTAAGATTTTCAAACAGTGCTTAAATTATTTATCCAAAGACCTGCTACAAATTGTCAACTGTTCGATCTCATCTGGCATTTTCCCACAGGGTCTAAAAACTGCTGTTATTGAACCCCTTCTAAAAAAGAGCACTCTAGATTCGTCTGTACTTAATAACTACAGACCAATATCAAATCTACCATTTATAGGTAAGGTCATTGAGAAGGTTGTCTATCAGCAGCTTAATAGCTTCGTCAATAGTAATGATCGCTTTGATATCTCTCAATCTGGATTTCGCCCAAACCGCAGTACTGAGACGGCGCTAATTCGCCTGAACTCAGACAAAGGTAATATATCAGTTTTGGTTTTATTGGATCTAAGTGCTGCATTTGATACCGTCGACCATTCTATATTATTAAATAGACTTGAAAAATGGGTTGGACTCTCTGATACGGTCCTTCACTTGTTTAGGTCATACCTGCAAGACAGAGATTATTTTGTTTCCATTGGCAACTTTGTCTCCCAGAAGGTTAACATGATGTGTGAAGTTCCTCAAGGATCAATCCTTGGCCCTCTCCTATTGGCTACCATAACTATGCCGACGATACTCAAATTTACATTGCCCTCTCACCGGCTGACCATGTAGTCCAATTGATTCCCTATAACACTGTATCTCACTGATAAATGACAACACAATTTTCTTCAGCTAAACAAGGACAAAACAGAGGTAGTTGTTTTTGGTCCCAATAAAAACAAGAGAATTAAGGTCAGTGCCTATCTTAAAAACCCTATCACTACAGACTACAAATCAGGCCAGAAACTTGGGTGTTATATTAGATGCTGACTTACACTTTGAAAACCAAATTAATTTACTAACCAAGTCAGCATATTACCACCTTAAATATAGCAAGAATAAGAGGCATTCTATCTAAACCAGACCTGGAAGAAATTATCCATGCTTTTATATCAAATAGACTTGATTACTGCAACAGGCTTTATACCGGCCTTCCTAAGAAAACCCTCCAAAAACTACAGCGTGTTCAAAATGCAGCTGCAAGGGTTCTCACAAAAAACAAAAAATATGACCACATCACACCAGTTCTCAGATCTTTGCACTGGCTTCCACTGTGCAAGAGAGTTGAATTTAAAATGAATGTATTGGTCAACAAAACCCTAAATGGTTTGGGCCCAAAATACCTCCTAGATCTTCTTACTCCCTATCAACCATCAAGAACCCTTAGGTCGTTTGGAAAGGGACTGCTTACTGTTTATAGACCTAAGACAAAACATGGTAATGCATCCTTCAAATATTTTGCTTCTTATTCCTGGAACAAACTCCCAGAAACACTTAGATGTGCCCCAAATGTTGCTACTTTTAAATCAAGGCTCAAAACTTTCTTGTTTTATCAAGCTTATGACCACTGATTTGATTCACTGATTTGCCTGCTACAGGAGCACCTGTCTAAACTGTGAGTTGTGGCGCCTGTGTTCCATGTGATGGTGTTCTTCCAGTGCTTTCTTGTCTTATCTTGTGCTTTTATGTTTGTCATCTTCTTTTGGCATGTTTCATTTACTCTTCATTTTTATAATTTTATTTTTAATTCTTTATTGTTTCTGCTATTGTTGATGTAAAGCACATTGAGTTGCACATGTGCATGAAATGAGCTTTACAAATAAAATTGCCTTGCCTTGCCTTGCCTTGCCTTGCCTTGCCTAGCCTATCCATACATAATGAGTTGTTCAAAGAACACTTTTGGCAAGAAACAAAAGTTGCTTGGTTTCCTTGTTTCAAAGTACACTTTAGGCAAGAAACGAAAGTAGCTTGGTTTTCTTGTTTCAATTGGTAACATATGACCCCAAGGAGACATCTTACTGATGTATGCCTGCCCAGTCTCCCAGTTAACCATCAGAAAGTGAGAACCTGTGCATTTCTAGAATCTCTTCCCAGAGTGCTTTGCTTGTCCAATATGGAGGAACTGACAGTGGAGGTCCGAGGCTCCAACGGAGCTTTTTATAAGGTAAATATTGAAATTAAAGTATTTTTTATAAAGAACCTCTTGGCCAGCGGAGAGTTTAAGAACTTTAAAAATCCAAATGTGGTAAAACAATGTCACGAAATGGAGACCTTACGACACAAATGTATGATCTTCTCACAGTTAGCTAGCTAGACAGCTAACACTTGAACGGAGATTACAAAACTAGCATTTGTTGGCTACATAGCTGACTGGTATTATGAAGTGAAAATGTATAGCGTTACAGCTAGCTAGCTAGCTGATTCCTGGGATGTTATTTTTTGTAAAAAGACATAGCAAACTACAGATCCTATCGAGGGAATAAACCATAGACCAACGTAACATAAACGAAATGCGCTCGTTAGTAACTTCGCCACATAGCTACCTTGCTAGCTAATTGTTTTAGCTAACCAGTTTTATTTTCGTGCTTACCACGCAACATTATTTAGCTTCCCTGCTAACAAGGGACCTCATCTGTCATAGGGTTTGCTAGCCTCCTAGTTTGTCAACCGCGAAAAGAATACGGCCTCTTCTGTGTAGCCTTAGGTTTGTTGGGCATACGCAATATAACTTAACGTACTTACTACTGGTTCAGAGACGGAGCCCAGTTATTTCTAAGTGTGAAGTAAACGGGTTTCTTTGTCAATATGTGTGCGCAATCGAATTATTCCAAACGGGACGTAGCCAGCTAGCACGTTGCTAGCCACCTGTCTGGAACTGAAAAGGTTTTTAAGCTAGCTAATTTAGGTCTCCGGCTTGCTAACTGTTGTATTATGTTTACCAGCTAGCTATTCTACACCAACCTAACCTTTATATAATCCGTTTGGATAGTTTGCCAGTGAGCATGCATGATTCTGACTGCCTTACAATTCCCATCTGTAGTAGCCGATTTGCAAGCCTGTCCGAATATTTGAATTCTAACATTACTGGTTAAATTGATCTATAAAACTCAAACGCTAACTCTTTCATTCGACTAAAATGGTGTTTAGAAAATGTGGTCTTGCAAGGTGTGTTGTGCAGTTAACTACACATACTGTTAACGTAACATTTAACATATTGTAACTAATACGATTAGTTGCACAACGACCTTGCTGCTTTTCACTGCGATGAACTTGCATAGTTGAGATTAGCAAAGGTTTCTGTCTTAATAAAAGTTAACTTCTGGTTGACCAACGGTAGTAAGAAGAATTAATGTTCCTCTTTTCAATAAACGAACGTAAATGACTGTACTTGCCTAGTAGAAACTCTTTACACATTCTATAAATGGCATCGTTTCTTTTGCACCTTAGTGGGGAAAGGTGTGAAACTTTCACTTAACCAGTGTGCGTCTGTGGACCTTATCTTGCAGGCCATTGGCCTTACTAGCTGGGTACAGTACCTTTATCACTGCATGTTTTTCATTAGGTAGTCTGTCCCTTGTATGTTATAAGTATGCTGGGTTTCTTGCAAAGGCAAATTTGTCAGGTGGAATTAGTATGCTGTCACAGGGTCATCCGAAAGCTATTCCATGTATGCCTCCTTGGCCCCGGCGCCTGCAGCCACCCGTCAGCTGTTCGCTTTCAGTCTTAAGCTGTTGTCAGGTTCAGCAGATACTTTGGACGCCAGTTCTATTTTTGAATAGCAGTTTTAGAGATAGCTTATACACTCACTGTAGAGGCTCGTGTTAAGGTCTTTTTCAGATACTTCATTTTCAAAGCTCCTCTGATTTCCAGCTTGCTCAACTTTCACAGTTTGTCTAATTGTGTGTACCCTGGATGTCAAAATGTGCTGTAGAAAATGAAAGTTCTGTGTAATTTCTTAGAACTTGACGGCAAAGCCTTTCAGGAGGCTAGGTGTACTTTTACCTAGACTCGAGTTTATGGCAACTGCACCTGTTAATTTACAGTTCATCGGGTTTGTTTCTGTCCAGCTCTAGTCTTGGTTGCTTAGCAAAGCATGTACTTGAAAGCTGATATTCACTTAGTAACATATGCTGATGTTTCTGCATTGTCCTTAAGAATTGGTGCCCCCCCCCCCTCAGCTTTGATGATTCTCAGGACAAAACAAAACAGAACACTTCTGTAACAGATGACATAATGTGAATTGAAAAAAAACTTCTGTCTTTTAGGGCTATGTCAAGGATGTTCAAGAAGATTCACTCTCCATTTCCTTTGAAAATAAGTAAGTATAGCAAGAATTTAAATGAATACTCAAGTATAGCAGATTTTGTGTTTAAAGTAGCGTTGGTGTTGTGCTGTATTTGACACAACTAGGTATAAGGAAAGGGAAAGGTTGACTAAGGAGACGGAGTATTCTTTCTTTATTTATTTCATAGCTGGCAACCAGAGAGACAGTTTCCCTTCACTGATGTCCGGTTGCCGCCACCCCCTGATGCCAAGAAGGAGATTGGTGAAGGGGATGAAGTGGAGGTAAGCAGCTTTGATTTTGTCCAGTACGATGTACTGGTATAATGTGTGTGTAATGTACAGGAGAGCCTGAGGTACTGTTGTAAGTCTTACTGTTCTTTTACACAGATCTTCTCCCGAGCGAATGATCAGGAACCTTGTGGCTGGTGGCTAGCTAAAGTCCGCATGACTAAAGGAGATGTGAGTTCCTTTCTAACTATAACCCTTTTTGGTTTGTTCTTTTATGTAGTTTTTCTTTTCTTTGTTCTGAAAGATGAAGGTGGTTGACCAGATACAACTGCTTTTGTTTGCTCAGTTTTTCGTGATTGAGTATGCGGCCTGTGACGCCACCTACAACGAAATAGTCACATTTGAACGCCTCAGGCCTGTTAACCAAAACAAGCCTGTGACAAAAAACAGCTTCTTCAGGTGCACCGTTCCCGTTCCTGAGGATATAAAAGCAGCGTACGTACATCCATCTCAAGTTCATATTTTCACAGCCACTCATCAAATACAAGTCAAAACATGCATGTTTTTGAATCTGCCTAAGGTGCACTGAGATCTAGTTTGGTCTCATAAATCTGTTGACTCAATGTCCAATTTTGAATATTTCTGGTGTGTTGTAGGTGTGAAAGTGAACAGGCACACAAGGACTTCAAAAAGGCAGTGGGAGCCAGCCGGATATTTTACAGTCCTGAAAAAACCCAGTTGGTAGTTTTGGTGAGTTCTGCTGCATTCCACTGAAGTCCAAGACATTTTCGAGTGTTGCATTCAAAGGAACAAAGCTACATTTCATGGCTTTTTCCCCCTCTTCCAGTCCAAGAACGAATCCACAGTCAAGCGTGTTCCCCTGCTCAGTGACATGCACCTGAGGAGCATCCGGACTAAGCTGATGCTGATGTCCAGGAACGAGGAGGCCACAAAACACCTAGAGGTGAGCAGTGCACCATGTCACAACACTTTGCGTCAGCTCACCACAAAGGCTGATCTAGTGGTGAGAGAATGAACATATAGTGAGTTGCAGTGACTTCAGTAGAACATTGACTATGACTGTCTGAGACATTAAATAACCTTTTATTCAAGTCAGTCTGTGTAATAGTTGAATTTGCTGCGGCCATATGTGGTTAAAAGGAATCTATTGTTCTTTAATGCGGAGCAAAGTTCTCCTAATTCTGGCTGTGTGTTTCCAAGGAGTTATGCCACAGTCGAGGTCTACCGAAGGAAGCCTCGGCCTATTTTTTGAACCTGTGCCTTGACTAAAATTAGAGCTCAATTTCTACTAAAATGGTGCCATGCTTTTCTGTTCTAGAGCACAAAGCAGCTGGCTTCAGCCTTCCAGGAGGAGTTCAATGTTCGTGAGGACCTGATGGGCCTGGCTATTGGGAGCCACGGGAGCAACATCCAGCAGGCCAGGAAGGTCCCTGGAGTGACTGCCATCGAATTGGATGAGCAAAGTGGCACGTTCAGGATTTACGGAGAGGTTGGTTCCATTCCTTTTTCTGACATTGTGCCAATATTAATATACTTATTTGAATACCCCAAGTCTCAATCCACTTAGGGTGGTGGATATGGTGGATATCACAATAAATTATTATTTTGAAATAATTTTAGTATATAATATAGTATTTTCTGTAATTTCTTAAATGTTTTTGATCTAACTGAAGAGTGCTGAAGCTGTGCAGAAGGCCAGAAGCTATCTGGAGTTTGTGGAGGACTCTGTCCCGATACCCAGGAATTTGGTTGGTAAGTAAAAGATCTTAACTTTGCATCAGCAAGTGTTCATTTGTGTTTATGTCATGTACAGGTCCTGACTTGAATTGAAACCTCACGTCTGTTATAGGCAAAGTTATTGGCAAAAATGGGAAAGTAATCCAGGAGATTGTTGATAAGTCAGGGGTGGTGAGGGTACGCATTGAAGGGGACAATGACAATAAACTCCCTCGACAAGAGGTAAGCTTCTTCTTTTTTTTGGTGTCATATTTCCCAAAGTTGTAGTAACGTGACTAACTATGTGTTTTCTTTTTAAAGCTTCTTTCATGTCACAAGGTAATTTTCACATCGCTGTCAGACTTTCTACTATTCTACTGCAATTTAGATATACAAGCTAAGTAAAAGTAGTATGGCTTAGCAAACTATTATGTGTTTCCTGCTTAATCTGTCTAAAAAAAACACATAAAGCACTTGTATGCAGTCATACGTTTACAGCTGAAATAGCTTTATTTGTATTTGTAATAACTAGGCTTTCCAGATCTTTTAAATGTTTATGGATGAACTCAAAATTTAATGCAGCCGTGGCATTTGTACCTTCTGACACAGGGAACGGTCCCGTTCACCTTTGTCGGCACAAAGGAGAGCATTGGGAACGTTCAGGTTCTGCTGGAGTACCACATCGCCTACCTTAATGTAAGTAGTACAATGAGACATTGCGTAATGAAAACCCTTCCATTATTGCTGATAAATATGCACCGATTGTATTGATGAGGCCTAAAACTTTAAACAAACCTGATTAATAATGATTTCATAGGAGCATAGAGGCATTGATGCCAGTGTTAGTTTTGACCGTCATAGTGTGTGGCTCACTCCTGTCTCTTCCTGGCAGGAGGTGGAACAGCTGCGTATTGAGCGCCTGCAGATTGACGAGCAGCTCCGGCAGATTGGCATGGGTTACAGACCCCAGCCTGGGCGTCCTGGAGATAAGGACAAGGGCTACACCACGGATGATGCCATCTCAAACATGCCCCTCCACAACAGCCGCTCCTACTCTGGCAGGGGCCGTGGGCGCAGGGGCCCCAACTATACGTCTGGCTATGGTACAGAAGCCCCTAGTTAGCTCTTTGTGAAACTCAGTTTAAACTCATGGAGACCTCAACTTGTGTATATAGTTGTCTACCTCCTGTAACAGATACATGGGAAGACCCAGGGAGTCTTGCAGGGCTTTGTTATCAACAATATCACTCTATTGCTTGGTTGATTAAACGGGAACCACACAAGGTTGTATGATCTCAGGTGTGCATGTTCAGGAATTCATGTTGAATGCATCGTTTGTTCTGGTTTAATGCCATCATGGGTTAGGTCTTGCGGTCATACAGTAAGATGTCCTTGTGTCCATTTTGTTATGCAATGAAACTCACCCGCTTAGTGTAATTATGTTGAAATAAAACTGAAACGCCCAGTGACATGACCATGAAATGAAACCGAAACTTAACAGTTCCAGTGAAATGAAACCTAAAGGTTTTCCTCGATCATCACGTCTGGTCTGACTTTGAACTCCATTTACACCTTGCATTTACATGTCCCTTGTGATTGGATCATGATCAGACTGTACTTGACTACACACAAAAAAAACAGGGTAAATGCACACACTATGGGATTGTGATATGGGGGGGGTGTATGACACATTTGCACACATGTGCTTTTGATGACATGCCAGATAAATATCCATACAAATATAAGCAGAAATGATTTCTTTTCTCCATGTTTTCTCCAAATCAGCCAAACCAAGTCTGCTGACTGCCAAATTAAATACTTAGTGCAGTCGCATGATGTTGGCTTCTCCTTAATGGCTGAAGGCACGTCAACGGTCTTAGGCAGCTTCAGTAGTAAATGGCGCATTATTATAATGTTCACAAAAAAGGTAACTTGTGGGTGTGGTGTTTTGTTTGTGTGGGGAAGTGCAATCTGATCTCTCGTCATTAGATACACAAATGCATGCTAAGTGTAAGTGTACCTGAGTATTATTCAGTGAGTTTTAATTCAAATGAATCCTGTCAATGGTAGGCACCAACTCTGATCAGTCCAATGCCTCTGAGACCGAGTCGGATCGCAAGGACGAGCTGAGTGATTGGTCCCTGGCGGCCGAGGAGCCGGAGCGGGGCCAACGGCAGCAGAGGGACAGCCGCCGGAGGCCCGGCCCAGCACGCGGCCGAGGGGCACCCTGGGGAAGGGGCCGCGGAGGAGGAAGAGGCGGCTCCACCTCCATTAGCTCTGGTAAGACTGCATTTTTAATACACTGGTGATTGATTTAAAATGATTTAAAATGATTTCACGTTATTGTAAATGGTAAACTTTAAAAACAATCTGTTACAGTTGGTATATTATTGCACATCATTCATGAATAGTGATACATCACAATGTGACATATTGTTTTGCTACAAAATGAAGGCATCTGTGCAAATAGTTTGGCGTTGTAGCTTGGCACTCTGAAACGAAACTATAGTTAGATGTTTTTTAAGCATTGATACAAACATTTTCATATGCATTGATTTGCATTGAAGTCCATGTTCTTTCCCTGCAGTGCTTCGTGACCCTGATGGGAACCCGTACAGCCTGCTGGACAACACCGAGACTGACCAGACAGCCGACACAGACGCAAGTGATTCTCACGCCAACAACACAGGAAACCGCCGCCGCAGGTCTCGCCGCCGCCGCACTGATGAAGACGCCACCCTGATCGATGGCATGAGCGAGTCTGACAACGCCTCCCTCAGTGAGAACGGCCTGGGTAAGACCCCATCTGCTCAACTCTCCACTCCAGATAGCTTCTGGCCCATCTCTTGAAGGTGGCCGCCGAAGGTCACTGAAGGTCACTGACTTGTGGTAGCCATAGCCAGCTGCTGTTCCCTTAAGTGACCAGTCATAGGGTGTTGAGAAATGTAGTCAACATTTAAAGGCACCCAGTGCAACTTTCGAGGCTTAAAAATAAACATTCAATTTCTAGTCTTTTTTACACGTAGTAAGTTTCAATAAATACCATTACATATCGACATTCAAGGAGCAGAGATGAGACGTCGTTGTGTGGTAAGAACTGATAGTAAATCGATAACAACAATCGCCGCCATTTTCTTTATTTATTGGTGCCACCAATAAATAAAGCAGGATTCCAGTCAATGGAAAAATGGCCTCTCCCCACCGGCGATTGTTGTTGTTTACGATTTTCTATCAGTTCTCACCACACAACGACGTCTCATCTTTGCTCCTTGAATGTCGATATGTAATGGTATGGAGTTATTGGAACTTACTACGTGTAAAAAAGACTAGAAATTGAATGTTTATTTTTCGAGTCTCAAGCCTATAAAGTTGCACTGGGTGCCTTTAACAGTTGAAATCTTTGTAAATGAGGTACCATTCTTTGGCCCCTTTACTTCATCCCAAGCGGTGAAATAGCCACCAGCATTTGACCTTGGTCTCATAGGCAAGTGGTCAAGGCTGAGAAGCTCAGTAACAAGGGAGCAAGCGTCTCCATGAACTGTGGCCCTCTTTGTAGATGATTCAGAGGCAAAGACACAGCGACGTAACCGTAGCAGGCGTGGCCAATTCCGCTCTCCTGAGGAGAGGCAGCCAGGTAACAGGTGGACGCCCTGTGTGTGTGTGTGTGTGTGTGTGTGTGTGTGTGTGTGTGTGTGTGTGTGTGTGTGCACACATGTCTGAGCTAACATGTTTACTCATGAAACTAGCATGGCAAGGTCTGGAACATGAAGGAAACCCCTCTATTAATGGATAGTATGAACTGACTGAATACAATGACTTTGCCAGGGTGCAGTTTCCTTGTGAACCTGACTTGTGGACTAAACATCATTTTAGGCAGCTTTTTCAGCTTGTGTGGTTATGGTGAAAGCAAAGCTTGTATGTTAGCAGCAGTATATCTAACTAAACTAACCCACTGGAACTTGTCATTTTCAAAACATGTTGTCTGGTTTGAATATATATTTGGCTTGCTGACTGTCCTTGACATGCACTAGTAGTAGGTCTAATTATACCGTTAGAGTTACTGCCTGCATCTTTTAACATTATATGGTATGACATCTCTTTTGTTTAGAAACATGAACTCTCAAAGCAGAACTGTACTAATCAGGTGAGCTTGTTGGAGTTATAAAGTCAAAACTATTTATTTCAGTTACGGTGGCGGATTACATATCACGTGCGGAATCGTCAAGCAGACAGAGGAACCCAAGAGATATGAAAAAGAAGAAAGATTTGGTAAGTTTCACCCTGGTTTAAATGTATTTTCAGGGTGTTTCATGGAGAGCGTACCTTGAGAGGGTACATTGACTCATTTATCTTGTATGTGCATAAATGGTAGGAACAGTTCTAGGGTTAGGGTGTGCTACTCCTAAATGGGTTGAGGGCTATATTAAGCATTTGGCTGTGCTGTTGTTCCATGATGCACTGCAGTGTGTTGTCAGGCAAAGGTAAATTTACCGAGATCTGTGATTAATCTTTAATGCCCCCTCTCAGGGTCAAGTGGACTCCATCGCAGAGCACAGCCCCTCAGCAACCCCAAGCAATGGCCCTAGCAACAAAGGTGGGGACGCTGGCAAAGGTCAGCGAGTCTCTGCCGAAAGGGCCTCAAAAGTCAGCTACCAGGACAACGGAAAGAAGCAAGCCGTCATGAACGGGATCTCTTAAAGTGGCCGTCATCGTCTCTTGTCAGTTTCTTTTTTTTTTTTTTTAAACAAACTCCTAACCGTTACATTTTTACAATAGTGCTTGTACAAGCTTGCCAAAGATAGACATATGGACTTCCAGATTTCTCTCTACTGCACTTTTCAGTTCCTTCACCATGGAACAAAAACGAAGGGGTGGGAAGGTTTTGATTCATTTTGGAAGAGAAGGAAATGAGAAGAAAACTAATAAATACATAAATGAATAAAGAAACACAAACGTTGCGCCTAATGATGTTTTTAAGTACATGATCAGATGTTGTGCCTTTGGAGAGTACAAATAGACAAAGTTGGTTCGGTTCTTTAAAAACGTATCTGGAAATTTAAGACGATGACAATGGGGAAGAGTCTTGGCATCTTAACATTTATTGAGGAGAGTTAGCTGCTTTTTTTGTTACATTTTAATATGCAACCACTTCTTCATATGTGGGGATACTAGGAAATGCAGTCTGGAAAAGGAAAAAAAAAAATATTTTGCACTGAATTGTAACACTTTCCCTTTAGAAAACTTGGTCTGGAAACTGGTCTGTTATTGTTGTTGTCCATTTTAAATGCTTCAAGAAAAGCACTCCGCTGAAATATTTTAAGTTTGTTTCTCATACTTTAGCAGGAAGGTAATTGACAGTGACTGTTTTTGCAAAAGAAGCCTTTTCGGTTTATTTATTATGAAATGTACAGTATTTAAAAAGTAAGCAGTTATTTTCTGTCAACACTAAACTGGCTGAACGTACTTGCACGCAGGTGACAATTTGGACTACTGAAAGATCAATTTCCAGATTTTCTGTTATGTAAACTACGTTTGTTAGTCCTTATTTTTTTTTAAATGATCATTATGGTTGTTTGATGTGCAATATGTTTTGTATGCAAGTAGTTCTTAAATAAAATTTGATCTTCCAGACAATGTTCATGACAAGTCTTTGGAAAACTATTTATGTATGTTGCATTCCCACTCCAGACCAGCTTTAAAGTAATTCAAGACAACATTACATTTAACACATGATATTTAATGGTCGTACAGTTACATAGCAATACACATTCAACCCAAATTACAGAAACTTTATTTCTTTAATTGTCCATCAAGTAAATCCTTTGCTTCATTAATCTTTGCAGCAATATACGGTGATCCACCTGTAAAAAAAAAAAAAAAAAAAATTTAAAAGTTAGAAACGACTTCTTATAAGTTTGTTTAGGAAGCCAACCTTGTGAAAGTATAAAAGCACATCTTAAGAAAAATGACTCTTGCCTCTGTTTGGATGATTTAAAACCATTAGTTTTCTGTGTGCTTCTCTTACCTCTGTCTGGATGATTTAAAATCATTAACTTTCTGTGTGCGTCTCTAATCTTGGTCTTGTTTGCTGTCGGACTGAGGAGGGGAGAACACATGAATATCTGCATGTGCTTACAATTATCCACTGTACCCTTTGAACATTAACATACGTTTTGCCTTTACATGTGTGTTGAAGGTATGTGTATTACCTGACTCCTAGTACTAAAGAAGCCTCCCTCTTGTTCATTTTTGGTTCAAACCCACCCTTGTAGTACGGACTGCCAAAAGCCTGGAATGGATTTAAAAAAAAACATCGGGTCATTACATACAACTTTGAAAGGTTGGCACTACAGTAAATGACACCAAATAATTTGTAAACCAGTGCTTACACCTACCGGGAAACTCTTCATAGCTTGTTTAACCTGAGGCTCCATGTGTTTCATGGCTTGCATGGCATAGCGACCTACAACAAAAGTGATGAACAACAGTACAGAACAAAAAGTGAGTTTGTTGAGTTGATGAATGAGATACTTTAATGTTAGGTGTATCCTTAAATTCATGTTACTGATGCACTAACCTGCAAATCCGGCAGCCGCCAAAGTAAGGCCCACAGCTACCATAGAACTCGCCTGCAAAACATAATTGTTATCAAATACATGTAATAATTTGTACCCGTAACATCAGCGACTATATGGTGGGAAACATTAATTTCATTATCTTTGTATAGCCTCATAAAATCCTTTGTCATTGAAGTGCTTCACTGAAATGACAGTAACGCTAATGTGAAAACCTTTTAACCCTGGTCTTGGGATAATGTAGGTCATGTACATTGTACAGGACCATGGTATTTTACTGTCCAACAGTAAGTATGCTCTGGTAGGACTGTATGTAGCTTTTAAACTTCAACACGGTCCCCTACAGTCTTCTTTGTCTTCTTTAATGTGGACTTCCTTGCACATATTCCTGAAGAGAACTAGGTTAGCTAGTTTATCCTTTGGCTCGTGCTTCGTGGTTAACGTTACATACTACCCTGCCCATTTTTGAGTAACGTTATAATCTGCACGAATTAGCTTTCTAGCATTAGTGAAATTGTCTGACCGATCAACGTTACTCTGTCTGGTCAATACATGTACCTTCATCTATACGGTTTGCTATCAATAGCTAAATTGATTAGCTTGAAGTGCTATTTTGTGAGGTGGTACAGTAAACATTCAGCAGTGCCTCGCAAAAACAGTTTTGGCTCGTTCAAAGACTGTATTACCTAACTACGTGCAAGATAACTAGCTATAGTGATCTCACCAGCTAATCTTAGCAACCTAGCAGGCGAAGTACAAAAACGCTAGTTCACATAACTACTTAAATCAGGCAAGTTCAGGAACAGAAAGTATGGAAGTATTACCATATTTCTTTTATAACCGGGTCCTTTCTTCTAAAACGTTTCTAATCATAACGCAATGTCATGATGTTCTACTGAGCAATGTCATTGCAAACCCCATGTGTTGATATTTGGTTGACATCTGAACTTTGTTCCTCGTGGTTGCCGTAAACCGAATATTATGTCGCAAAATAAATGATAATGACGTAAACCTGGCTCCTTTACAGTAGGTCAACATTCTTATAAATAACCTGAATTGGAGAAAGAAAGTGAAGATATTATATTTTGGATTGATATGCAAAGTAATCCCAATTAAATTGCCTCTTATTTCTTATCAGAACGATAATATGTTCATGAGCACTTATACCCATGTTACTTTATGTTGCAGATATGTTGAATTCTAAACGACCTTCCTCACTGAAAGTGCCCAATTTCTTAAAAAATAAATATGCTGAAGGCTTTGATAGTAATACCGCTCAATATTTGGACAATTTGTATCACACCATAAAAGTTTGGAGAGACTTGCTTTCTGTTAAATTAGGCTACATGAATCGCCTTGCAGTATAGCACACTTTCTTGTATGCTAAAAACTTTAGGTATAATTGCGATATGAAAACACATGACCTCATGTTATATTATTAGTAATGCCATAATGATATGTTCCCAAAACTGAACAAACACCTTTGACATGGATAACTTCACAATACAAAATTATGTTCAAAGTAATTTATGGGACTGACTGCAACTAGTTGTGAGTTTGTGTGTGTCTGCCATTGAACGGACATAAATAATTTATAATTTGTCAACTAACCTAGCATTTGTGTTGGAGTGTTGCAGGTTCAGTCGATAAACAAATAAATAAGAAATAGATAAATACTAAATTAGGAGTGAAATTAGGATTTCCTCCTAACTTACAGGTAAACCACATGTTGGTGACACCAGGAGTTTTGTGAACTTTTGTGCATCTGTTTTGTGCCTTTTCAAATAGAAAGGAATACAACAATCCCTTCCTTAGAATGGATAATACTACAGCAACAACACAATGAACTGTTAAAGGTCCTAATTATTTCCCCCTACATTTGCATAATTATAGTGCTTTTCGCAGGCAAGGGCAGTATAGAAATTGTAAATTGTAGTGGACCCCATAGCCATCAGTGAAAGTCAGGTTTAATGATGAATCTGTCCTCTCTGAGCCAGGCACACTGGCTGGGGTTTCAATAGGATTTTAAAAGCCAACTGTGTGCAGAAATTAGAGTTTTGCCCCTAAATCATATGGAATTACAGTCCCTGGTGCATGTGGTGTGCCTACACACAAAAAGCCCAGAGGAAGCAGCTATTTCTGTTGGTTTTATTAAACCAACCAAGCAATTTAATTCTTTTGTTCAGGAGAGTTCTACTTCATTGATTAACAAAAGCAGGGATATAATTTTTTCAGCCTTTCTGAAAAGCCTGAAATGTCAAGCCTTTTAAAGCAGATTATTCTGCCTCTGTGCGGTGAATGCAGCCAGAGTAACCTTTTGTCTACAATTAAATATTCCAGCATAAATATAAAAGAAAATCAGAGATGGGGAAGATTGACTCACGAGAGATTGGAGAGGTAGATCCTCGCACTGATAGTGCAAACAGCTTGCTTCTAATTAAATATGCCACAGAGTCTCAAAGCATTCTGCTTTCAGCCGCAGAGAGAGGAAGCTGCCTAAGAATGTGAGGAAGAAATATATCACACCATCTCTCTGTCCACTGCCTTCCTTTGGGCATCTAAAAAGGTATTTGAGTTTTTTTTGTTTTGATTATTATTTGTTTTTTAATAGCAGAAAGGGTATGCCTTCTGGGAGGCTCCTGAATAGAGGAATACAATGAAACTTCTGAGATTGTTTATGATGCAGAATTAGATCATTAGGCATGACAATGAGACACTTGAGGGAATGGAGATGTTTATTTTTCATTAGCTAGCAGGGAGATAGCTGCAGTCTGTCTGTCTTCTCTGTCTGGGTCTATGGGGCATTTCAAGCATTTGATCCTCTCTCTCTTGTCTGGTTTCCCCTACTTCTGTTTCTCCCTCTCACTCTCTCTTAGTGGGCTTTCAAATGTATTTATAGAACAGGGTCTGTATATTGTTTCAGCAGCACACATGTAGTGATGGGACAGTAATTCTATTATCTTTGTCTCAGCTTACTTAGAAAACTAAGCGAAGGATATTTGTGACAGTTTTCAGATTTCTTAGTGTTATAATGTCATGTATAAAATGTAAATGTAGGTCAAATCTTCTTGGATATTTGTAGAGTGAACTTCAAGTTGTATTGATACTGATGACCTGTGTTGTGGTGGACGAGCATTGACTGACACTAATCTTACATATATAGTTGGAATATCCAGCTTAATTATGGGCTTGTTCACTTTTTTGCCAAAGTCTAATATATTATTTCTGATAAACATGTGGCACATAACCAAAACTATTTATCTTGCAACTTGTCTGCCAATCACCTGACCCTACTGTCCAAAGTTGTTTTAGTTGATTTAGGTTTTAAATAAAGAATTACTTGCATGAAGTGCATATATTAAGCATATTTTGCAGTGTCTCTGCTAATCATGTAGTTATTTCTATGTAGTTATGTAATATATATCTGATTATGGATGTGTATCGTTGAAGTCGTCTAAGAAGTATTTTGAGTTTAGCTTTGATGTATATATTATTTGTTTATTTTATATTTTATTTATATTTTATGTAAGTATGTTGAGCCACATTTCTAGAACATTATCTCCGTATTGCTGAGTGTTTGCTCCAGTGTGAGCTCAGAGACATTCAGGGGGAAGGAGACCTGTTGGCATGGCAATTGCTTGTGCTTCAGAGTTCAGACTTAAGAAACTGGCATTTGACCTTTTTCATGGTAGCATCGCGTGTTCCACAAGTTGAAGAGTTGAAGTATAATGTGTTATTCACACACAGATTTATTCATGACCCTCACTGAAGGGAATCTCTCCGTTAGACCTATTGCCCTCGTGGACAGAACATTTAACCTGACTATGTCAAGCTCACCTTTTCCATGTTAAAGAACACATGACCCCAATGAAATAGGGCCCTTATCAAAAAATTACACCAACTTTAGTTTGGCTTTTCAAAGGCAGCTGACACAACCACTGTCTTAATGAGTAAGGGCAGAGAGTCACCAGATAACACAGAAAAGTAAAAAAGAGCCCTCTGCCAGACCGTACACGTGTGTGTGTGTGTGTGTGTGTGTGAATGTCTGACTGTCTGTGTGTGTGTGTGTGCGTGTGTGTGTGGGTGTGTGTGTGTGTACTTGGCAACTTGCGATTTAGCGCGGTGAAGGGCTTAGAGTTGGTGGGTTTATAACAGGTAAGCAATGCCTGTCCCCAGTGTTTGCAGAGTGAGAGTGATGAGAGCGAGGGGCTAAGGAGCCCTTCTCACGGCCTCACACCACACACAAATCTGACATTATGCTGAATTTTTAGTTTCCCGAAAAAAGACTGCAAGGTTTGCAAAAAGGAAACAAGAAATTATTTAATTCACATCCACATCCAGATTTGACCGGTGCTGCATAATGCAATTCAGTAATCCTTTTATCAAATACTCAGATGAAGTGGGTTTTATTGGAACAGGGGAGGAAATATATTTTAGGTCACTCTATCACTAGTTTATTTTTTTTCCCCCTCAAATTGCCCAGTCTCCCTTTTTTATCTGAAGGGACAATAATTACTTCTGGTTCAACACAGGGCATTCTGATAAATGGGGGCAGCAAACTTAGCATTAATCAAACTTAGTTTCATCCCTCTTTAGCAGGAGAATAGTACATACTCCATATTTCATCATACGGTAACAGCTTTTTGCAATATAGCAATATTCTCTGCTGCTTACTTTTTGCTCATGCCAGTGGAAATGATGGCATTATTTATCTGATAATATGTAAAACTGAGAGATTTTACTAATACTGGTCAGTAATCATTTCTTCACATACCTAAATCTAATAAACGTGAACCGCTTGAACCCAAATATAAAATAGTAAAGGGCTTGTGTCAATACAACAGCAGTTTTTACTCATAGCCTATAAGTCAATTTAGTACCTTTACACAAGAACACAATCACGCTGCACTTGGAATTGCTTGCTTTTTCAATGTCATGTCCTCTTTGCACATATTTTCAATGTTCTACTGTTGTTATTGATCAAACATGGTGATCAACATAGTGCCATTGTGGGGTAGGTAGATTGTTGGATCTTTCCATATTATTCTTTTACTTTCTTTAAGTCTTTTTTGTCCATATCATATTGATCCTATGCAAAGTCAGTTTAGAAGGTATCAGGTCAGTAGGGAGGAAGGCAGAGATACAGTGTGAGGGTGATAAAGACAACCTCAGGAGGATAGAATAACCTTTTGATATGCGTTCTCTCAAACAAGAAATACAAGTGGTGTATGAATGCGTGCATACAAACATTTGAACAGAACCAAAGCAGGATGTCAGTCAAACTGGTTATTGTAGCTGCATTCTATCAAAGGAATGGACGATGTTTATTATGTTGACATTAGCATGGATATGTTCGTATACCTCCCATGGTAAATATGTGACTTCCTTGAAAAGGAGGGGGATGTGCTTAAGTTAAAAGGCGAATCACAGTGCATGGGATCACATGCTGACACTGTTTTCATTATCAGGACACTCGTAACCGCTCGTAAAATACATCATGCACATAAAATATGCTCTGTCAACGACACTTTGCTGATTACTTTCCCCTCAAAACTGCAAAAACCTGGAGGATTGAAATGAAACACTTCCAAACTATTATCTTTACAAATATGCAACACTTAAAAAAAACGTCGTTACTCATGCCATGCTGTTGGTCTGCTTGAAACAGCGGAACTGTGGAATAAAAGTTAAGACTGGGAATCCATGAGTTCATCATTCCTGACTTCTCCCTTGAAAATAGTGTATGGAAATTGGCCAGGTTGAGAGGACTGTGATTATAGACATGGCATGTAGCACATCTGCTCTCTCCAGTGTGTGAATGGCTGTCTCTCCGGTGGCACCTAGAGCTACTCATCCATGGCGTCTCATTCTGGCTCCATCAGGCACATAATGGTCACTCCATTCTCATCTTACACAGAGAAGTTAGGTGAATCCATAGTGCGCCCAAATCAAATTGGGGGGGGTGGGGGGGTGTCATTTTTCATGTATTTTAAGATTGAACCCACTTGACTAATCTGTATCGGAATCTGTAAATCAACAGCATTTGCATGTAAGCACAGGGCTATATGTGGATAATGCTGCCGGTGTGTTTGAGGGAAGTTAACATTACAGGGGGTTTGAAGAACCAAGAAACATATTAGTTTGGAAGCTGGAGTGAGTTGGTGAGGGGCCAAGTCAATCGAAAAAGGTCTTTGAGCCTCGGTGGGGCATTTTGGCAGGGGCCTCTTCTGAGTGCTCGAGCTCACTGCCCATGCTAGATTCATCCTCGAGCCAGGGGTGTCTTTTCATGCTCAGAATGCAGACGCAGAGCAACATTGCCACGAGGGCCAGAACAATATAGCTAAGCTCTCACCATTAGTTCCCACTCCTTTTTTTGTGTGTGAGTCTGCAACAGCCTGTAATTACCTCCAGCTGAAAACAAGAACATGCTGAAATGCCCATTGCGGCATAGAAATGGAATTATAGCCCATGTCTCTTTCCTTTCTCTCTCCAGAAAATACATCTCTTTGTGTGGGATGTGTTCAGTATAGTTGGAACTGTTTTGCAGAGAAAAAGGGGGGAGTTATTTCCACAGGCCAGTCATGTGTGAAGTTCTTTGTTAAAAAAATCCCCCTCCTGTCTTGATGATGATAGAAAATTGATCAGGCCTGAATCAGAGGTTCAATGTATCTTCCCCTGTGTCTATTGTCTAGGTGAATAGCACATGCTGAAGGCCCAGAGCAGGTTGCTATTAATATGACAGTCCACTCCATACTCAGCTATAATTTCTAATGAAATACCTAATCTCCATTATTTGGATCCAAGCAGGCGATACTGAGAGGGAAGAGCGAGGGAGACGGTAGAGAGAGGGGCAGCCAGAGAGGAAGAAAAGGCTTTTCTTTGAGTTCTTCATGGCAGTTGTATGAGAAATGACAAACCAATAATTTTTGTCAAGTTCTCTTTTTTTAGCCAACTGAAACGCAGTGGATTGCCACAGTTTAAAAAGACACAGATAAAGACATTCAGAGCCATTCATGCACCATTTCTTTGCTGAATGAGGACGCCATCTGTTTTTTTTTTACTTCCTTTTCCTCCCCCTTCTCCTTTTTTCAATCCTTGTAATCAAATTTGAGCAAAATCAAATGGGGGGGGCTCAATGAAAGTACCTTTTGTTGGTTTGAAACGAGCAAGTAATTTACAAAATGCCCTTCCTTTGTGTGCGAGGCTAAAGGAAAAAAGAAATCAGTAGCTTTTAAAGCTAGGCCTTGCTGTGACTGCGAAGATAATGAAAGCCGTCTGTGTTGTGGGTTAGAAAGCACTTTCAAAGACAGGCCTGGCTCAGGGTTGCGACGCTGAAAAACCTCCGCGCGTGTGTTTGTTTTGTGTGGAGTGCCGAAGGCAGGCATCCACACACTGCGATCTCGGGGGTGAGATGTGAAGACAGCTGCCCCGGCGAAGACGAAGGAGCCGCCTGGCACTGATGTGTACCTGCTCTCTCTTCAGGCAGGCTCCCCCTCACAATAGGCACCGGCAAGAGAGGGAAGCACTGCGTGGAGTGTACGAGGGATCCGCCTGGACTTCAACTTGCATCTGATCTACTCACACTAATGGATGGATGGATAGATGATGGACGTTGGCTTGGAAGAGAAGAGGAAAGGAAGAGAGGAGGATGTTTTCTGGCTCAGGTGGCACTGGTCGTGGAGATCTGGGCTCTGTGAAGGTGAGTTCCCTTGGGCTTTTCTTCTCTCACTGACTTTCTTCCATGTATACTTTGGCTGGTCCGTGCTGTAATGCAAATTACTCTTGCCGAGGCGATGGTGCAGTTTTTTTTCTTTCCCTGTTGAGTGCTGAATGGTGTGGTAGGGCACAGTGTTGTCATGCAGACAGAGTCTGTCCTGAGTCAGTAGCAGGGAAGAGAGACTCAGGGCAACTCAGTGAGGAAGAGGTTTGATGTGGGTAACCGGCTTCACTAAGCCACAGTAACTGTCACCCACAGAATGAGCTTCTAGCATCCACAGCTGCATAGCATCCTAACCACTGCAGCGCACAGAGGAAGTCTGGCAGGAATTAACTTTGAATTATGCACATTTTAATTTCAATTTTGTGTTAATGGTGAAATTCTCTTTAGTGTAAGACGTTGTGTAGTATCAATGTTCAGTTTTTTGTAAAGATTAAAAAGTATTTTACATATATTTAGTGTTTACATTGTTTCAAGCTTAAAATGTATGAGAACAAGTTAGAAATCAGAATCAGAATCAGCTTTTATTGGCCAAGTTAGTTTGCACAAACAAAACAGGAAATTGTTATTATACTGTCTGATTGGTTTGAAAGTGAATGATGTCTGCTCTGGCATGACTGGAGGTGATGGCTTTGTTATACTGCTGTCCTGATGTAACCTGCCACAGGGCTGGACTCTACAATAGTGGCCGTCAAATCTGCCAAACATTCTTTAAGTTGCCTTGATTGGCATGAGTTACATGAAAGAGAAAATGCCTTGTTGGGATGTTTGAATCTTCATGCAGATTGGTCACTTAATGAGAATAAAGGAGCTTTTTTCTGAAGTGTTTGTTAGTTTGTCAATTTTTTCATGGACTTTTTATTCTAATGCAGCCAATTTTGAACCTGTACTTTTGGCTTCATGCTCCCAATAACAATTGGCAAGCACCTAATATTCAAATGAGTTGATTTCTCACTTGGCATATTGAAATGTCAACATTTGCACTGGAACAAAAAAAAAAAAACTCTCCTAAAATTCAATCTCAATCTGAATAGAATATTTAATGAGTTGACTCTCTACTGCCACCCAATTGCGTTGCCCGAATCCTGCAACCCTTGGGAGATGAAACCAGCCAGTCAGTATGCATCAGTGCTCCTTCTGTTACTTGACTTAATCATTCTGGGTCCTGTGTGAGAGGCAGATCAGCCATGTGTGTATTAGAGCAGGAATTACACAGGACTGGAGTTTGCCTCTATTGCTTCTCCATGACACGGAAATTCATGGTTTGGTTCCTGATTTCAGCTTATGCCATATTAATGGTATTTTTCTCACAGTTGCTTCTGGATCATTGTTTTCAATTGCAGTTTGGGAGAATGGCAGGCTTAGACAGCATGGGCTGTATGAAAATAATGAATCTCGTCCTGGTGTGGTATTTGTTTGTGTTGGTAATTCATAGGTAGTTGGTTTGACCAAACTTGTGGAATTAGAGTTCAATCACTATACAATAGAATATTGCGAAATAAATGATTGAATGCCTTTCATTTGACAGAAAACCTTTAGTTAATTTTTCAAAATCAGATTTTGATAATTCAGTATTACCTTTCATGAGGTTATGTGGAATTGGAATCTAATTGTTATCAGTATGTTTTTTTCAGTCTTAGCATTTATCAAAATTTGGCTTTGTGAGGTAACCCAGTTATTGGTCAAAAAGCATTCAAAGGACATGACATCCATAAGAAAGTGGTTTATTTGTGAGAATAAGCAGATACAGAATCTGCAGAGCCAGAATCATTTAATAAAAAATCCCCAATCCCTCAATTACTTTAGTCCTCATGGCTGAGCAGGGGCTATGGGCTGAGGCAGCCTGAATTGCTCTCCATGTGCTGGGTATCCCCTGAAGAGGTGTTCGATGGGAAATAACTTAATGGAGTGGTAAAGTGAGGGGAGGACTCTGTGAGAGGCAGGGCTAAGAGAGTGGAGAGCGCTGACCGGCAATTACAGCCAATTGAGCTGAGGCCTGTCAGTCCCTCCGATGATAGCCCCCTTCCGCTCGGATAACCCAGCCCCCATCATTAAACCCCTATCAGTCAAGTCTGTGGTTAGCCATCTGACCCCTGGATATAGCCTAGAGTAACCCTCCCACCCATCTGTGTACTTAAAGCCCCCTACAGTTCATGTGGCAGAAGTAATATGGCGGAAGCTACATAGGCTAACAGGGTTGTGTCGCTTAAACCACAGCTGCAATGAATATGTATATAGCAACATTTCGATGGACAATTTTCAGATGGTTTCTTTTTTCATATAATTTGATTAGGCGTGAATTGCTCAGAATATTCATGCATTCAATAAACAAACTCACGTAAAGAAGTGAAATTTGATAAATGTATCTATGTTATTAAGCACACCTTGAGTACATTTTTTGTTTTTGCGCTATATAAATACAATTTAATTGAATTGATTATTATTATTAATTATTAAAACACAAGCCCTTTTTCTGACATGTCATTAATGTTAAAGGTATCGGCTTTGAATAATAAGAGCAAGCAAGTTGTGCTTAACCTCCAGTAAAGGCTATCTTAATATAGGCCTCACCACAGACCACTGTGTCTCACTTAAAGCTTCAGATAGACCCTTGTCCTAAGTACCTACTTGCCTTAAAACCTTAAATTAGAATGATTTATGGACAAACTCTGGCAAAGAAGCCCTAACCCTGCATTAAACCCCTGTGGCCCTCCGGCACCTGGAGAGCTGTAATTAATTGGCCCATAGACCCAGGAGAAGCCAGTCCTGTCTTAATCCTGAAATGTAAATGAGGGTTTTAAGAGTGATATTCCCACTTGTCCATGAGAAAGTCGGAATTAAGACCTAAATCTAGGTTTTCCAGCAGCCATCACGTTGGCCTGATACTGTACCTATGACAGAAGAAAAAGGGTTCTAGCAGTTACATAAGCACCGGTGCAGATGGGCAGAATCTCAGGGAATACTCCTTCTGCTCGAGGCTTTGGCTGAAACCAATGGATCTCATGAAATACAGCAACCCACCACGCTGGTGTTTGGTCTCTGCTGTGGGAAATTCATTGTTCTTGTTCTCTGTAGTGTTGTTGATAGAAAATTATTTAATGAGCATGATGATATATTCATACACCACAAAAGTAGATTCCATCCATTCTACATATATTTAATATTTAATATTTCAGTGTTTGTGCAATGCCGATGTTTAGAGAATTAACACAATATTTAACCATTTAATCAACATTACATCATTTACCCCACAAAATGTACAAGTTATTATTAGAAAATATTTAAAGCTTACCATTTTAACCCACAGTTTTATACAAGTGTCAAACAATATTCATAATCAAATGTTTGCACAGCCACAATGTCTTCTGTATGTGTGCAGTTATCAAATATTTATCTTAAAATGTGTTCACACTGACCTTTTGTATAGCAGCTATCTGCATTGTATAGACATTTAGATACTGCTCTGAGAGTCCCCTGGGTACAGGAATAACGTATTTTCCAACACCCTATGCAAGGGTGTATTTACCATGCAAATCTGGCGATCTGCATGTGATAATAAAATTATTTTTGTGTGTATGTATTCCCAAGAGCGCGACTCGATGGTTTGATTTCTGCACCCCAACATTGAAGTGTGTGCGTGTGTATGTGTGTGTGGTGTGCCGGCCTCTCTTGGGCACTGTAAGCATTAGCATGTGAGTTTGTTAGCGGAGTGCTGAGGTGAGCAGGATGTTACCGTGGCGAAGCAGGTGCTCCAGTCATTCATGGAGGGGGGGGGGGGGGGGGGGGGGGGGGCAGAATCCCCAGGGACTTAATCGTCTGCACCGCCAGCTCCCAACCTCCGCCACCGCTCGGCAGCACAGGTGGTCAAACGCTGCGATTAGACGAGTGGGGGGGGGATGAGAGGAAGGGGGGCAATGATGGCGGTGGGGGTCTTCATACTGACAGAGCACTTATCTTCCATGGGCAAAAAAGCCATATTATCCAGCAATGAAAATTGCGGCGTTATTATAGACCCACAGTTTTTATTTGGCATTCTCTTTTCTTACAGGAGTGTGATTTTTGGAAACAAAACATCAATAAGAACAACATTTCATTTTGTTGATGTAATGCACTGTTCCCACTTACAACCCTCCTATACTGGATGCTGCTAGTATTCTAAACTAAAACACTAGGGTCAGATGGAGACAGCTTGAGTCTGTGGTCTGTATATCCCTGACTGACAAATGTCACAGTCAAGAGAGGCTATTTAGGAGAAAAAGCGAGATGGATTGAGGGGTAATGTACACGACTGACAGCTTGAAAAGGAAAAGCATCTGTTATGAATAATTTTCTGCTCTTGCTTGTCTTGAGACTGCACACTCAATTTTATAAAAGAAAAAACACCAGGACGTAGTTCTCCAACCATTAAGAGGAGCCATACTGTGAGAAGCTAGCCGATAAAAAAAAAATTGTTAGAAGCTCTCGATATGTGCTAAACGGCGCCAGACGTCAGTTTATTGCTGCAATCTTTACATAATAGTGCTGATGATGAGGCTTCCGACAGGCAGACGTGGTAATCGTCTGTCATAAATCTTAGTCACTTGTGACAAGCACACAATGCCAGCAGTTGTCTGTTTGAGGGCAAATGACTTATGATAAATATTGGCTTGGCAGAGATGTGTCTCAATATTGTGGTGAGAGTCTAAGGGAGCTCTCTGCTACTTTTAGAGTTCTCATCCGGGGTTGGGCACCTGTGTGGAAGAAGCACAACTTCCAAACACCTAGGTTTGCTTATTTAATGACTGATAGCCAGTTCAAATTTCTGTCATCATGTGCCTGGATTTGTTTATATGTGAAGAATTAAATGTTGTAAAAAAGATTAGAATTACACATTTTAAAGGGGCCAGAAATGCACTCTTTTTCATCATATTTGGTCTCTGTGTTAGCGACATAGCTGTTTTTGTTTGATCCAAACAGTTTGTAAAATAAAAGCTTATTCTCTGTTCGTGTGATGTAGCAAGCTTTTAAAGACAAAGACACTCAATCTTGACAAAGATGCAGATGAATGAATGTTCTTTTCTAAATGACCCTGACAATGAATTCAGATGTTTTTGAACCTCCCCTCCGTTTCTGAAGGTTTATCATGTATAATAACGGACTAATTGACAGCAGATGAGTATTTTGTGGCTCTTGGGTGGAATCTCTTTTCTCTTTGAGGGTAATTTGTCTGTCATCACTCTCTCAAGGCCATTTTCCCTCTAAGCACCCTTCAGGGACACACACACTCACACTCACACTCACACACACACACACACACACACACACACACACACACACACACACACACACACACACACACACACACACACACACACACACACACACACACACACACACATGCCCCGGCCACCTCCACTACACTGCTTTTTATACCAATTAATGTCAAGCCTCTATCAGCATGTGATTGAAATGAAAGAGCCCCCTCTGATTGAGGCCAGACCTTCCCCTGCTAGCTCAGGGATCGATCCCAAGGAGAGGGAGAGAGAAAGACATAAAGACAGAAAGAAAGAAAGAGAACTCCAATCATCCCACAGTCAATTTTCAAATGAACCCATTGGCCCTGCCAGCCTTGGCCCCTGAGTGGCCCTGGAGGAAGTGTCAAGGTGGCTTGGTAGGGGTGGTGGTAGGGGGAGGGGGGGGGGAGGTAGGGGGGCAGGCAAAGTGCCCGCGAGTGCTCACTCAAGGCCCTCTCCATGCCAACAGGGTTAGCAGAGAACGGATATGCAAGTGTAGAGATGGTGGGGGGAGTGTGGCTGGGGGGTTGGAAGTGGACCGAGCAAATGTAGATGTGTCCTTTTGTTTCGCACAGAAAGGCTGTGAGTGTGGAGTGCTGAGAGGTGCTTGCCAGCGCTGAAGAGAGTCCTTCAGAGTCATCCTGAACAACTCTTTTTGAACAAATACCATATTCCTCTCATGGTCCATTTGTAGTCCCATAACAAAGCATGGACTGCTTATGTGCCATTACATGTCACAGTCATAATTCATTTATTTAAGTATCCATTTAGTCTTCATAACAGTCTTTTTTTTTTACATTACAATGTCATATGTTTTAATTCCCTTATATAAAACTTGTAGCGTGGTATTGAAACCAGAGACAGCCATGGGGAATCGCTTGCACACACACACACACACACACACGCACACACTCATGCCCACACGCACACACACGCACTCTGTGGAATTAGAGGTAATTAGGGAGAGGCAGTAATTGCTCGCTGAGAGCTGAGATCGGCGTATTTGTATGCAGGCACTGCCCCCTGCAGTAAGATAAAAGAAGGCTGGGAGAAGATGAACATCATCCAGCTCTCATCTCTCTGTGTGTGTGTGTGCTCTGAGCTTTAAAGAGCAGTGGAACATGAACTCTATGAGTATCCAGGTGGATGGTGTTGTATTTCATATGAGAGCTGATAACGTGTAGAGTATTTGGGGAGCCTGTGGAACAAATGTCTGATGAAAATGTTCCAAAATAACAATAGCAGGAATGTTGTGTGACTGTTGTGTGAATGTTGTCCATAGGTGTTGAGTCACTAGACAATGTTTTTGTCTGAGGAGGAGTCTTTCTTCTCCATTGTTGAGGTCGTACCCCCAGCATATACAGTACATATACTGCGTATCTTGATGTGCTTCAATTTCACAATTTCCAGTGAATGTTTATATTTTGTCCCCCCCCCCCTCCCTGGATGTTCTGTAAACGTCCTCCATTCTGTCTGCCCTGTCTATTTATTTGAGAGATACGTTTGTGATCTCTGCTGACCAGCCGTGTATGATTGCTGTAGGCCTATATTACTACTCATCCTAGATAGGATCTCCCACAAAGTCAGAACTATATTTATTCTAGAAGATATTTACAACGCATAAAATTATCTCCTTTGATACTCATCTTGTTGTCTGTCTGTGCAGTGGTGTGTGGTGGTGAGCAGTGAGCAGTGAGCAGTGAGCATGTCAGTCTCCACTTACTCCTCCCTTAGAAACAAAGAGAAGATGAGCAGGGTTTCCAATAGATGGCATCAGAACTCTAGTGTGAGGAAGAGCCAGATGTGGACTTCTGAGGAAAAGCAAGCACCGATCTCCTTAATGAAAAAAGTACCAAACATGGAAAGGCAAGGTGTACATATATATGTATATATTTAATGTACATTTTAGACAAATACATGATCTAATTATGAATTGTAGTGAAATCACAGCTCATGTCATAGGTGTATTTCTGTATCTTTTGCTTTAATAGACTTACATGCCACAAATATTTATTATTGGTAAGTAGCATTCTTTAAAATTCAGGTGTGGAATAATTTTTTATTACATATTAAGAGCATTTAAAAACATTTAAGGACAACTCAGTGATGTGTAGAACGCTCGCTCAGACCAGTGTTTGAATAATTCTGTTATGTAGTCGTAGTTCAGAGAAATGTATTTTGAGGGGCCATGGCCAGAATTGCTGTTGTATATGGAGTCTGCCAAGGGGGTGACACGACGGGATAATAGAGAAAGGCAACAGGTCGGTGTGTGTCTGTTTTTATTTTCCTGAGATGTGTGGATGTGTGTGTGTGTCTCAGACTGAGAGTGACAGAAGGAAATTGACCAGACAGGGTCAGACGGGAGGTTAGTTTTTTTCAGACCTGTGTTTGTGTTTGTGTGTGTGTTTGTGTGTGTGTGTGTGTGTGTGTGTTTGTGTGCGTGCGTGCGTGCGTGTGTTCGTGCGTGTGTGTGTGTGTGTGTGTGTGTGTGTGTGTGTGTGTGTGTGTGTGTGTGTGTGTGTGTTTGTTTGTGCAAGATAGTGGCAGTTGGGATCCATTGATAATGTATTGCATTGGTTAGATGCTTGTATGTGGATGCATCAAGTTGAAGTTTTTTTTATTGCTTGAGTAAATAAGCATAAAGGAATAATACAGAATTAAGACCAACTGAGAGAATAATTGTATATCTTCTCATGTTTGTCCGTTTGAAGTTGTTAGAGAAATAAAGCTCAGCAAAACTCTGTCAGCAGCCGAGCTTCCCAGTAAGATGTCAAGCGAATAAACTCCCCAAAACTCATCAGTGCATCTCCGTACATCAGCCTCCCCTGACGAGGTGGGACATGATCTTTTGTTTCCGAGTTGGAAATGTTTGTCGCTGACACGTCCTCTCTGCGACGCGTCTGCTCTAATTCAACTCTGATATAGGGGTGATGATTGAAATGCCAAGGCAACTAACAATCCCCATCTTTGTGCTCTGGCCCCCAGAGCAAGAACCCTCTCATCTCTCTCCTCGCCCGCCCGCCTGCTCCCACAATCAGTCCATGGTGGCTGTAATTAAATGATGATTTTATAAAGTGTGAGAGGGCACTATGACCAAACGCAAATAGGTGCTTATTCGTGTGCTAAATAACTCTAATTTTCTCCAGTGGCAATTTATCTCTCTGGGCTCTCTTTGTTGGTCTTAGTGTTGCTCCTCTGTTTCTTGACAGCGAGACATGAAGCCTGCTGTTGTGTTTTTCATTTAAAAAAAAATAATAAAAGCATTTAAAATGAATATTTTTAAGGCTTGTCCTAACGAAGACTGGAAATGTCTATGATGTCTGTCTAAATAGATGAAGGTGTTCAAAGCAGACAATCAGAAAGGAATTCCATACATCATTTTTCACTGAAAGTCCTATTCTGTAATTTCACTTTCATTACAGCCAAGGTGCAAACATTTATAATATCATCAATTCATCATAAATTGCATAAAATACAAAGACAGAGTAGACAAAATATCTTTTCTATTTGTATACGCTTCTAATGTATTTAGTTTTGTAAAATGAGAAAAATGCTCATGGGTAGACCTCAGTGCTTTACAGCGGCTAGGAGCGTGCCGGCTTGTACAGTAAAGTCTCTATATTTAGAGCCGTTAGCCCAGCATGCGGCGAGTAATCAGTGATCTTATGGAGACGGCAGTGCTGTTAGTGAGACCGCTGTACAAAGCAGAGGCTCCGTCGGCAGCTTTTGAAATGTGTAACTTTGCTCTGTGATCCTCAAATGTTGTGGCGAATAATGGAGGCCACCATCCCTCTGCTTCCATCGCCTCTTCACTTTCTTCTCTTTTTCTTTGCACCTCTTTTTTTTTTAAAGAATTAAGCTGTAGGTCTAATTCGAAATATTGGAACACAAAAGCTTAACCATATTATCTCTCCAAAGGAGGGCAATTGGTAGGATGATTTGATTGAATAAAAGAGAAAAATGGCAGCACCAAGCTTTTTAAGCTCAAGGATGTATTGATGGAAGCCTATCATTTTAGGCAATTAATGTGTGTGTCTCCTGAAAAAAAATGATTATAGATAAACCCACAACCCCACAAAAATGGAGTGTAATATTCACACACCTCTATCAAGATCCTTTCTTTGATTGATAAAAAAATAAAATCTTAAATCAAGATGGCCAGTTGTGAGAAAGAGAGAGAAATGAAGGTCTAAATCCTCTTATTAGTATTGCCACTTCTTCAAGATGCAGTACAGACAGAAATAATTAAGCCATATGTATCAGATTGGAAATAATATACTCTTTCTAAAATCAGATTATTTTTTACAATGTCATTTATTAACAATTCAACCTTCTGTTTTTCTTAAATTCATGAAGAAAAAAACATTCCTTTTTTAATATGCCTTGATTTCAGACTTAAATCTTTTCTTTTTTGTTAAATATTGACGTGTAAAATTGAAAATACAAAAGAAACATCATACACCTTTTGTCACCAAATCTCCCTATCTGAATTATTCTTTAAAATGCTGAACTTGATCAGTTTCATATATGCCAAAGGTCATACAATTACAACATACTGTCATGATCACATATTTTTACATATTTCTCACAATTTGAAATGTTCTTATTTTAACATTTATTGACACCTTATGAGACATAACAAGATATAAAATGTCCAGACAAGAAGACACAAGACACAAATGAAATACCTCTTATCTCTCCATGTCATTTAAGCAGCGTTTGCATCTGTTTATGTGCCATGCATGAAGTAGGTAAAAAAAATGGAAATATTAAAACCGTAAGAAAGTGCAATCTTGCCTTACCCAGCCAGTGTGAGAGTGCTTGAGTTGGCGGCCGTGGTGTCTGTAGTCTGTAAAAGGTGTGTGTGTGCGTACATGTGTGTGTGCACCAAAGTCACCGTCGCTCTCCTGTCTCTGAACTGACCTCACAAAGGCCCCGGCACACACGCTCACACACACACACACACACACACCATTCGCTCTCAGCTCCCGCTCCTTAATGGGTCTCTACGCAGCACATTGTCATCATCTGATACCATTCAGCACCCATTGTGGGGGGATAATTGATTGTTCCAAAATTCTCTGTAATGGCAGAGAAAAACTAATAACGCAATTGGATTCTACAAAATAACAGCGGAAACATCTGGAAATGAGAGTGATATTAAAAAAAGTAGGACTTGGTTTGAGAGACGTGATTTGTTGTTGTATTGTATGTTTTTGTAGCTTTTGTTTTGCATGTGATCAATCCTTATTGGAATTTCTAATTGCATGATTCAGAGAGTGTCAGTAACAACATACATTTTGAATGCTCGTACGCCACAGTTTGAAACCACAGGCTCTTGTTGTGACTTCACTTCGCTCCATTGCGCGGTTGATGCAGGTTTTGGGGGTTATAATAAGGTTAGGCCGCCATACATCTCCTCCGTTTAACAGTCTTTCCCTGTGAGTGAGTGAGTGAGGGAGTGAGGGAGCAAGCAAGAGGACGAGAGCGCCTCCACTCTGAGAGGGGGTAATTTCCTCCATATGCCAGCCCTATTATTCAGAGATCAGTGGCCGGGGCCGTCTCTCTCCCCCTGCCTCTGCCTGCCGTGCCAGAACCCCACGATGCCTCCGAGCGAGCAGCTTTGCTACGCCGTTAGCTTCTGTTTGTTTTTTTGAGTGTGGTGCCAGAGTTTAGTGCCGGCACTTGACAGCAGTCCCTGAGGTGTTTCCAACATTACAAGGGGGTAGTTATGTGTATGTGTGTGTGTGTGGTGGGGTGGGGTGGGGATATCTGTTCCCCAGAATCAATCGGACGTCTTAACGGAACATCCTCCACCATCTGGTCACAGCTTACCAGCCCACTCCCATCAAATCCCAATATTTGTGCGGGGCTGATCCCCCCGGTCCCAGAGGCCCCTGGCGAGGAAGAGCTCCTCAGGCTCGGCCCGGCCCGACTCGCTCTCTGGCTCACATCTACATCACGCCACCCCCCACCCCCTCCTTCCTTTCTCTTTCCTCTCTTTATCCCCCCCCCCCCCCCCCCCCCCCCTGTTTCTGATTAATCACTAAATCTCTGTGGCAAACAGAGGGGACTCTCCTTGATAGACAGAGGGAGTTGGGGACACGGAAAGAGAGAGAGAGTGACGGGGAGAGGGAAAGAGGAGGATGAGAGTGGAAGAGAGGAAACACATTGCCAATGACTTTGCATCGCCTCTAGCGCTCCATCGTAGCCACCCGTGGAAGATAAGAGTGTGATGTTACGTCTCTGTTGGCGTCATCAGTGTCACTGTTTGCTCATAAACTCCACTGTGTCTCATTTGTGTCTCATTTGTGTCTCTTACATTCATTAGACTCCCCTGCCTGAGGCTCCCTGCCCTGTCTATTGACCCAGCCTCACATCCCTTAGTGTTTACACAGTAATTACACCAAGTCTCCCCAAAAATCCTGCAAGCGTACATTTTTCGGGGCCGTATCCATCTCATTACGCCCCGGTCTTCCTTTTCTCTCTCTCTTTTCATGGCGAGGCAAAGCCCTGAAAACGAAACTGACTGCTAAGATTTCAGGCTCAAGAGTCAAAGTCACCTCGCATCTTTTCCACTGCTACATGCCATTAGCTTAGGCGGCTTCAGAGGAGCGAAGCCGCGCGGGCCTTTGAAAGTTCAGAGGCTTGCCACCTTGCTTTCCACCCGCAAAACCAACAGAAAAGATCCCTGAAAGCCATTAAGAGGGGCTGTCAATGTGAATATGGCATGGAGCGTGTGGATGACACCTTCTCCAAGATCCCTCCTCTCCGGCTGCTGACTAACCTCATGTGTTTGTGAGAGCTGCAGCAGCAGCAGCATGTGGGGTAGAGGCAGCAGTCTGACCAGGAGAAGTGAAGCCACGTGTTTATTATTAGCAAGGCACAGCTGCCGCATCTCCCATCTCCAAAAGCTCTTGTACAGTATTATCTTCACCCCCCAGACAATGGCCAAGCCACTGTAGCCGAACCCTCAAAGGGAATAAATTAGGCAAGAAAAGAAAGGGAGCGAGCAGCACGCGTGAGAGACAGGAGAGAGAGGGAGAGGGGTTACATGGCGTTGCAGGATGTCAACCGTTCAGCCAAGGTCGGGTGCGTCTCACCCATGCCACCCCCCACCTTGGCATTTGTACTCAGTGTTGCGGTTCTGCAATCTGTAAACATTTATGGAAGGCAACGTGTTGAGGTGTGGTGACCGCCCCCCACCCCCCCTTCCAAAAAACACCCCATGGCACCCTCCTCTGCCAGCGACCCTCGCCCTCAGGAGCAAATGAGTGAATGTGAAAGCGAGGGAGCGAGGGGAGGGGGGAAAAGATGAGTGAGGCAAACACACAGTGAGTGAGGGGCTAATAGGGTTAATTGTCATGTAAAAACCTCCACAGTCGACCGTGGGTCCGGGTGCAGCTCCTTACTACCCCCCCCTCCCCACCCCCCCAGCCTCTTTGTCTCCCAGAGGGGAGCTCCGAGCCCAGATGGCATTTTCCTGGAGGCTGTGACCCACAAGGGGCCGGCGCCAGCCAGGAACAAGGTGCATCTCCTCCGACTAATTAATTTACTATTATAGCACCTGTTTCCGAATAGATAGGGCTGGGAAGGGCTGCGGTCCCCAGACACAGCGGTGGGCCTGGCTGGTAAATGGGGTTTGAGCTGATTATATTAAGCTGATGCTTTGATCATCTGAAGGCGTTAAAATGGAAATATGTTTGCTCTGGCTGCGGGCCTCCAGGAGAGGAGAGAGGAGCGGAGCGGCGCAGTCTGGGGACGCACAGCTGATTACTTCTGACGGAGGAATCACACCAGGCCCCCGCGCCCTTGCTCTCTAAATAAGAAGATCCCCTTCTCTAAGCCACTCCGCTGCATGAGGGAGGGCTGGTCTTTTCTTCCCTCCCTCTTTATTTTATTTTTACTCTCTCTGTATCTTTTTTTTTTTCTCGCCAGTTTCACTCTCACTTTGTGCTTTGAAGGTATATGCAATTGTGACCGTTAAGTTCCTTTTTTTGTGGAATGATAAGTTACCTAAGTGTACACATATATTGACAAACTGCACATATACGTTTTTACGACGTCATTTCACGTCTACCAATAGATATTAGTATTAGTATCCCTATTGTCGAAAAAGATTTATGTTTATTGGGGTATCAGTGCATTATGACTTCCTGGATGCTGTTCTTTCTTTCACTTCCGCTGCCTGTTCTGAATGCTGTCAGAGCATCCAGTAATCATCCTCCTCAGGTTTCACACTAATCCAAGCCTCTGCTGGAACAAATATTGGGGCAAATAAACCCACACTGCTTTCAAACAGAGTTTGGTATGGGAAGGAGGCTATCTCTGTGTGCCTCTGAGTGTGTGTGTGTGTGTGTGTGTGCATGTGGGGGTGGGGGATGGGAGGGGTGTTAGTGGGGGGTTGCAGTGAAATGAAGCATCGATGATGGAATAATATGGGGTGAAAATGAGAGGCCTGGCTCCCAAACACTGCCACTCTGTAAATGGATTTAGCCCATGCTAATCTCACCCGCGCTCACACTTCATTCATTTCCACACCAGCGCCCCTTCAGGATTAACATAATTTATCACCCATGAAACACCAGAAAACAATTTTTGCTTGTAAAAAAAAAAATCACACCAACATTAGTGCTTGCTTAAAAAGATACTACAGCTGTGTGTGTGTGTGTGTGTGTTTTTTTTCTCTCTCTCTCATTTCTCCCGAGTGTGAAGGACCGCTTCGCTGTGCTCCCCGTTGAACTCCTGTCTCCTTGTGTCCTCTCTTCAAGCACGACGACTACAGGATGAGCATAGCTTTTATTTGACAGTTATTAGTAATGTATTAATTTAATACACAGTGGGATGGGCGCACTTTAATCCTGAGGGACATTAATCACGGCTGTTTGCTGTGGGGCTGGGTGTAGTGAGGGCAGGTTGAGCGTGTCATCACCTCGTGCATATGAGAGCCGCTCACAGCCTCTAATTGAGACTGAGTAAATATTTGTCCAGCATGTGCAGCACACGGCTATCGGCACATCTCTTTGGAAAGGGTCAGGCCTCCAGGAATAGCCTACTGATGTTACACGTGGGCCAAAGCTAAGCTAATTCCCTTCCATAGGTGCACCTTTATCCATCTATGTTTCATATTTAGCCTTTATGTAGCCTTTACGAGTCAATACTTCATTTGATATCAGGAATAGTTGAGGAAAGCTATCATGGAAAACTGCAAAAATCCCTTTGTTTTTTATTAAAACAACTTCTTGATTCACTGTACATATATAACCCTTTTCCTAACACTTGACGGAGGGTTGCATATTTGAGTATACAGGATCTGATTTCGCAAACTCATCGTTTCTAAGGAATCTTGTGTGTATTTGACAGATTAGCTTCACTTTAACAAGGGCAGGTAATACAGGGTGAGCCCCTAAATGATCCTGTAACTGGCAGTAATTGTCCTCCAGGGAAAAAATGAAGATGATAACCAACATGTCAATATAGAATCTTGATATTTGCCTCTGAGATTTAAATGGGCACTTCCTTTTCCCCTGAGCACACACAGTTGATCTTCAAACACACACAGTCCCAAAGGCATACGTGACCGCTATTGTGCCGGCCCATTGAGAGGGAAACGGCACTGTTTGCCGAGCAACGTTTGGTCAGTATTTCGGTATCCACTTGACTGTCACATGTGCCTCAGTGAGATGGCCTTGTGTGGTCCCCACCCTGTTTTCCTGTTTGTTCTCCTCTGTTTGTAACCTATAGGTTTCTGTTGACTTAGGCACCCCTCTCTCTCTGCGACAATGGAGGCTGGCTATGTTGTGGTTGCATGCGCCCAACCTGAGCCATCAATGCGCTTACATGTTTTACTCGGCATGCCTTCTAATTTGGTTTTAGGGGAGGGAGAGAAAGAGGCCAAGATAGAAAGAGAGAGAGAGAGAGAGGGAGAGAATTAGACTTGCTCCCTTGCACACACTATCTTACAAGCCATGGGAGTGGGGCCTCTCTGTATCTTAACATTTATTTTTCCAATTTCTTCCCTCTCCTCTTTCAAATCAGTATGTGTGGCGTGCCACCGTGATTATAGTCTAAAGGTTTCCCCACTTACCTGGCCGTGAACAATGAGCTCTCTGTGAATAGGTTGTATTCACATGGTTAGGCTTTAATGGTCTTCCAGGGTGATATGGGGAGGGGGGGTCGGGAGGGGTGCGGTATCTCCAATGCAAGCAGAGTCTGAAACGCATAGCAATGATGCCTCCGAAGCTGGAGCTCTATAATGGGAGCTTCCTTAGCTTAATCTACCCGTGCAGATGGTTACTGTATCCTGCTTGACTGAGACAGAGGCAAAGAAGACTTATATGAATACTAAAATGGAAAAGAAATCTGCGCCAAATAAAAGTATTATTTTTTTCTTTCTTTTATGTTCCAGTAAGAAGAATTGTATTCTTGATGCTTGGAATGAATGTAGTTTCCTTAGCCCCCCCTAACGAGGCGACAGATGTTGCTGGTTGAAGTCGTATGGTTGACCATGAACAACGTCTTGGGTTAAATCTCTGCCAATTTGGCAAAGTTAAGTCATGACTGCTTATTGAATATCTGCTTTCAGTCATTTCTGGAGATATGAAACTACAGGGAGGAAAAGACTTTTGAAGCATAGAGGTCAGCCCAATAACATGAAGTCTCCTAGAGAATAGAATGTAAAGGAGAAGATGGCGCTTGTCTGTCTAAGTGGGCTCTGCCTAAGTGCTGTGCGAATACAGACTCAGATTTAAGATTTAAATTTAGTGACAGTTTGTCACACAAAATACACAAAATTAATAGTTAACAGTATTTACTTTGAGGTATCCTTTGATTTGAAGTAAAAACGTAATGTCCAACTGAGAAGCCTGATTTTAGCACTTGCTCTCCAGCTGCATCTTGTCTTTTGGCAGGATATTGCTCCGCTATCTGCTGTACAGCATGCTTAGACACTGATTAGAGGCCTGCGTCTCACAGCCCTGGCCCCTCCAAATGGTTGATGCCCATTTACTTTGGTTAACTGGCATCCCAGAAAATTCTTTCAGCATTTTCATTGCATTATTGCATAAAGAAGATTAGAAGCAAAAATCTTGACTGCTGTTCACGAGGCCATTAATGTGCTTTGTGTAATTGAACAAGCTTTAGCAATGTTTTATGTGGGATGTGTTTTACCACAATATCATCAGCTTGGCAGTGTTTACACACAGTAATAACAAGTTCTGTCATTCAGGGACCCACAGAATTCACAGGCAATTCGGATTTATCGTAATCTGCTTTCCCTTGGTCCACATTTGTATAGAAAACACAAGATTTCATTTTTCTGTAATTGCCTCTCTTAATTCTGCACACCCCTCCACGCCAAGATTGGAAACATCCAGATTTTTTGGGGGGACATCTTGGGATTCAGGCAGTGAAGATTTGGGGAGGCTTGAGATTTTCTGTTGGAACTTGAGTCGCGGACAGAAGTAGTTTGAAAACTGAAACGGAGTGGCCTGCGCAGACATGATAAAAAGTAAGAAATTAAACATCTTAGTTTTAACCCTGCCACTCGTGGCGATACACCAAGTCTCCCTGCCTTTCTACTGTACCATTGACAGCACTTAGCTTCTCCGCTAATCTTTTCCTTCATTGTTGTGAAAGGGGGCACTGGGGCTGTACTCAGTGGGGGACTTGGTGACATTAAATAAAACTTTGATTCCTCCTTTAGTTTTTTTGCCTTTGCTTGAGCCCTCACCATCAGAGTACATACTCATTCACACTTGCACACACGCACACACACACACACACACACACACACACACACACACACACAAATACACACACTTACACACACACACACACTTACACACACACATACACACACACACACACACACACACACAAATACACATACACACAGAGGGGGATTGTGGATAATGTATATTTACTGGGAAATCCTAATGCTAAGACATATCTGCTTGGTGAGGGTTAAGTTCAACTTTTGACCCTCACTGTCGTGTGGTGCTCTGTTGACTTGATCATCTTCATCTTTACAGTATTCTTTGTCAAGTCTGTAGCGCCAATAGAGGTGATTTGGAACATGAAAGAGAAAAAAGTGTGTTTTAGAGCACACACTTGAACCTCATCAGCACCTTATCTATATTCCTGCTCAGGAAGATACATAAGAACACAGTTTGTTCCCTGAAACTGAAATCTTTTACGCTTACGCAATATTAAAAAAACCTTGTTGACCACACAGGTTCTGCGATGAGCCCAAGCAATGGAGCCAGATTTTCTAAGGCGTCCATGAAAGTGTAATCTGGTCCTCAAGTGGCCGGCAATTGGCCTGATTTTCTTTTTAATTCACCGTCTGTTGCATTACCCAGACCTGTTTTCAGGCTGTCCTATTATGCCAGCCCGTCTCTTTCACACTACACCTGTTAGTATCGCACAGATGTACATCTCCTGAGATGCAGGAGAGAGAAACGGGCAGAGATTGGCTTGGAACAATTAGAGGCAATTTCAGGAGAAAAAAAGATGACCATCTGCTGTATGCATTACCTCCATTGAATAAAAGAGCCTTTTAGAGCCTGCCAAATTTTATTGAGAATCCCATAAAATATGTATCCTTTTCATTAAGTACTGGAGGGTCACCCCTCTCTCTCCTTGAAGTTTATGATGGAAGGAATTCACTGTTGTGAGAGTGAACACTCCACTTCAAAAAGACACACAAATCAAGAAGATTTGTGTCGTTTTGAAGTGTGATTGAAAACTACATGTTTAACAATGTGTGCTGTGATTGTAGCTGAGGGAACAAAAAGAGTTAAAAATCCTTCAGAGCAGGTGTCTTAGGAGGGAGAAGTAAAAGTTGAGAAAGCACCACCAGTAATCGTAACGCACTGCTAACCGTGTTAGACTTTCCGTCTTAAACACTGCTGATTGACAGTTTGTAATTCACTTTGTTGTTTTCCCCAAGTGCATCTTTTGTGTGTCTTCTTAGGGGGGCTAATATAAAGGAATCCTGATCTCTAAGTAGGTCTATAATGTGTAAGTGGAACACCATCACAGAGACATCTCTCTTGGGAAATTGGCTGACCCTGATCGCCTTTTGGACCAGCCTTTCTGCATCACTGCCCCATTGTGTCCTCACTCCGGAATCTCATGATCAATCTTAACACCCTACACCTTCGTCAAGTCAATAATTAATTTCATATCTTTGGGAACAGGAGGTGTTTCCCTGTTTTCTTCCTCCTAAGAAAAACATGCCCATATGACTAAGCCCATCTACCGGCCTTCCCACCTTGACTAAATTGGAGGCAGTGGTGTGGAATAGGAGCCTGCCTGCCTGCCTGCCTGTCTCTCTGTCTGTCTGTCTGTCTGTCTGTCTGCCTGCCTGTCTGTCTGTCTGTCTGTCTGTCTGTCTGTCTGTCTGTCTGTCTGTCTGTCTGTCTGTCTGTCTGTCTGTCTGTCTGTCTGTCTGTCTGTCTGTCTGTCTGTCTGTCTGCCTGCCTGTCTGTCTGTCTGTCTGTCTGTCTGTCTGTCTGGCTGTCTGGCAGAAGGCCGTCGCTCTGAGGTTGAACTTTCTTTAGGTGCTTTTTCCATAGTCTCCGGCATCCTCGTGGCAGTGCAGCCCACAATGCAAGGAGGTCCTTCACATTCAACTGTGCATATTTCGCTTGCATTAACCTCCCTCCTGTTTCTCCCACTTGTTTGTGATGGGCAGTCGAGTGTACACGAACACGCATACTTGCACTTGCACTTGCACTTTTTTGTATAAATATTAATTAGATTTACCATGAAAGAACTCGCAGTTGCCTTGATTTGTAAATGTAAACCATGAATAAATAGTGACCTACTACAGGAGTCCGGGTCCAGATTTAGATGAAGATGCATTTGTGTTTGCTCCTGAAGAGTGTGGTGGTGTGCTGGGGTGGGCTGGCGATGCAGTGCATTCCAGGCTCAAAGCAAGGACGGATCGTCAGCAGAAAGCGGACGCATCTGAGGGCTGTCAATGGCTGACACGTGGACATGTGTGCGCATACGTTTTTAATGGAAAACCTTGCCACGCCGTGGCCTATATGACTGACTGCCACAGAGATGAATTTCCTTGTAAAGCGGAGCAGGCCACTGAATTAGGAACAAGGTGAAATCCGTATCCACACAATTGCTCCTGAAACTCGGTGCCATCTGAAAAAAAAAATGCTGACGGTCTTTAATTTATTTATCACTGCAAACACTTTCTAAAATCGATGGAGGGGACATTGCCAGGCAAAAGTTAGAAATGTGGGGGGGGGGGGGGGGGGGGGGTTCTACGGGAGTTGTGTTTTCGTACGTGTTGCATGACTTTCTCCCCCAGTCTCTGAAGGTCTCACTCCTACTTCAATACCATAATTGCATAGCACAAAGTCTGCCAACCCCCTAAAGAAAGGTTGATCACAGTCACATACCAGTAAAACCATTCATTCATTTTTCCCCCCTCGAGTTTGTTTTCATGTTGGCGAATGCTTAATTATGGTGCACATAAGAAACCATTTCTAACATATTATTTATATCTGCTGTACATCATTTGCCTTACTTGTTATTTACAGTGTAGTTTAACTGGACTGGTTACCTATAAGGAGTATTATAGGGTGTATTGTATCTTATTAACCCAAACATACAATGCCCAGTTATTTCTTTTGTCCAGTTCTGGATGTGTTCTTTATGAAGTTGTGTGAAGAATTCCTTTTTCAAGGCCCAATTATATTCTTTGTTCTTAAGTGCTTATTTAAAATGACAGTGTGCACTGGACGGATACCACATGATAGAGATCACTCATTTAGTCACCACCTGAATGCTGTTTTATTTATGCCACAACAGCTCTGGGTTTGGGTTCGTTGTGTCTGCCACCAGCAGCTATACTGAAGCAGCCACTGGAGCCTCAGAGAGGGAAAGGGGGAGAGAGAGAGAGAAGGAGAAGGAGAGAAAGAAGAAGAGTGCTCTGTTGGCCAAGTCTGGCTGGAGAGGATATTGTAGCTAGGCCACTGTGTTTGATGGGCTGAGAATCTATTGAAGTGCAACTGTAAAATGGACTTTGTTCAGGTAGTCACTTTGTTTTCATGCTGATAATATTCATCTAGGGCAAGGGGGTTTTCTTCTTTGCTCTTCGGGTCGGATTCAGAGGCAAGGAGAATGCAGGGGAAAATTAGCTCCCTCTCTGTGTCCTGAGAGTATGTGCTCATTGATTTTATGCTATCGATAAAGAGTCTTGCATAATGTGCTTAATTCAGGGGAATATATCCACCTTCCGTCATTGTTTAGCCCAGTTCCTTTAGAATAAGGAGATCTTGAGAAAAGCTATTAGAACCGCTCCATTATGGAGGAAAATAGAGAGAGAGAATTGCAAGTGCAATCAAGACGCTTATTAGAGATTTCATTGGTGGATCCTTCCCAGCTGTCTGGAACTATCCCAAGCCATGAGAGCACCTCTCATCCTTTAAAGCATGCAGAAAGGGATTATAATTAGTCCCACTCATAGAGTTTAGATAGAATATTCTACAGCATTTTTTTTTTTGAACGTTGTGTCATATTCTACCACACTACTTCATCTTTAGATGACGCTATACACAGCTATGCAATGACAAAATAACTTCATCATGAAAACATATTAGAAAAAAACAAAATATTTATTTTATTTGTAATAGTACAGGGAAGAATGACAGCAGACACTGTTGGAAGTATCTTAACCATATGGGCATGGTTTTCTTATGCTGATATGGATATGTAAATGCAATGAAATACATTTGAAGGGGAATGTTATATCCTAATTTCAACTGATCATGTTTAAGAAGGCTTCACAAAATTCACATTATTTCCTTCTGGTCTCAGGAGGATTTCCCTTGATGAGATCTGGTAAAAGTGTCTCTAAAACACTAAATGTAATTTCATCACAAGGTCAATGCAGTCAGTAACAGACCCACTTTTTTCTATGAAGATGCATGAATTAAACATTTAATTTAATATAATAGGATAAACATTACATTTAATAGGATGCTGATGATTTAACCATGTGCCTGTATAGCAAGGTAAAAGAAATGGTTAAGGCAGAGTGTCTAAACAAGCCAAATATGAGCCCACCCAACCTCAAGGACTTCTTCTTTTACAAGAGCTTAGGTTGTGTCATCTTGTCGAGACTCAGCCATGTCCTCCAGTGCATTACCAAATGCTCTAATTTCCTTGGCTAGCTTGATGTTTATTGTGAGGCTGAAATTGAAAATGGTCGGTAATGGAGCGAGCTTCACAGCCTTAGACCAATTCTGAATCTAAATTACTTGCTTCTTTTCAATGGCATCGACTGAGGAGAGCTTTGTGCGCCTCGTACCTAATCAACCCCAGTGTGACCCTAGATCCGTCGGCCCTCCTGGATTAATAATAAAATCCTTGGTTCAAACAATTATTCGACCTGAAATGGCTGGCCATTTTAGTCGGAAAATTAAAGAATGTGAAATTAATTTTTTTTTCCTCCAGACTCAGCATGTTGTAGAGCAGCACTTATTTTTGATCTCTGCCCCATAAACTTGATTTCCTTTCAAAGATTTTTTTCCCTCAGCGTGTGATGTCGCACACCTCTTGGCTGTCTTTTATAACTGAATGAGTGTAGCGACTGCTTCGGGCAGGGGGGGGGATGTGAAGACTGGCCATTCTCCTGAACTCCATATTATAGACTGGATGGGTCGGAATGTAAAGATTTATTAGATAACACTTGGGATTGATGCATATGATTTATGCACCCCAGGTTGTTCAGCCGTAGGAGATTATGCCTGCAAAACAACTGAGAAAAGAAAATTCAGTTTCACAGACTAGTAAAATGCAAGAGACTATCCACTCAAATATTAAATAAGAGATTGATTTCCTCTCATGTCCACTCACAATTTAGGGCTAATTTGGTGAACTTTATCTTAATTCGTTCTTCTACTTCCACTGGCCTAGATGATCTCATATGTGGATTAACTCTAGTAGCCACGGTACTTTGTGCAGACTGTGGAGTTCGCAGCTGTGCAGGTAGGGTGGGAGATTTTTGCAAGCATGGGACCTTTAGCCAGCTTGCAGGAAGAAGGTGAGGACTGACTCACTTGTGTGTACCATTATAAAAGATTTCAGATTAAAAGACTAATTGATCCATTTTTGTGTGTGTATATGCGTGTCCTGTTTGTCGCCATTAGAGGGCACTATGGCATCCGTCTGCTGCCCAGACCTCCAAGTGTAGAGGAGGCTATACTGATGTGCAGAGATGGAACCAAAGTGAGAGGTCTTAAATAACAGCGTCTAAGGTTCCAAACAAACAAAAATCATATATGTAGTTAATAAGATGCAGCATAGGCTTTTAATGGTAGGATAATGATATCTCTCCAAAAAAATCATGCGAGTGAATGTAGGATGTCCGGAAACAAGACAAAATAATATTATATAATAATAACTTGAACTTAGAATCTTTCTCTGTGAAGCCATTTGGTTTTGTTTTCCTTGATTATGTATAATAAATGAATCAATAAATATTTTTTGTCCTTACTTCTGGTCTTCAGTTAAAGCTGTTGCGTTGGCCTGTAGAGCCAAACAATTTAAACTTGTGAAGATGAAATGGAACTTGGAACATTAATAGCATTATTTTATTCAAGGACTGAGAATTTCACTTGCATAATTTTCCCCATCTCGAAACACAAAGCATGTTGTTGCAGAGTGCCTAGTGGAGTGTGTGTGTGTGTGTGTGTGTGTGTGTGTGTGTGTGTGTGTGTGTGTGTGTGTGTGTGTGTGTGTGTGTGTGTGTGTGTGTGTGTGTGTGTGTGTGTGTGTGTGTGTGTGTTCAGAGTTCAGGAAACACTCAGGAATCTTAAGGAGAAAGCAAAGGAAATGCATTGCCATGGAAACAGGTTCAGTGTCACTAAGGATGGGGGAAATAATTAGTGATGTTCATCCATTATATCTGTTGTCTGTTAAGGAGCTTTTTTTCCTCTTTTTTTTCTCATGGCCATTAAGACCCATTTTATATGTAGCATGTAATGTTTTATTTTAAGGTGATAATCCTTGTTATGGATCCAGAAAAAAAAACAGAGTGAGATGGCACTCACACGTACAACTAATGAATTTCAAACAGCATGATGGAGGTAGCTGTTTGTCTGTTGCATTGAGCTTATATAACACATTCACCAGTGTACGTTATAGAGGAGGGACTTCTATTTTTGCTAGTGTTTTGTCGAAATGAAAAGTGCAGATATGTGAAAGTTTTTGAGCAGTTGGCTAAACAGACTGCAGAAATGCTGTGTGCATATGTGTCCTTCATTACTCAAGTGATTTGAAAGTTTTTGAAAATGTTTGAAGAGTATTCTGAAACATTGTTGAAAGATTAGAGGCAGTGGCCAGAGATCTCATTTAAATATTTACCCCTTGACTGACTGATTATGTGGTTGTGGCTTGGCTATTTCCTTACCTCTATGGAAAGCCAGTAAGAAGCTTTTCATAAGCTAGAACCTGCAGAACTCATCTGCACGATTGCCTATTGACTTGTTGCTCTGCATATTTTGAAGGTAAATTTGTAAGCCTGCAGAGACACGTCTATCTCAGTGCTTTCACCCTGGCTTGAAAGGACAGTCTGATTAGGGCTTTCACCAGAAAAGACAGATTCTGCCCATATTTAATGCACACACCCAGAAATAATGCAACAAAGTCCAAGGTTGGCAAAATCGAATGCAGAGGATGTTGATTGAGGGAGCATTGACTGTCTTGTGCTAAAAGGCTCAAACACATAGAGGCCCGTGAATATATATATTTTTTGCAATACCTGCTTTTTCACGTCATGTTAATCCATAAAACATTGTGGTCCTAAATGGTGGCTTCATTATTCATACAAATTCAGTCATATTTTGGGTCTTCGTTGACTTTGGATGACACCCACCTTTCAGCTCGGTAACCTCACTGACATCAGAGCTTCCAGCCACACACAAAAACATACAACACGCACACAAAACCCTAGATTTGGTTCCTGCAACTGTCTGTTTGTCTCGCATTGGAAATTCAGCGGCGCGCCTCTCCTCTGTGTGTGAGTCCCTCGTCTCCCCCCTTTCTCTTAGTTGGCCGTCGGTTTCGGTGGAGGCAGGGGAGGATCATCACGTGGCCAGAAGGCAGTTCCTTCATTATGCAGCTGAAACAATAGTATGTTCATGGCTGCACTAATTATTATTCTGAGAATGTACCAATTTGTTACATCCAGAGTGACAGTCAGCCCGGGCCTTGAAAGGGGCAGCGCGCCAGCCATGGCAGTCAAGTGAAAGGGCTTCTTTCATTCAGACTAGTGGGACAGGAATGACCCTGTCGCATATGTGGGCAGAGGGAAGGGCTCCGTGCCAGCCTCAACAGTCTGTTACCAAGTTTCATCACTCAAGACTGGCAAGCCAAAGTCCGGCCAAGGCTTCGGTTAATGCCATTCATGGAGCCCGCCAAAATAACGGCCACTGTTGCTAGGGTTTTTTTTGGCTGGGGGGGTTTACAAAAAAGCAACAGCGTCACTCAGATTCGGTAAGATCTAACCCTTCTTTCCCTTTGAAAGATGGAATCAGCCCGTCGCTTTTTCCATTTCCAGCCGTCAAATGAATAAACAGTGAGCAACACAGGCTGAGAGAGTGCAATCTCCTGCCCCAATCAGTGGGGAATTCCCTGCTATTGATTTTTATATTTAATTTGATATCCAAGAGTTTTGTTTCCTATAGGCTAATAAGCTGTGCAATTATCTGAGCATATGCTCACTGCCAACCCCCTGCTGTGAAACAGAGGATGTTTTCTGATGTGCAATAATTTGATTAGAAATGTACTGTGCTCGCAATTAAACTACAGCTTAAGATGTCAAGAACATGTTCTGCACAAGTGCTATTCTCGCCACTCGCATTTAAAGGGATCAATTGAAGCAACTACCTTGCTGGCCTACGTCCTTGAGTCCACTTGTGAATTACAGTAAGTGCCCTTTCTAAGATGGCATATGGCAATTAAGGACATTTCTCTTGCAAAAGATTCAGAATCCTGATGTAAACATTGATATCTGAGCTCCATTTAACGGTTGATCCTCTGAATTGAATATGTGTATGTTGATGTGATTGTTGTGTCTTTAGTGTCTTGTCTGCCTAATAATCTGTGTTACACGGCACTAAAGCCAAAGTATGGTGACCTGGGATTGAGTGGCTTTGCATTACCTCTCATTACATAGCAGTTAATGACAGTTACATGTCCACCCTTATATTGCTGGCTAAAGTGTTTATTTATTTAATTTACTGAGGATGTGCTGATGTGCTAATAGTATTCCTTTATTGTGTTGATTTCTTAAGGGATGATTTTATTTTTGTTCTCCGTTAAATTCCCCTACATACGCAAACACGTTTACGAATGAACCACTATATTCACAGCAAACCATCAGAAGGTCTTTTCAGTAAGGCTGTATACACTACTGAAATGAATACAGTGCTCTCCTCAGTCAGATTATAATGACTAACTGACCTTGCATTTGACAGCACATTTTTAAATGTGTGTGTTTATACACAACATCCATTCTATGCTATAAACCAATAGATGCACCACAAAAATGAACTGTACACAAACTTATAGAAATACAATTATGGAACAAAACACAGAGCTGTTTGTGGCCTGCTCTAGTCTAGTGCAAACATCGCTCTAATGAGGCCATGGACAGCTCTCTCCAGTCCTGTTGAGGGGCCTGCATAATGAGTGGGCCTGGTCCGAATCGCTGCCTTAACCTATGGCATAGTTACAGTCCCCATTAATATGCATTATGGGCCCCCAGTTTTGTGAGGCCTCTCTGGGCTGCCCCTCACTGACAGACATTGTTAGCCTTTGGGTTACGAGCCCAGTGTTTTGGCAGCAGAGAGAGGCCCCGGCCCAAACCACACTCATTATGACATAATCCTGCATTAATCCTATCCTCTATTAATAGCTGATGACAGTGGCGGTTGGTTCACTCTCTCTCTGCCACCTTCCTCAGGGGTTAAATTGCAGGGGCGTCGCTATGCTAACGCTTTGTGAGTTGATTAATTTCCTTCAATGGGAAAGCAGACGTGAAGAAGCCAGTGGTGGGGGGCCTGCTTGTCTTTTTAAAGGCCTCTTCTTTTTTTTAAAAAAGGGGCCACCATTTTATTGTGCATGTTATTTGTTGAGGCTGTTGTGCTAGCTTTAGATAAGGGGAAATGGTTGTATAATTACTGTGGTTTTTTTTTGTTAAAACCATTGTATATATTAGTATTGTATATGTAAATCCTTCGTACTTCCAGTTATTAGAGGTTTGATGAAAAAAATGTCACATTACTGAAATACAGAAACACTGACAGCTAATACGTTCTAGTACTGCACGTCTGAACTGTGTGTTGCACGTGGTGTCATAGATGAACACCCGACAACACTGCAGCCACCCACCCAGTTAAGCACACACACAGGCCCACCCCATCAGACCAGGTCGATCCACAATCAGCACCAACCCAGTTAAGCACACACACAGGCCCACCCCATCAGACCAGATCCATCCACACTCAGCACCAACCCTTTTCATTCACCCCGTGCCCCCTGACACAAACAGACACACACAGCAGACAACAGAGCAACGTGAGACAAATATTTTAATGTTGACAAACGGGTGCCTCATGAAGGTGGTTTGTGAGGACACTGGGTGGGTTGAGGGACTCTAAGGTCAGAGCGCTGCCATCAGCGTGGAGTTACACACAGCCCTCTCTGATGCCACACTGACGCAAGCGGACACTGCGGTCAGTAACAAGCCCTTGTATTCACCACTTGATTGCCGCTGGTAGATGACTCAACCTCGATTCTGGGAAGACCTCCCGATTAAGTGACTGGCCCTCCACCCCACTGCATGTGTGAGTTCAGTTTTTGATCACTCTGCCAAAAAAAAGGCAAAGGAAAAGATAGTCCTGGCAAGAAGTAGAGCAGGTTGTTCCGGAAACTTCTAGCCGGAAGCTCCTTCCCTCAGGTCCCCCTGTCAGGTCCCCAGTCCTGGGCTGTCTCCCCACCCTTCTGGCTGGCCCAGGTCTTGCATTCCTGATGGCTAACGCTTAGGCGGGATGCTGCGGTCAGCAGTGAAGCAGCAGCTTTTGTTTGGAGCCCATGAGTCCGACGCAGGCTGACCTTTTCCATCAGACAAGCGTCATGTGCTCAGCCAAAGAGGAGGAGGTGAGCGCAGAGGCAAAGACGTGCACACAGCAGACTGGGCCACGCCGGTTTCCCAGCAGTAACCCTGGGACCGCCTCGGAGGAAATAAGGAAGCTGAGTTTGGCAAAGCAAGCAGTGTCTAAGCATTGTTTATGAGTCACTGCCCTTTGGACTGACATTTTATTAGTTTTATTTACATGTCATGGCTTTATTGAATTCTAACAAATTGTGTTTCCAGTGCATATTTGTTTCTTTTATTCAGATTAGTCTAATGAAAACATTATTGCTAGTAAAATCGGCCCCCACTTTATTTGGAACGGCCCTGGGTTAAGATCAGGTATAGGCTTAGCAACATGTACACCGTGCTCCATAGTTAAGGAATTCCACAGTATTTTGTGGCCACTTGAAATGAAGTTTGCCCATAATTAATGTTTATAAGCAACACAAGTCCAAGACGTATCTAAGAAATATTTTTCCTCTGGACATAATTTTTCATTTTTTCTTACCCATATTTCTGGGTAATTGGACTATGCGACACTCAATCACTTTAACTTTTCAGCAACACTTCCTACATTTCCAGGCCGTTATTACAGTGTCAGTTGGGTCACAAATGCTTTATTTGGTTATGAACATTTATTGAAGAGGCCCCCAAATTTGATGGAATCGCAGTAATAATATCTTCACAGTTTCTGTGAGGAGGAATTGGATTTTTTAAAGCTTCGTCATTTAATATCAGTCTGATTTGTGCAAGAGGCAATCTTTTCTTTTGAAGTCTTATCAAGCCTGTTGACATCGTTAATTCATGGGCATCCTCTCCACATGTAATCCCTGTCCATAAAACTAGATGTATATATATGCAGTATGTATAAAATAATACCACGAGTCCAGATCCATATAGAGCTGTCATATTTGACTCTTCATCACTCTCCCATCTAATTTTCTAACAGCTTACATCTGCCAGTAACCCATACTTATGTGGACTTCCTCATATGGCAGGCATCAGTCTGAGAGTGAAGGGCCACCACCATACTTCTTTTATGGTGCCTTCACAACTGTTGGATTCCACTCATCAGGCAAGCCACAAGTTCCAGAAGGCAATCAATTAAGCACCTCGTCCCCGGGGCATCCAGTCTAATATGGTGCAATATGGCCAGGCCAGAGTAATTAGAGGAGCCGTGAGCAATGGCACACGCTATGCCAAGCCTTTCCCCAGGGACTCTCTGTTAATTCAAAAAAAGAGCAGCATTGCCTTGGAATAGAACAAAATGTGACTGAGACTCAAAAGGATTTTGAGGAGCAGAACTGTTTCATGGTTCCATGGTTCCATGGTTCTTTGTTCAAGCATGAGTTTTTACATTTGTCGGCAAGTTAAAGTTAAATTCTTAGGGACCATCAACACTCTCAGCCACGTAGTATATTCCACCGTCAGTAACTACAAATAGTAGGTCAGTGTTCATTACTAGTATATGCACATTAAGACATACTTGGCTCTAATGCCCTAATGGCAAACACCACAAGAATTACTTGCGTTTAGCACCCAAACTGATAACAAATATGGCGTTGAATATAATCAATGGACGAATACAGTGATTACCATTTCTTGTTGTAGAAAAATTCAGTAATATTGCAAGATACTACACAGACTAGCTTCACAGACACCTTATGGGTCTTGGAACATTTTTCACTGACTTCCTTTGCCTCCAGGCTATCCAAATGTTGACGGTTTCTTTTAGATGGCCAAAAAAATCTCTCCTGTGCTAAATGGCGATATTTTTGACTGGAGCTGAAGCGTGAGCGTGCACCGTCAAGATGGCATCTTGTGGGCGGCTTTTGTGTGGCTGGAGCCGGCAGTGGCGAAACTGAGGAGCGCCGAATCGGCAGGTGCATGCCACCAAATTACCGCCTGCAATTTGCATTTTCCTCCTCCTAAGAAGCATGCCATTATCATATCAAAGGGAACTCACAGCAATGTCTAGTTTGGAGAGATGTGGCAGTGCTTCAATTTGAGCAATTAATGCAGGATGAAGACACTCGTCAAGCACCCAGAGTTCCCTGCATCCATCATCTTTGTTCCTGGCGCCTGGAGGATGAGGCGCTTTTTCACTGAGAGGGAGAGGAGAGTGTGGATTATACACATGCGCACACACACAGGCACACACCACACACCACACACACACACACACACACACACACACACACACACACACACACACACACACACACACACACACACACACACACACACACACACACACACACACACACACACACACACACCAAAAGAAACGTGCACACATACAAACACCGGTACATGCACACACACACACTTGCACACATGCATTCTAACATACATTCAGAACAAACATGTATATCCACAGTGCTTTTGATTCTTTTCTCCTTTCTCCTCCTGTAGAATCTGAAAACAAATAGGCATATATTACTGAGCTATTTATCTCATATGCTGTCATGGTTTCATTTCTCTGAGCGGTCTCTGACTCTTGTACTTTGAGGGAAATGGACAGTGTGGATGTCGGAGTCAGTGTTATATGAGCCTAATTAAGATTTATTACATATCCACGACTGGCCAATAAGTCCTCTTCAATAACTTCAATAATGCATTAAAGTTGTCATCATATTATTTGTGGATTTCATGACATCCATCATGTAGTCCACACATCACATTACTCGGAATGGTTTCTGAATGAATTCATTTGTTTTACTGTCGACTTCGACATCCTCTGCCATTCTCCCACAATTTGTTGGCCATTAAATTCAAAGCACAGTTAAATCAGGGCCATTATGGAACATCTTCTCTCCTGTTAAGAAACCATCTTGTCATTTAGCTTTTGAGGAAGTCTCCCCTTATTCTCTCTCTCTCTCTTTCCCTCCCTCCCTTGAATTGTTCTGAAGCACTATACATTTTCTTTGGGGCTAGCAAGACAGTATTAGTCACAGCTGTTCACTGTGATTTCCATTCCTTGCCTGGCACAGTCGCTCTGCCAAGTGCTTCTGAGTGCCTCTCCCATTCATGTGCCTCCTGCCAGATCGTCTCCTTATTTCTATGATAGTCAGCTGTCCCCTACCGCCTTATGAATTGAATTTGATGGGGAGTATTTTGTTTGGATTCCCTGCCAAAGCTGCCTGTACAGGAAAATACGTCTTGATAGTGTATCATGCCAGGCGGTAGCGTATTAAGGGGGTTGCCCTGCTACGGTGATTAGAGGTTAGTGGGGCGTAAAAACGATGAAGCAATACTACAGCAAATATTAGCAACAATGGAGGCCTCTCGTGTATAAATTGTATTGTGTTTGAGCATCAATCCCTACAGTGACTGGATTGGAGTCTCTCAACGGTTAGCGCGATGAATTGCTGCCACTGAAATATAGCCATTTATGAACTTTAACCAGTCTGGCTGAGGAGATGGGATTTTCCCAGTATGATTTTGATGACAGCTATTTTTTCCCATCATATAGGAGTGAATTAAAAAAAAAAAGGATTTCTTCAATGTCATCACAAGCCCAGGAGCTCCACCTCAGCATAGGTAGACATGGGTCGATGTAACGGGTGTTTCATGAGGTGCGGTATCTCATGTTTTGTTGCAGTGCAAACCTCAGGACGCGTCCGAACACCTCGCCGATTCCTTCTCAGCTTCTTCCACACGGACCCATCCTGTCTGTCGCTCGTCTTCAACAACCTTATCTATCCCTCTGATGATATTCCCTTTTCTCTTTCTCTCACTGTCTGTCTCTCACTCCCTTCTTCTCTCCTTCCCTCTCTTCCTCTCCGGTGGGGTTTGCACCCCATCCTTGATGTTTGTGACAGGCCGTGATAGGAGGACGCTCTTATCGCCATGGGGTTTCGGAAGGGGCCCGGGCTAAATTGAAAATTGCAAATGAAATCCATCCGGGTTTAAATTCATCAGCTATTATGTCAGATGACCTTTGGCAGCCACTGATAAAAATGAGCGAATGTTAGCTCTGATCCAATTTTCGACACTATCCGCTCCTTTCACTTCATTCGCAGTCAGACAGCAGCCTCACTGGAAGTGAAAATGATAGGGTTTCAAGAGAGCGCCATTGTGTTGCAGATTAAGATTTTCTCTGCCTATTTGCTGGGGTCGGCCTTGTGGTCCCCTGTCTGGTATTTCACCATTGTCCAATCAGTTTCAATATCTGCTTGAGAGGACATGTAAGCCATCCTCACTGATAAACACTTACAGGGGGAAATGTTGGACTTAATGGTTTTGCCACTGGGGTACTGGGGGGTCAGTGTGTACCAATATTGACAGGCACATGTTACTTTAATCTGACATTCTTAAGGAATGTAACAGACCTCCTGGCCCAATCCGTCCAGGCTTTGCTCTGAGCTTTCATTCATTATTTATCTCTAAACACAAATGTTCTTTTTTTGTCATTTCACAATGAAGGTTCTAGGGTGTTAGCCAAAAATGCTAGCTAAGCATTACAGTGTATACAGAATCCGGACATTTAGACTTATTGGACATAAGCTTTGTTGTTTACATTATACATATTAAAATAACAATGCAACCGTGCAATGTGATTTTATTCTACTGGCAGAAATCTAGTTGTTTGTGATATTATTGATTATTTGGTGTTGTTTAATTTCCATAAATAAATTAAGTACAATTGTCTCATTTATTGATATTTCAAGGGGGACCTGCCATGTTGAGATCTTTGTACACTTATCACTTACAGGCTAGGCTACATTTAACTGGCTAATTATGTCTAGCAGAACCTCAGATATTTCTTTACATTTGAATAATCAATAATAATTGATAGTTGAATATTTTTGTCTGTGATAGATGGAATAGTATTCTGATCAAAACGTATAGTAAGTAACTATATCTGAATTGTGATGTGTCAAAATCTAATGTAGTATGTAATGTAATGTTTGAATAATGATTCTTTATCTTGCACAGATTCTTACACACCGTTGTTCTAATGCATATATTTATATACAGTATTTAGGCTTATCACATTCATATTCACACCTGGAATCTTGAAGTGACCAATCAAGTTACTGTATGAGAACCAGCTGTTTCATAATGGCATATTCAGGGAAGGATTATGCAGGAATATGCATGAGATCCTTGAAAATAAATTACAAAGCAACAAGGGACTGGTATCTGTTGCCAATTATGGATGATTTCATCAAGATCAAATTCATACTGATGGATACCTGAAGTCCACAGCATTTGAGATGTTCAGGCACATACTGTATGCAACTGTATGTCTGTATGTTTACAAATGTTGTTGCTGATGAACAGTGTTGGGCTATTTAATACTGGTGAATGAAGCAGCCAATCAAATGCAAGCCAGGCGTCACAAATCCTTTTTTATTTCGAGTTGATGTTGTCTTTTTGTGGTTTGGTGGTTTTGACATTGCATGCAGAGTCATCAAATCACTGTGAAACTTCCCACTGGACTTGAACACGGCCTGCAGTCACACTTTAGGTAATATAACACTTCCACCTCTCCGATTTCACTTCCACCAGTATCAGCACTCTATCGTCTTAGAGATTACATTACTAACTTAAACACCCCCATTCAAAAACTGCCTCTGTTCAGCATCATTATTTCCATACACACATAAACACCCGGCGTGATCACAAACGTACAGGTGTGTAAGTCATATGATACACCTCTTAATCCTTCAAAGCCACGGAGGCTGCTGCGAGGGGTAACCTGCTCGGGATCTTCTGACCGGCTTTCCCTCTCTGTCACGCGGACTCTTTTGACCTCCTGAGCCACAAAAAAAGGGGGCCTGATTTCCCAGGGCACCATTGTGTGCTTTGATTAAATGTGTCATGTGTAATTGTAGCCTGGTGAGAAACACTGAGCCGGGAGGACCAGGACGGATGTTTGAAGTCATGATGAGGTGTCCCTGCGGAGCCTCGAGGGCATGTGGAGGGGGACAGGCAGGGGGGACGGGAGATGTGTCACATTTGGGAAAAGGGACAACCCTATTCGTCGTCACTTAATCCTAATCGCTACGGGCAACTCTCACTGTATCAACAGCAGACATAGTGGCCAGAGTAAATAATAGGGAGGGCATGTTATAGAGGGGTCTGTAATGGGGCTATACTGAAGCACAGGCATACACTGTGTTGTTATAATTCTTTATGTGCACATGTATATCTAAATACACGCGGCATGTGCAAGGTAAGGTATGCAGTATGTGTATATACATATATATATATATATATATACAGTACATATATATATATATATATTTTGTATACATTGCCCTTTTTTATAAGTGTGTTAGTGTGTGTGTGTGTGTGTGTGTGTGTGTGTGTGTGTGTGTGTGTGTGTGAAAAAAGCAAGGGTAATGTAAAATAAAGACAGCCATTTAGGGGGGGGGTGGGCGTGGGGTGCTTTATTTCTGTTTTATTTTGCTCATCCCCAAAAGCCTGTGGATGCTCCGCCCCTTGCACCTGTCACAGGTGCTGGTCATTAATCAGTTATTACTGCAGTTTATTTGGCGGCTGACAAGTTGCAATTTCCCCCTTGATTTGGGACGTTTGTCAGGTGGGAATTATGGCAGAGCACATGTGACAAAACACATCACCCCCTTTTCTTCCCTTCCCCTCTCCCTGGCTCTTGGCTTCTCCCTGGTATCTCCCCACTCTCCCTCTCCAGTTTTTCCACAAACAATATCTGGGACTCTGAAGTAATAAGGCGGAATGTATAATTAATTACCCTGCTTGCTCTAATTAAGGATGAATAAGTTGTGTCCCTCTCATCATCACAAATGTGGAGATGGGTAATACCAGTTTATGCTATATTAACTGCAAATATGCAATCCTTCTGAGAGCACTTTCCTTGATGAATTTGATGAATGTGACAATAATTAGCAGAGACAGATGAGAGCTAAATTACTACTGACAATGTAATGCTATCCTGCTCGAGGGCTCGGGAACATGGCAGGCTAACATGGCGCGGCCTGAGCCCCATTTCTAATTAATAGTCTTTCTGCCAGTGGAGGGAAGAAAATGGATGGTAATTGTTTTCGTCAAAGGCAGTAGGGAGCTATCAGGGTAATAAAGTTAATTAGCAGAACAAACAACCTTTCTCTGCCTTACCAGAATGGGCAAAAAAGTGTCATTCAGTCTGGGGTGGGGAAGATATGACGAGATTAGATGATAGCAAAGGAAATTTTACACCAGAAAACAGGGGAGGAAAATCAATTATTCTATTCTTTTTTTCGCTCTCTTGTTGCAGTGTGTGAAAAAAACACACATGCACACAGAGACACTCACATACACACATGCACATATAATTTCCCACTGAATAGAAAAGGATTTTTTTTTCTCTAATTTTGCGGCGCTATCTTTTTACTCATTTGGAAGATCATTTATTTTTGTGTGCTTCCTCGAGAGTGGAGTCTGGCGCTGGTATCTCTTCATGGTTTCGCTTGCCTGACTCCAGAATTTAGTCAAAAGCAATTTGTGTGCCATCAACTTTGTAATGATCAAAAAAAAAAATGCTAAAGCCATTACAAAACTGAATTAGACAATGATTAGAATTATTTCAAACCTGAATGGGGAGGAGATATTGCAAATAGCCTGACATTTCCCCCTCTCTTGATGACACTGTGATTCTCACTGGCAGGTCAGGTAATGAAACTGTGTTACCAACAGACGGCCCAGAGGCTCCGGGACGCGGCGCTCCGTTTCACTCCGGGCGTCTGACTACACCTGTTACCCCAAGCGTAGTGAATGAAGTAAACACACACTTGACGCACCGCGGCCCCTTCTAGTCTCGTGTCATGTCTCATCTCCCCAGATAATTCCACCCAGGCAAATGTAGGGAAGTGTTTGTACACAAGGTGGTGGTAGCAACACTTCTTCCCCCCCAGCATATAGAAGTTGTAGGATGGCTACCCCACTGATTGAAATAGAGATGGATGCTTCTGGCACAGCAGATCTGTGCTCTGATGTTTTTTCAAATGTAACTTGTCAACTTGTCAGAGTGAGTACAAGTGCACGGTAAAATGATACCTCCCACGTGAGCACTTTCTATATGCTGAAAGGTGGAAGTTCTAATATGTTTCCTTTGTGCAGAACAACCGTTGAATATCAATGAGCAGTGTTAAAGAAATGTTTTGTTTTCTTAGAATACCATCTGAGTATCATTTTAATAAACTGAAGTTAGTCATTGGTGGTAACTCTAGATTTAATTTATAGCCTAAGGTCCGTTGATGACACTGGATTTAGTCTTTGTGTGTGGGTATACATATGAGAGAGAGAGAACGAGAGTGTGAGAGAGGGTGTATGTGTGTGTTTTCATTCCACGACTGTAGCTGTCCGTTTGTGTGTGTGTGTGTATGTGTGTGGTTTCCAAGTGTTGTTTTGTCCTAACGTGATGCCGGCCAGACATCACCTGGGAGCAGTGATAGCTTATCAAAGCTGAAGCAGTCCCTCTTCAACACTGCCAGATAATAATGGCTTTCTATTCATCCAAGTGGAAGCGGGGGAAACCATGGGAACCACTGGTCAGCTGACAGCTGGATAGACAGGTTGACGGCCCCAGTGGCATCATGGGACATAGCTGTCACCTGATGTTCCCATTACCCACTGAGATAACCTTCATTGTGGCAGCGCAGAAACAAAGACTTGGGTTTACAGGGAAGGAGTGTCTGTTGGTCTCGCTCTGTGTGTGCGTGTGAAAGTGTGGAATGTGTGTGTCTTAAAAGTAATGGAATCAATCTTAATTGCACTGATCAATATCCTGATAGATAATAGATCTTCACTCACATAAGTACCCTTGCTTCTATGTGTGCTCTGTTATATATGCACGGTCAGGCTAATGTTCCAATAGTAGGTCTACAGTGATGGGTATACTTACATATAGGACTGTAAGGAAAAACTCTTATAGATGCACGGTCAGGCTAATGTTCCAATAGTAGGTTCACAGTGATGGGCATACTTACATATAGGAATATATGGAAAATAAGAGACTGTTTGAAGTTTGCTGACTTGCTATCGAAAAGGAGATGTTTTAGAACTGAATGTGTGACATAGCAAAATGCAATGCCAGTACCTAATTCTGCACAACAGCAATTGCACACTAAGTGCAGTATTTATATTTTATAAAAGCCAACTTGTCAGTGATTTGACTCTTCCTCTATGGACATTTTTAGCACATCTTCAATGAACCCACCTGCTTTTCACCTTTGATACAGCCACTGGTAAAGCAAAGAAAAAAAATCCCTTTTTGCTGTGTGACACTAATAGTATGTAAATTAAAGAGATCTAAATTTAAAATTTGAATAATGCAGAAGATTCAGTTGAGGTCAATCATCTGAGTGTGTGGGGGTAGAGGTCTCTTATCACCTAAATGTGTATTAATGCTGTTTCAAATGTACTATACAGGCAGTTCCTTGTTTGGAAGGTGAGGTCATTGAAACTGGGGATTTGCTGACATGCAACTATGTAGCGCTTTCCTAGGATGTGTCTGTTCCTCCTGCATGCCCCTGCTGTTGCTTCTTGGCTCATTCATCTTGTAAGGCAATATTTGGGCTTTGACTTGATGTACTGTCATTGCTGATGACTTTCCATGGGGGCCTTGCAGACAGCTTCTTTCAATGTGTTCTGTGCGGCACAGGCTCATACGGCTAGTTTGTTTCCACCTGATTGCATTCTGGTAGAAGGTGTCTTTGATCAGTAGTGGTGTTAGCGATAATCAGTGGTATTGTACATCTTTGACCTATGACACGCTACAACCGGAAAATGGAAACGACTGGTGATTTGGTTGGACTGTAGTCAAAATATGAAGGCTGTTGAACAGAGAAACAGGAGTGTATTCCCTTTTGGTGACCCATCTTTTGCTGTAGTGGTCTTAAGCCAGATGGTAGGGTCTCGCCCCACAAGGATGTTATGTTGTGTTAGATATGACAGCATGAGGGAGGAAAATACCGGGTTGATTCCCTTTGAAAGTCAGCTTCTGTAGGTTCTTTGTAGAAGGTTCTATACCGCTTACCATAATGCATTTATTAGACCTATTAACCTCAGATAGCATCAGACCATAATGTTTGCTGTCTTCCCGACCTGTGTGACAGTTGGCATTGTTTAGATGATTGGTGGCGATCATGTGAGAGCTGCTGGTTCCCAGGTAAATAGCTTGTTAGTTATTCCAGACCCAGCAGGGACTCTGGTCATTTGCAGTTTGACTTCTGCAGAAACTGGGCCAATGTAAATCTAGAGATGTGCAAAATGCCTTTGTTAGGAAACAAGCCTCTTCAAATGTGCTAAATTCCGCAGCCCACAAGGGGGGTGGGGGGCTGGGGGGGGCTATGCATGTGTGTGTGAGCGCATAAACACACACCTCTCATTGTGATGCGCCTGTACTGCGGAGGTGCCAGCCACTTGACAATGCCTTTCAGCAGGCCAGGCACAAAGGGCCCTCTTGCGGGGCCTGACAATGGCGCTAACTGGGGCTTCTGCCGTGCTAATGTGGGCCAAACTATCATGCAGATCCGGGGAAACTGCTCTCTCCTCCTCCCAAGCACCGGCCCCTTTGTTTTAAAGATGTAGCTCCAGGGCTAATTGCTTGACAGGTTTCTCAGTATGAAAGAGATTAGGAAGTATTTGGCAGGGTAAGGGATGACTTAGTGGAGCGACAATTTGTACTAATTTGTTGGAGTCAAACCTAAAGACCTAAAACCTAAACCTAAAGTATGGGATTGGCTAAGCATCTTAACCCTATTATTGGGGTGTTTGGGCTGCTTATAAACAACAATGGCATCATCCCACACAAGCAGCAGGAAACAGGAAATGAGGAAGACCTATTGGCTAGATTGCTAAGCAGATTTAGAAAAATTAGTTATTTCCTCTTTTAAATTCACTCAACTTAATAAGGCATCTGTTGTTATGCATTTGCTTACTTGATTTACATATGCCAGTTTGAATGACAGATATATCCAGCTGCTTAAGCTCAATATCATTTATGTGTCTGCAAATAAAGTTACCTCTACAGTAACTCTACAGACATTAGCAGCTCATTAGGGCAACAGTGTTCCTGCAGGTGTGATGATGAACACTGAGGAACACCCCCCCCCCCCCCCCCCCCCATCCCCCCCCCCCCCCCCCCCACCACCACCCTCCTCCTCCAGGACTCCAGTGGGATGACCCCCTCCTCTCCTCTATACCCCCAGCTGAGGGAAGCGAGACATCTCACACCTCCTCAGGGCAGATTTTAGGGAGGTGGGGGGTGTGGGGTGGGGGGGGGATTACAGCTGCTTTTCACTCGGTGGGGTGTGAAAACACACACACACACACAGTTATACAGCTCCTCACTAGAGCTACTGTTTAACACCGTTCCACTCTGTTTGCACTGCTGTTGGATGACCAGGGGCCTCCCGCCCTCCTCTACCAACAGCCCCCCCCCCCCACCAAAGTGCCATTGTGTGGCTCGGTGTCTGACGTCTACCCTCCCTGGGTCCTCCTTCCTGGCCCTCGGGAATGAAAGGAGAGTGTTTATTTAGTTTGAGTCTTTGAAACACTGAAGGAGTGCGTCATGACATTAAACGAATAAAGATGCGAGAACATGTAGTCCAAACATAGTCGCTGGTTGCGAAAGCATTAGGATGTTGTTGAGATGTAGTTGTATTTACTGACCTGGACTGTTTGAGGTGATAGCACTCAGTGAAGATTGTTAGTCTCCACCAAGGACACGCCATTTTCATCTTTATCACTCTAGGGATGCTCTGAGAAAAGAGGGATACGATGGCTAGAGGAGATCTGCCTTTAAACTATGATGTTTGGATGTTACTTCACAACACTGTCCTTACTCAGAGGAGATCTGCATTAGCTGAACAGTTGAGACAGCTAATAAGCCTTTCCTTGCTGTAATGACACATCAGTTTAGATAGTGAAGTCTAATATATGGTGAGACAACACATCTGACAGCAGGCATATAGTCGTTCTATTGTCTCCCTCTAGCAAGCCATTGCCCCAATAGCCTTCTTACTAACTACCACTATCGTGGGATCAATGTCATATTAGCAGCTGAGTGAAGTCAGGTATAAACAGAGCTACTGGAGATTTAACATGAGGAGCTAAGCGTTGAGAAATATAACATCTATTTGCTGTATTTTCATCAACTTTGACACAAAAATGTAGTTACGAATATTCACCCGTTCTGTTAGTAATGGGTAGTCTAGAATGTACAAATACAATTTCTCTTTTCAGCTGAGCCTAGTAGTAGCCTTCAGTTCACAATTAAAAGTTTTAATATAAATCATAAAAATCACAAATGATGGTTTAGTTAATGATATGTATCTTGGAATCTGGAAATATTTTGATCATTGTATTTCTTTAACTTTAATTTAAGAATTTAATCTTAATTAATCAGCCAGAGAAAGGTGCTCAGGCAGCCCTATCACAGTTAGAGCGACAATGGTGACAAGGTAATCATGGCTATTTTTGTGGTGTGTGTGTGTGTATGCGGAGGTAATAGTCATTGCAGAGAGTGTGATGGGCAGGTTCACACTGAGAGAGACAATGGAGGATGTCTTTCCTCACCTCCCGGTGTGACTTATTTGGACAAGAGGCTGTAAAGAGGTGACAAAGTTGGTCCCTTCAGCTGTAAGCAGGTATGCTCTCAGTTGCCTTGTCCTCGGGCACCAGAGTCCCCTGTTACAGGTAATCATGCTCTCCCACCAGGGCGCCATGATCACTTACCTGCTGATGTTGGCAGGATGGCCACCTGCTGTACCTGTGAAATGTGTGTGTCTCTGTGTGTATGTACATGTATGTGTGTGTGTGCATTTATTTCACAACGTGCACCTTTGAATGGCCTGTGGACATATAGACATCACCCCAAGCCTCCTGCACACACATATTCTAACGACTGACCTTGCGGTTCTAATGAAACAGTTTAGCAACTGTGACCTCCTCTACGACCCCATGATGTCCCTAGTGGTTCTGATCATGGCTAGTTCTGCTCAGTGCTGTGTGATGGTCAGGGTGCTGTGTGCTGTGTGATGGCCAGGGTGCTGTGTGATGTGATGGCCAGGGGGTGTGTGATGGCCAGGGTGCTGTGTGATGGCCAGGGTGGTGTGTGATGGCCAGGGTGGTGTGTGCTGTGTGATGGCCAGGGTGGTGTGTGCTGTGTGATGGTCAGGGTGGTGTGTGCTGTGATGGTCAGGGTGGTGTGTGCTGTGTGATGGCCAGGGTGGTGTGTGCTGTGTGATGGTCAGGGTGGTGTGTGATGGCCAGGGGGTGTGTGATGGCCAGGGTGGTGTGTGCTGTGTGATGGTCAGGGTGCTGTGTGATGGTCAGGGTGGTGTGTGATGTGATGGCCAGGGTGCTGTGTGATGGTCAGGGTGGTGTGTGCTGTGTGATGGTCAGGGTGGTGTGTGATGGCCAGGGTGGTGTGTGCTGTGTGATGGTCAGGGTGGTGTGTGCTGTGTGGTGGCCAGGGTGGTGTGTGATGGCCAGGGTGGTGTGTGATGGCCAGGGTGGTGTGTGCTGTGTGATGGCCAGGGTGGTGTGTGATGGCCAGGGTGGTGTGTGATGGCCAGGGTGGTGTGTGCTGTGTGATGGTCAGGGTGGTGTGTGCTGTGTGATGGTCAGGGTAGTGTGTGCTGTGTGATGGTCAGGGTGGTGTGTGATGGCCAGGGTGGTGTGTGATGGTCAGGGTGGTGTGTGATGGCCAGGGTGGTGTGTGCTGTGTGATGGTCAGGGTGCTGTGTGATGGTCAGGGTGGTGTGTGATGGCCAGGGTGGTGTGTGCTGTGTGATGGTCAGGGTGGTGTGTGATGGCCAGGGTGGTGTGTGGTGGCCAGGGTGGTGTGTGCTGTGTGATGGTCAGGGTGGTGTGTGATGGTCAGGGTGCTGTGTGATGGCCAGGGTGGTGTGTGATGGCCAGGGTGCTGTTGGATGAGATGCGTAGTGACAGTAGAAGACACCAGGTGCAGAGGTGTGATGATGGCGTTGAGGGGCATTAAGAGGTGCAGTGATAGCGTTTAGGGGCATTAAGAGGTGCAGTGATGGCGTTTAGGGGCATTAAGAGGTGCAGTGATGGCGTTTAGGGGCATTAAGAGGTGCAGTGATAGCGTTTAGGGGCATTAAGAGGTGCAGTGATGGTGTTTAGGGGCATTAAGAGGTGCAGTGATGGTGTTTAGGGGGCATTAAGAGGTGCAGTGATGGCATTGAGGGGGCATTCATCATTGGGCCTCTGCTGTAGACAACACTGCTGCCTGCCCACGTGTGCTTCAGCTTCACATCACATTAATTCAGACCCTTGGAAAAAAGGGTTCATATGGCATATCAAATCCATCCTTCAGATTTAACATTTCAGGAAAGTTCAAAGAACTTCAGAGACACGTCCTTCTTATTTATATTCACAGTTACATGGCGTAACTTTACAAATACTGTGAAGTGAAACGAACTCTATGTTTGTATCAGTGGCTGCATGTAAAGAGAATCAGTAGAATCTGTGAAATAATAGATAGTGGTGGAAAATCTCCATGGAAACATGCGCTAGGTAGCAATTTGGATTTGCTGGTCTAAAAATAGTGTCATTATCACAATGAAATTATGCGGTAGCTATTTATGCATTCACTCTGAGAGTGAACAATTAGACCCCACAGATTGGCACCCCAGCGTAAAGGAGCAGCATGGGGCGCACATCCACGCCATGTGCTCGAGCTGCTCCAGACTCACTTTGTTTATATTCATTTCACAGTTCCCCACTGGGTCCCATTAATAAAACATAGGAAAAATGTTACATATCTCTCATTTCAAATTAAACAGATTCAGAGTGGGCTCTGAAGTAGAGAGTGCGTTATCTGCTTTGTAGGTTTGTGTCATGTGCACCTGCTCAGACTGTGGGTATGTTTTTTTTCTGAAGGGGTCAGTAATGTCTTCATCCACCATTTTTGGAACATCTTTTTCAAGTTCTTCTAAAGACTACAAAAACATCCGCTAAATTGTTGTGCAAAGTGGATGCACTCGACATGTCTATCTTATCTTGAGATGTCTGTCTGCAGTAATAGCCCCAGGCTATCAAAAGCCCCCCTCAGAGCCTCTGAGCTTATCATGTCTTGCTGTGCTCCTCAGACCTGTTCTTGGACCCTTTTATATGCTCTGCAAAGGCATCCTGGCTTGTATTAGGAAATGACTGGAGTAGTGAAGGAACATTTATATTGCTGCTAAAATCAACTTAAATATGAATTGCACAAATCTATGTTGTTTTCATTCAATATGTCAGGCACAAATTTGAATTTTATTTTCTCCAATGAGAGAACTATTTTCATTAAGGAATTCCTGTGTTCCTATCAATTCTTGTGTTTGCCACCATGATCATGCCTACACTATTGACTGCTAAATGACTACATGTAAATGTAAATGTATTGACCAGTGAGTTCTGGAATACTGCTAATACCTTTATGTTGGATGTCCTCTTCGCATTACATTGTAGTAATATCTGTATAGGTACAAGCATCTCCTTTCCTGGGTCAGCTGACATGCTCTCCGTCAATCATTATGGCCTATTCAATTTCATATAGGCATTTTGTCAGACATTACAATGCTCATTAATAGGAATATTGGTAAAATCCACTAAATACTTCAAATCTAGTTTTGTTTGTTCCTTGCTGGCCGGCAGTCGTTTAGGTCACTCCAAAAAGCATTATGGGGGTTTAAAAATGGCTTCCGCATTAGCCCTCTGTGTCTCAGTAAGGCGCTTAAATGTTGGCGGGTTGACTCCGAAGCCTGTCTTACATCGTCATCCATGAATAGAGGGTCTCTCTTCCGAAGTTGAGGCCGTCTTGGTTGGGTCCCATCTGCTCTGATTGAAAGCGTATGAAAGGTTTTTTTTTTCTCCCCTCCTTTTTCCGGATTGTTCCTCAACCCATTGAAAGTACTTGCCCTTGTTGGCAGCTGAACATTCTGGCCTGCCACACAGGGCCCAGACATAGCCCCTTCATCCCCTCCCTTTCAGATCACACTTTCTCAGGCCTTTCAGGCTCAGAAAGAGAGAGAGAGAGAGAGAGAGAGAGAGAGAGAGAGAGAGAGAGAGAGAGAGAGAGGGGCGAGGAGAAAAAGCACCAACTAAAGTCTCTGGCTTGATGTTCCAGTGTGAGAGACGTTCAGAATGAATGATTACTGAATGAATAGCTTACATACGTATGTAATGATTATACACACAGTACATACTAGGGAGCAGTCTTCACATATGTAGAAAAGAGATTTTTCTGTATATTTTAAATCAGTTATTGAAGACTTACTGTTCCCCTATTGTGGTGGACTTGAAATAAGGCTTAACCATCCTATAGTGAACACCAGTATCATGATTTTGGTGCTATTGTTTAATTGGGGGTAATGAGTAATTATATGAAGAACTTGGCCACACCAGAAAATGTGTATCAAGGTCATTTAGAGTATTCCAGCATGAATTCAGATATGCCTTATCTGTTGTCCACATGCCTTTCTGTTTTCAATGGGAAAGAATGGCCACTCGCACAGAAAGGCAGTCCTGCCCAGTGCCATCCCTCATTCAAGGTCTTTTGTGCTCCACCATTTAAAGAAGCTGTCAAGTTCTTTCTGCAGTTGGCAGGGAAGGCCAAATCTACAGTGCCACCGAAGTGACAAAAAGGAAAGTTTTTTTTTGTGTGTCTGTATATTTGCGCGCCATTGTAGCAGCAGAGTGAAGGGGAATTTGAGCAACATGTAATTTACTCTTGAGGCTTTTACTGTACGTAGCTTTAGTGATGGTAATTTCTGCCTTTGTAGGTGTGAAAAGATAACCATCAATCAGTTGTCAATTGGTCAATTGCAGAAGTGATGAAAAGGAGAAGGTTGAACAATCCCCTCGCTCTGGCTACCTAGAGGATTCAGAAGCAACAGGAAAACGTGGAAGCCGGAGCAGTCTGGGAAGTGGATTAGGCACGCAGGTGCAGACCTGGTAAGACCCTCTATTGACTTCTGCTTATGCTACTGACAATATTTATAACCCTTACATGCACATCTTCTGGGTTTGAATATAAATGCAAATGCTTTTATAGTTATTTTATAAAGGAGATCTGATCACTAGCACATTGTTGTTCGTTTTCCAGAGTATTTTTCTTTAAGTTAAATCTTACAGTAACAGCATTTTTTCACTGTAGTCTTGCTTAGAAAAAAAAATCTTGCATGAATAACAAGTTGTGCTTTGTACTTTCTGAGGTTTGCTTTTCATAATATATGAAAACTGACATCAGTTTTCTCACAGGCTTATATGAAAGTGGTTCAACTTTTAGGGTTTCTATTCAGAGGATCTTGTCTTAATGCTTTTAGATCTGTAAATCCAGTTTGAATCACTCCGAATGAAAGAAAAAGTGTTTTTATTGTGTAGTCTGGTACAATGCGAAAACATCCTGTCCTCCCTTTCCCTTGCCTCTCCCGTCTCCGCCGATATTGATTTTGGTTTACGTCTGCTCCGTCCGCTGGCTGAATGAAAAGGATTACAGGCCACGAAAGGATGAGATATCATCAGCTTGTAATCCAGCCCATGGTTTCCTAGCTGCCGCATTGTCTATTCTGTTCCGCTATGTGAAAAATGTTGAATATCAACAATGGGTTTCACTGCTGTATTGTTGAGTTTTGTATGAACTAATCTTGCTTCACTAAAAAAAAAAGACCTACAGCTTGGACAAAAGTCTATAGCCAGTGCATTCCTAGCCCCTTGTTCACAGAAGCCAGGCTGAGGCAAGGGGAAGACATGTTAGTCTTGTGCTCTCCACTGCAGTCAGGTGCTGCTCCTGCCTCACTCTCCAGGAGCTTTTTTGGGGGAAATACTGTGGAAATGTCAGCATGTCTAGGCCAGAGGGGGAAAAAATCAACTGAGAGGCCAAGGTAAGCTCTCTGGGTGACTGCTATGCTGCTATCCTCCTGGGAGGCTAGGCTCTGCTCTGCACTTCTCTGCCCTGTCTGCCTGCTGTGTGTGTGTGGAGCCCAGTGGCCTGGTGTAGCTCAGGTGTGCGTCTCTGTCGTCAGTGCTCTGGAGAGCCACCAGGGGGAATGTGCACCAGCTGGGGTTGTTTTGATTTGGGGTGCAGATTGCCAGGGAGCGAGCCGGCTGAGGCGGTGCAAGTCCAGGCAGAGAGGGGTTTGGGGAGGTGTGCAGTACTGGCTAGAGTTTATTTGACGTGTTTGCTCCGTGACAGTCAGTCGTCTCAGTGGTCCTGCACCTGTGGAGGAAGAGAGAGAGAGAGAGAGAGAGAGAGAGAGAGAAAAGAAAGGGAGAGAGGGGGATATATATGCTGGTACCCATCTTTCTTTCTCTTTTGACTACAGCTGCTTTGAGTTTTGGCTCTACTCCGACAATGTGTGTGTGTTAACTGAAGCTCAGGCGAGAGGAGAGATTTTTTGCCGCCAGCCCTCCCCGGATGGAGACTAGAGTGGCGGAACTCAGCAGCTCAGGGGACACGAGGCAGGATGAGGGTGGACTGTTCTCCTGTCGGGGACTTTAGGGGGGGGGGGGGGGGGGGGTATGTGCTTCACGCAGTGCCTTTAAAAAACATGTTACAGATCAGCGAGGAAGTCAACACGTGTTGATCTCGTATGACTGATGAACTAGACGTTTTTTTTCCCCCTTTCTGGAATACTGTTGAGATTTGAAGTTGCCATTTACCTCAGTGCATCCATCATCAGTGAACTCTTTCTTACATCTGTGTTTTGGATTTGTTTCATGTTATGTGTGGCAGTGTGGTGAACGTGAGTGGTGAGGGGTAGGGTAGTGGCAGTCAGTGATGGCGTGGGGGGCTGGGGAACACGAGTGGCTGTGTGATTGTGGCTCTTTTGTGAGGGCAGGAGAAATGGCAGGCTGGCTGGCTAGCTGCTGTGGTCAGGGCGGTGGGAGTTCTCTGCAGGTTAAAAGTGCTGCAGTGCCTGTGGGAGTTCTTGGCTGGCAGCTGCAACGGGCAAATAGCGGCACCGTCCGCTACCGGGCAACCTGAGATCCACGTCCACGGCAACAAGGGGGAGGGGGGTGGGTTGCTGGGGTTGAGTTCTAGGAAGACTTAAATCCTGCAACCACCGTCTAGCATTGTCCATGTAGCAAAGTATGGACACGATAATGCAAATATACACATGGAAAAAACACACACAGATATGCACTATGATACACACACACACACACACATTCATGCAGACATGCGCACACACGTACACACTTAGGAGCACATACGCATGCACACAAACACACACACACACACGCACACACACACACACACACACTCACTCACTGCACCCTCCGCACACATTTCCCTCAGTCATTTCTGCTCCATGGCTCTGCACAGTTGCTGGAGTCTGAAGTTTTCCCCTTCCTTGCCCATCATTGTCAGTCAATTATAGGGTGGAACTGAACTAGAAAATCTGGTACAATCTAGCAATTAGTACAAAGGGTTTCCAGTGTAGTGTAAAGGCAGGGATGCTGGAGCCCCGACGGCTGGAAAAAATAGCCCTGATTGGGCACGGACAGTGGAGGTTAGTGCCGCTTGGGCAGCCCCTAAAGAAGCTGCCTCCTACCCCACAGGTCTGGCCAGTGGAGGAGCACATCTCAGGGCAGCTTTTTTTAGGACTCCCTTTGTTGGATGTGTGTCCGTGTGTGTGAGCATGAGTGTGCATGCACGTGTGTGTGTGTGTGTGTGTGTGTTTGTGTGTGTCCGTGTGTGAGCATGTGTGTATGTGTCCTCTCACCCCAGACCCACCCCCCGCCCCCCAATCCCCAACTCCTCAACCCCCCTCCGCTTGCTCATCACCCATCCTGGCCATTACGTGCACTCTAAGTGAGTGGGGTAACAAAAGAGCAAGTTGTGGAAAGTGCAAGCAGGCGACGTGGCTCTGAAAAGGGACTGGATGTTAATGTAGTGTGGTGGTGGTGAGCCTCGCGGCCAGTAAATGCACCGCCTTTTATGTTCCCCCCTCGAATGTTGCGGTCCAAAAAGCACCGCGATCTGTTTTTGGTGCCTGTTTTTGTGCTGTGGATATTAAGACAGCAGGGCTGCGGCACACAGATGGGCCCAATGCCTGAGATTGATCCACACTTGTTCAAGTTGCTCTCTGTGGACAGAAAAAACAGTCACAGTATTGGGAGTTTTCATTTCAAATGCAACATTGTCAATGGCTAGTCGTCAATAAATGAGTTTGTCCTATGTTGTTCATACTGTTGAATTTCATGTATTAACCTGAAACAAACATGAACAATCATTTCTAGTTTCTACATGTCTAGTTCACCAAAAAGGCATTTGTTTACTTGGTTTTACCTAAACCTATTTTTCACTGTATCAACGTTGTATCTCCACAGACATATTAACAATTCATATATTTTATGAAGTTGCACAGTTCACACATAGTTTGTAATACATTTCAGATATTTGCTGTCATTGTAGTTTGACCAAGGATTTGCATTTCAAAGTGTCATTAAGCCCTTTTAAAAGCTTGTGTTTGTTTACGTTTAATGTTTTATGAGCCATTATCCCAGTGTTCCTTTGATCAGCTACAACATGGAAGAAAGCCTGGCTTTGATCACTGGAATTGAGTTTATGTGTGAGGCCGCTACAAAACAACATTTATGCTTCTTTTTTAACAGCTCAGAGGAAATTAAGCCCTTATTTTTGCATGTTTGTTTTTTGTCTTTTTTACTGAAGAACTTGATGTTGAAGAACTTTCCCACTGACTCCTTGCCTGTGAATGTGCATGTTTGTGTTTTTATAGCAGTCTATTCATTTCACCCAATTCGCTATGTGGAAGCAGGTCTAATACTACAGCTATTTGGTCTGTGATGCTTCAGTTGCTCATCAGTTTGTCAGTGAGCATGTTTGCTAGAGATGATCAGTTCTGTAAGTTATTGCTGGCTCCTCACTCATTACTCCTGATGCCTGGCCACTCCACAACTCATGAATGTGCCGCTCAGGAAACAAAGAAGGCCCAGGCAGGCTTGGATGTAAGAAGGCAGGCAGGCAGACCCCCACGCTCACTGCCCATCAAGGACACCCACCCCCCCCCCCACACACACACACTCTCTTCTCCACCTCCCCCCACCCCTCTGCACGCATCCCTCCATCCTGCTGCCTCTTCCTCTCCACCCCAGCGTGACACGGCTCCTCTTGCCTACCCCTCCAAGGAGCCGGGGCCTTTTGTTTCTCCAGCTTTGTGTTCACCCTGCCAGCTCGTGCTTGCCTCTGATCTCCTCTCCTATCCTCTCCTCTCCTCTCCTCTGCTTCCCTCTCCTCTCCTCATCTGTCCTCTCCTCTCCTCTCCTCTCCTCGGCTCCCCTCTCCTCTTCTCTTCTGTCCTCTCCTCTCCTCTCCTCTTCTCTCGGACTGCCCCTCCCCCTCTCTTTTGAGCCCCTGTGAAGTGAGACTGCCAAATTAGCTGTTCAATAAGTGCAATTTGCGAAGGCGCTTTTTGTGGTGAGAACATCCATCCTCAGGGCTGAGAGAGCAAATCCCCTTATTTCGTTGCGCTTGCTGGGCAGGCTTCGGGAAAAAAAAAAAACATGGAAAGGGAAAGATGGAGAGAGGTGAGAGAGCAACACAGGAGGAGAACGACAAGGACTGAGAGAGGCAGGCGTCAAGGAAGAGTGAGACAGAAAGAGAGAGACAGAAATGAAAAGAGAGGGAGGAGAAGATTGAAAAAAGGCCTCAATCTGCAACAGCGGCCTTGACCTGAGCTCATACCAGGCGTGAGCAGGCAGGGACAGGCGCCACCTTGCCATCAGGAATTTAAACAACATTAACATGCAAGGCCTTAAGCCAAGCCCCCCACCCCCTGCCCAGCACACCACACGGCTCCACAGAGGCCCCTGCCACAGGAATTTATGCGGCTGCCTGGCATCCGAACCTCCACCATTTTCTGTTTGGACACCGCGATAAGTGCCTTGCCATTTTGCATTCTACAAAGACATTTGAAACCATGAACATTCACCTACAGCACAGCACTACAGTGACATGAAAGGTATATTTTACACACGGTATATTAGCTGACATAAATACCAGACGTTGACTTTTATTAGATGTGTTGAGAGAAAGGGTTCCTGCTGGGACATCCTCATTGCAGATGAGCGTAGGCCAGCTCTCCATGTCATTGTTTGGAGAGGGGGGCAACTTCAGTGGATGTGTCGCCCTATCCAGGCCAGTTTGGACTGGGCTCAGCCCCATGCTGGGAATGCCAGTAATATCAGAATAAAAGAACAGATTCTGCTCAGGCCAGGACAATGGAGTGTTTACACTTGATCTATGGCCGACCCACCAGTCCAGCCAAATCCTGCAGATCTGGAAGTGTCACTGGGAATCCATGTGTGTTCGTGTGTGTGTGTGTGTGTGTGTGTGTGTGTGTGTGTGTGTGAGAGAGAGAGAGAGAGAGAGAGAGAGAAAGAGAGGGAGAGCATGTGTATGTGTGTGTCAGAGAGAGGGGGTATGTGTGTGTGGGAGAGTGTGCAGGCTGTCCGGCACTTGAAACTGTTCCCTGTGGCAAACGGCATAGGAGGAAATAGGATTAGGCTGAAATCACATAACCAGCTAATTGAAGAACAATACCTTCAGCTGAGAGGATTCAGGGCTTTACATTCTCCTGTGCCTCACTCTTTGGAGAAGTAGCTATCTGCAAATACATTGGCAAATGAGAGTTTTGTTTTGGAGAGTTTTGTTGGAATTTGCTCTGATTGTTTACTCAGATTAACCATAAGTTGTTGGTGTGTACATCTGTATTGAAAGCCCACACATTCATTTCATGTTACAGCAACATACTTTATAATCAGCAGTGAGTCTAACAGGCAGGTGTTTTGGGCTATTTACACAGGTGTGTAGCTCCAGTGTTTATTGGTCTGATCACTTCATCAAATTACTGTGACAAGTAAAGTAATATGCGTGTATAAAGAGTATATGTACTCTGAGAATTGCACAAACAAAATATGTTTACTGTGTGTGTGTGTGTGTGTGTGTGTGTGTGTGTGTGTGTGTGTGTGTGTGTGTGTGTGTGTGTGTGTGTGTGTGTGCATGCATGTTTGTTGGTAAGCATTTCTGTGTGGTCTCTCTGTGTGTTAATATGCGTCTGTGTGTGTGTGTGTGTGTGTGTGTGTGTGTGTGTGTGTGTGTGTGTGTGTGTGTGTGTGTGTGTGTGTGTGTGTGTGTGGTCTCTCTGTGTGTAAGTATGCGTCTCTGTGTGTGTATGAGCGTATGTGTGCTGTATGAGTCTGTTTGTGTGATTGACTGTTGACTACAGGATTATGGGGATTCCTGGTCCCTCTCCAGGGAGCTTGGATGGGAAGGCTGATCCCCCAGGGTATGGCAGGCCCGACAGGCAGCACAGGGCCTGTGTGTTTCCACAGCCTAGAGGTCAACAACAGTTGTCCCATTCCAAGCTCCCACAAGGGAAAAAGAGACTGCTGAGCCTCACACACAACAAAGGCCACGACTGTCACCAAATAAAGACGTATGGATTTTAGTCCAATACGGATGGAATTCTGGCACATTTTGGATGGGTCATGGCTTTCCCAGGATGAGGGAATAGGACAAAGTGAATGGAATCTTTATAAGGCCAGATATTGTGAAATAGCCTGCTATAGCTGATTGAGATGATTGAGCAGCCTTCAGTTGGAAATCTATGAGAAATATGCAGTGTGAAATTAAATTATCCCTTGGTCCAATTTCATATGGAGGAGTGTCTGTGCTGTCTGCTGTCTACCCTTTCAATTAGAATAAAAATACACAAATAAAATGGAAAACAGAAATATGACTGTAAATAAAGAAATAACAAATGAAAGCCTCTATTACCGAAACATAACGCAAAGTGACAGTTGTACTAGTGCTCCCTGGCTGATGTGTATGTATGCTCTCAGTGTGATGTGACAGTCTTCAGCTCTATGCTGACTGTTTTCTGTTTTCACATGTTCAAGGGTGTCAGCTTATCATGTTTTCCCTACAAGAGAACACTCAGAGTTGTGCTTGTCATGGTTGGGTGGGGGTGGGGAGAGCAAATAGGCCTGTGAAAATACAAGACTCTCCCTTTCTGCATCAGACTTTTGGCCCAATAGGAGTGAAGATGTTAGTGTGTGTGTGTGTGTGTGTGTGTGTGTGTGTGTGTGTGTGTGTGTGTGTGTGTGTGTGTGTGTGTGTACCTGTGTGTGTCTGTTTGTGTGTGTGTGTGTGTGTGTGTGTGTGTGTGTGTGTGTGTGTGTCTGTGTGTATGTTAGTGTGTGTGTGTGTGTGTGTGTGTGTGTGTGTGTGTGTGTCTGTATATTTGTGTGTGTGTGTTTTGGTGGGGGGGGGGGGGGGGGTAACTCCCGTCATGTCTGATGATAAGTGAAGCCATTGCCGGGTGCTGCTGGGAAAATGAGCACCATTACTTCCACAAAAACACTGTCATTTGGGTAAAGACAGCACGAGCCCGAGAGGTGCGGCCAGAGGATGGGATACAGAGCTTGAGATGACAAAAGGAGGGTGAAGGCTAGACTGCAATTTCCCTGGCAGGGCCTCTACGGCGCTAGCCAATGGGGGAGAGGTGCTGGGTAATCAGGAGGGGGAGACAGAGTCCTTGGCGGCCAGGTAGTCCAGTGTCTTAGACCTCTCCCTAACCCCATGGCTGACCATCTCACATAACTGCCTCAGAAGATGGTATGAACACCTCCACTATGGCTGACCATCTGACATAACTACCTCAGAAGATGCACTAACACCTCCACATGACCCACTGGACCAGCGGCTGATTAATTCATGTGTTGAACTACGTTAGATGCAGAAATTTGCCTGAGATTAGAGAGAGTTTTTTTTCCTGTGGTTTTATGGAACAGTGAGATGTTTTGGCGACAGATGCACCAAAAAAGGACACGACAGGATATTGGAGAAACATTTCTGCAGGCACCGCCATAGGTTTTCCACATTTCCAGTTCCCCCTCCTCCTGTAGCAGAATTAAAGTTGATTTAATTTGAGCAATTCATGCCAATTTGATAGGCTCATTTTCCTGACTTGTGAGAGGCAGGAAATGTGAGAGAGAGCATCACACCACTTGACGTTTCCAGACAGCGAGAAAAAAAGAGAGAGAGGGAGGGAAAGAGAAAGAATCCAGCTGAATCTCAAATGAAAAGTGCCCGGCTGCCACATCTGTCATCTCCAGGGTTAAAGGGATCCAGATGGCCCACGAGCTGGCATCCAACCAACGCCTGGTGTGATTCAGATGCTAAGACTGAAGAGGGAAAAGTTTGCGCCTATTCTCGCGTGCCCCTTGCCTCAGGTCTCTCCGACTGCATGGCAGATGTTCTCAGAGAGATATCACTGAGCGACATCTCGTGTTGTTGTAATCTTCACTTAATCACAGTCATTTACCAAAAATGCCCCCCCATCCCACATACACACACCAAAAAAATTAGGCGTCTTGGCTGATGAGTGAATCAGAAAAAAAATCCGTTTGAAGTCTTGACATTACACTCATCTCTGTAAACTTCACATCTCTTAGCCAGTGCTTGATCATCAGCGATATTAGGGCATGCTAATGATTTGGGGCCGCTAATCACATTGGCGTTTGTTTGTTTAAGCCGCTGGATTTGAGCACAGCTCTGTGATGATGCTCGTGCCAGCGGGCTCTCATCACTGCCATCTTTTTGGCATGAAGTCCATTTAAGTGATAATTGAGGTTGGAGTGCAGATGATAAGACCCTGGCACAGCAGTCTGTGTCCAGTCCCCTCTGCTCTCTGTGGCCCTGCAGTAAATGATATACCTCATGGTGTAAATATGGAACTCGTACTTCACTGAAATTTTGAAAGCATATTAGTGTTATCCAGGCCCCTCAGGCAATTGGTCTTTTATGCGTCCAGATCTGCAGGCCTGATTATATTAAGTGGAATTTGGACCCTCATATCTGTTGTAGAATGGCGTGGACGGCAAAACTCATATGAATATGTTAATTTTTTGTGTATGGGAAAATCTCCCTATTTGGCGAAAGAAAGAATAAACTAATCCCTTTCGAGATCTTAAACTTAAAATTCAGATTGGCATGGCCGTTATTTAGTATCCATTTTTCCCCTCTTCTCAAATGAAAATATGATAAATGTTATTTAAATTTCATTTCAGAATATCACAGCTGATAAAAAGTCATTTCAGAAAATGTGGAACATCAGGGCCTTCATAAAGCTTCTGTCAAATGATTAAAAAAATATATATTATAAATGTAATCCCTTCTGGTGCAAGTGATAATTGTTGTTAAAATAAAACATTCCACATATTTACTGCCTAACCCTGTTTATGTTTCTGCACACATTTGGACTCTTTTAAAATGTAATTAACACAAATGAATTAAACTTTCTAAATGTGTTTGATTCATAATATTCATATTACTAACAGTGAGCATTCTGAAAACATTTAAGTCTTTAAATAAGAGGGCTTTTAGTTCTGCATGTTGTTTACCAAATTCTTTAAGAACAGCTCATTCAATTTTCATTTTCCCTATCTATTACCTCTTTATTTTCTCTGAGCTTTTCATCTCTCAGAGTTCAGTGTTTTCAGTAAATGGTTTAATTACTTCACAAATGCATTAAACTGATACAATATTTATCAGCCATGGATGATAGCTCCCTCATGGGAGGTTACTCGGGGAAAATTATTTATTTTTCTCTTATCAAGTCATTTAATTGCTGTCATTGTTTCAGGGAAAGAAGGACTGATAAGTGTTTGAGTAAAACCATGAAGTTCTCAGCCATGTGCTTTGTATGTTCAGTGGAGGCCTACCATAAATGATCTTGGCCTGCGCTGGGAAGCACAGTTCAGTGCAGCAGAGACAATATTTAGCAAATGCTGCCTTTGCTGTTTTACAGATAATTTGAAAATGCCTCAGCAAATTATCAAAATTTAATTAGCAATATAAATGCCAGAAGGAGCACATTATGTGCAATTGTCTTGCTATCTTTCCGGAAATTAGTCTTTTTAAATGAATTTGCTACATTAATCATCTTAAAAATATTTTTGATCACTGAATTAATAGTTTTCCATCCTGTTTTTAGGTATTCATTGACATAGGTGATTGCCTCTTAATTACTACACCGGCCTCCTCCTATTCACTCTTATTAATTCATGTTTTCTGGCACGGTCCCAAAAGGCAGACTCGCCCTATATCTTCTAATTACTTCTGTAATTGAATTTGCTCACTGTTTCTTGGCTAGTTTTTTAAGTGACTGTTTGTTCCAAGGTTTATTGTGTCTTTGTATGTCAGCCCTCTGCTGACAGAACAAGTGGCGCCTCTTTTCTCATTCTGCATTAATTTTCCAGCGCCTGCCCCCCTCCCCTCCCCTCCCCCCTCTCTCTCTGCTTCTGCCTCTTTTTTAAAAACTATTTATTAATACCTGTGTTTCTCTCGCTCAGATTCGCCACGTGAACACTACAACCAAGGTGGGGTAAATTAATTAATTAGGAGCGCTGAAACAATTACCCTGGGCCACATTCATTCAGTGTATGGCTCGACCCTCCACGGTTTTGAGAAGTACCTCGTAAAGATGCTCATAGCAGGGGGTGGGAAGACTCTGCTCTCTCTCTCTCTCTCATGAGTCTAATGCTGTTTACAGACTACATTTGATTGACATTTACGGCACCTGTCAATAAAAAAAAAAATCTCATAACCACATGAACAAATTTACTTCTGAGAACTCCTGTCAAATATGCTGTCCATGCACGCTGGTTAAATTTCCCTTCAGCCAATATCCCTCCATTCCCCTAAAAGGGGACCAAATGTGCGATACGCGTCCTGAGGGCATTTCAGAGATGCATCCAAGCCTGTGCACACATTTCCCTCCGCCGCCACCGCCGCCGTCACCGCTGCTGGCCTGTTCGAATGAGCGGGATTAATGTGGTAATTGAAAGCCTTGTGTGAAAATGCACCAGAGAAGCGCCGGCTCCGCAGACATGCACTTAGGAGGAGGCTGAAAACGACGAGATGCGCGGCGCAGGGGGTTCAGGACGCACGTAGACACGGAGAGAAAGCCCAGCCCTGTCCAGCCCAAGCTCAGCGCGCCGTGGCCCTCGTGCCTGGCTGAGTGGACACTCACCTCACTCCTCTTATCTGGGCCTATCGGGGGCCTCTGGGGCCACTGAGCTCTGATGGGCCTGTAGGGCTCATTGTCCACGTGTCAGAGGCCATTATCCGGCCAATTCGCCTGAAAATTCTTCCCTCAGTTTGACAGTGCGTCTTTGAGAAAACTTTGCCCCTCCACCCCCTGTTTCCCATTGATTTATTTTCCTTTGCCCCACTCCTATCTCCCAGTCCTTTGTTTCCTTATCGTGGCTTCAGGTTATTATGTGCAAAGTATTGACAGGACTAGGAGGCCCGTTGGTCGATGGAGAGCTAATGCATCCGTAATCCTGCCTTTGTTATGGCGGAATGTTTTGGTCGAGTCTCCGATGGGGAGTGAGGTGCAAAGCTGTTGATCCCAGGTTTTTTTTTTTTCCTTATTTTGTTAGGAAGCCCATCCATCAATCAAAGCAGGGACCATCTGACTCCTGAATGACATCGGGACTCGGCTGAAGAAATTTGATAACGGCGTATTGTCAGACGGCTACCCTCACTTTTTTTTTTTTTTTTTTTTTGATAAGAAATACATTTGACTGAGCCAGATAAGCGTGTGAGGGGTAAGGGCTTTAGGATAGAGAGGGTGACACACATGCCACAAGAGACTCTGTTTTTTCTCCCTCTGTCTCTCTCTCCCTCAGCCTTGAGAGCTCTGGTGTAAATGATACTTTTTGGCAAACAACACAAACACAGATTCAAAAGCATGCAGCACCCACTTGTAGTGGATATGCCAGGATTATTTAATAAGATGCCAGATAGTAACGACATTTCCTATTGGGGTTTTCTGGAGTCGTGAACACAGCACCAGGAATGGTGATGGTGAGGTGGAATGTAATGCCTTATTTTGTAATGGGTTTAAGGGCATGACACATTGTCACGCTCTGCAGAGAGGCATTGTATGGGACGCTATCTATGCAGGCACTTTGTGTAATGTCCCCAGATATCTACAGTCAACCGCTACTCAAACAGCAAACAGGAAATGCATTGCTTATAGCTGGAGTGGCTGTGCCTGGTGCCCCCATTTAAAACCATCTCCCTGTAAATCAGCAGAGAGTGAGAGGGAGAAAGAGATGGACCTACATTCTTGAAATAGGATGACAACTGTACGGCATGTTTTGACTTTTAAACCAGGTAGAGTGTTATGTTTACGTATGTGTATTTGTTATATTTGATAAGTGCATAAAATCTTTTAGATCATTGATACTTAGCATTATTAAGATTTTTTTTATTTCCAAAATTATTTTATTATTTTATTCTTAGTATATAAATCACACGTGAATACATTTGAAATTCATTCTTAAACTGTGTGGACTTATATTGTGGAATTTTCAGAATTGTAATTTGTAACCAATATAAAAGGAAGAAAGAGAGTGCTCACACAGTGGACCAAATCCATCTTCAGAAGTTCAGGGACTCTGACCTATAAAAAACGATTTCAGAGAAAAGCTTAAGAAAGACTGAAATTACCAGAGGGCAAGAAAATGGACGTTATTGTGACCCATGCATTAACACACCGTATGATTAAGTTAGTTTTTGTGCCTGTAATGACTAGAGGGCTAAAGAGTCAGGAAAGGGAAAAAAATCAATGTAAGAATGCCACAGATTAGCTTGACAAATTACATGCGCTTGGCTAACCCATTGTACAGTATGGGCAGTATATTCTAAAGAAGAAGCCACAAGATGGAGCTGCCAAATGGCGTATGGACTTCAAGATCATTTTTATTGATTTTGCACAAACATCAATGGGGGAATTGGGGTAGTCCTACAAGCCTGGGCCTTGGATGTGTGTCAGTGGAGGCCCAACACCTCTGAGATGGACAGATGTCATTGTTCTTCTCCATGACATATCGCTCCCGAATCAGAATCGCTTGACTGGGGAGAGCTACCCCCAACAAAACATGTTTGTTTCTCCAAGAAAAGGAATGCTGTTATGTTTGGAGTCATTTGAACCAACGGCAGCTTTCCGTCTCAGAAAAAAAAAAAAACATTTGAAGAAGCATTTGTGATGGGAATTTCTGTAATTTATTAAAGGGGTATCCAAATAAGACCTTGCTTTCATCAAAATAAAAAAATAAATCCTTCATCGCTGAGAGCACATGCTGGGCGTAAAATGATCAGAAAAACATTCCGGGTTATGCATTTTGGGAAATAACACTGGAGGAATGACCCAGTAGCACCATTATTTCACTTCCCAGGCGTAGAGGAAGAGATCAAACATATCATTAAACAATACAAAGAAAGCAGGGACTCCACTTATGTTTTATCCAAGCAGTGCCTGCTGTAAAATGTCCAACACAAGAAAGAGCACTTTCCCTATTAATACTAATCTACCCTGACATCGGCTTGTTTGAACTTCACAGCAATACAAAGAGGCACACACACACACACACATATGCACACGCACACACACACACACATACACACGCACACATACATACACACGCACACACAAACACAGACGTGTAATGTGATAACAGCTGGCAGCATGTGATCATTTGATTCTATTAGCATGTATCTGTGGCAGAGTCTTACATGGCAGCATTAGGCATGACAGATGTTAACAGTGGGAGGTAAAGGGGCTGTCAGCATAGCTCTCTTCCTAACAATGTGCACACACACACACACACATACACACACATACACACACACACACACACAGTGAGAGAGAGAGACGCACACAGACAGTCTCACACAGACACACTAGCACACAGGGAAGGCAGATGTTGCTAACTGTTGCATGCACTTGCCGTCCGTCTGTGTTGTGTTTTTTATTGTGCCATTTAAAGGAGCACTTGGCTAAGCCAGGTCTTTCCCATGGAGATCCCGCTGCAATTACACAGATGCCACTGGGAACGCATCTCCTAGGCCTCCAGAACGCTGAGCTCTATTTGCTGTTCACAGCCAAGCAAACAGCAATGATTTATCTTCCCGAGGTCCCGACGCCATTTATGGGCTAGTTGTGAAATTCTACAACTAGTGTTTAAACAAGAGGGAAGAAAGCCCAGGACGGAGAAATGTGTGTCAAGTCACGGCTTGTCTGGTGTAGGGGGGTTTGGTTGTCTGAGACCTCCCTGGTGTTCCCACATTAGACAGAGTGTGTGATGTTCCTGTGGTGAGGGGTGAGGGAGGATGACTGTATGCACTCTGTAAATGTGGAGGTGGACTGATCACCGTGACTGGAGAGGTTTTCCCTGACTGTTGGTGTTTCCAACCCTGTCATGTTGTTGTATTAACTGAGATTTTTGTTTACATTCTTTATATTTATATTTTTATATTTTGTCTCTTTTGGTTCGTAATTCTGAGTTTTGAGGTATCATGGCATTCACTCAAATCCAGTGTTTTCATGTTAAACTCATGTGGTATTTTCAATGCAAAGGATTGTATGTAAAAATCAGGAATTTATTGTACATTTGTAAATACCAGTAAATTGAGTAAAATTATAATTTTTTTCATTTCAAATGATTTCCAAGAACAGAGAAACATTTTTGTATCACCATAGTAATAAACATCACAAATGTCTCCCATTCTGTCTGTCTGAAAGAGCTGTGGTATATTTGTCACTTGATCTGTGGAATAAGTGCCAGCCAATCTTATTGTCGGGCCTTTCATAGAGACCAAAAAAAACATTGATTTTCACATCCACCAGGGACTGGTCTTTATTTTCCCAGATTCCCTCTGCTTTTGCAAAGTCCACCACAAGATAGCCGTATTGATCCAGTGCTCTGGACTGCCATCAAAACAAAGCTTTTCCACCTCTATCAAAGGCAGCAGCTCAGCCCCTCAGAAGCTCTTCCAGGAGCCGCTGTCTGGGGGTTACGTCTATCTCCTTCTGGCCAGAGCAAGTGGACTGTGTCTGTCCGGCCCACTGCAGCCCAGTGGCCCAGTTGCCAGCTAGGCCGGTAGATGCGGGACAGCCGACAGGACAGGCCCACGTCTGTCCAATAAAGACATCCAGACCCTCAGACTCATGCCCTGCTTATTAGGTGCATTTCAGATCAGGCAGACAGTAGGGTTTTTGGTATCTAAAAGGTACACAGTTGGACTTTTATAGTTTAAAAATACGGTTGGTGCAGATCTGGAGTCTGGAGGAGACAGAGAAGGCCAGGGCAGTTCAGTAATGACAAGGCAAGTGTCACATGTTAGGCTTGTGGGCCTTGAGCGTAGGCGATGCCATGAGGACATACAAAACAAGAAAACATTTGATATGGTTTTGGGATCACTGTTTGTGTTCCAGTGAACTGAACTTGAGGTGATATTCCAACGCCGCTGTATCTGCTTGCTAGTGTAAAGCACTGATTATCTCATTATCTGTCTGTATGGAAAATGAACCTGTGGTTCAAGGCCTGGCCAAACCTGAGCAAGTAACTGAGAGATAATAATTTGGTCATGTTTCTCTGGTACACTACAAGCTATCACTCACAGCTAGGCATGTCAAGGGAGTCTTAGAGGTATCATCCCACAGTATGATGCTTATAGGTGTCTTGGTTTGATTCTAAATTACTCTCCACACTTAATTACAGGGGATGAGGAGAACGCCTCATTTCTCTTTGTTATAGGCTAAGCTTTCAGTAATCCCAAACAAAAGGGGCTAGATCTGGAAGCTATAGGATTTGCTGGCGGGATTATAGTCTGGTGGATAATGATGTGCAGTCAGCAGAAGCAAAGCTTTATTTTAATTCAAATTGGCCGGTAAACAAAATCCACTGGTATGTCTAGTGGTGAGAATAACTGTCTAGTAAGCACTGTGACAGCGCATCAACGGTTTTGCCACTTTGGCTGGATCTATTATGGGTATTATGGTGAGCAGGTATTCTGGTATCTAATGGGACTGCTATCTATTCAGTGTGATTGTTGGTACATGGCCACTGTCCATGTGAGGTCTTTCTGTATGTCACCGCTGTTTGCAGATTCTCCCTCATGGCATTTGTAGATGACATCATATGGCTTATAGTCTCATCTTCTGCTCTTTGGTTCATTGAGATGCAGGTTAGTTAATGTTGGGATTGAAGCAAACATTTCATAGCAAAGTGTGTTTTTATTGGCTGTATTTCTTGTAGATAGTTTATTGCAATTGTTGTCTCGTATATCAGTCTTGTCACAGGTTCCCCAAATAAAATGAAGTGAAGAATAATTCTATCGTATATTTATATTTATAAATTAGTATTCATAGTAGTTTATCATAGTAAACTGAAGCAAACCACTGACCATATCAATCTTGGGAGGTCAAGCATATATAATGCTATAATGAAAGGCTTCAGCTGTTGTGTAAGCTGTTTAGGATATGTGAAGGATGACTGCTTGATTGGATTTGCACATAGCAACACATGATTCTACACATGGATTTAATAAGAACATCGACTGAAAATGCGTTTTTACAACATTCATGCTGAGCCGGATGTCAAAGATAGTACTGATATTTGCATATCTCTTTTGTTTTTGCCATTGTTCAAACACTACCTGACTCTTTATGTTTGAAGAATTTGAAAGACTAACATGCTGTTCTTGTATTATGATGTTACATGTTGCACAATACTGGACCTCCCATGTGACCTACAATATTATTAGTGGGTTATTTACTGTGTGGTGACTCATGTGCAGGCAGCAATAAAAATGTGTGTGTTAATAGTTAAACCTGCTGTGTTTGCAGGCTAAGAATCCATGCTAACCTAAGGCTTTGCTCTCCATATTTTCGTGTCAGATTATTTTTAATTGAGCGGAACTGAAGCGCAACAAGATGTGCAAATATAAGACATATGTTCTTTGTTCCCTATTTACTCTGCTGCCGATTTGTAATCAGGTCTTTTGTGCAGTGCTGGAAGTTGGACAGCCTGTTTTTCCTCCTTTCCTCCACGTTTGTGCTGATACATGCGGCTGTTTTAATTAAACTCTTGAAAAAGCAGGGGGAACCTTGAGAAAGCCATATTTGAACGCAAAAAGAGCAAACATTAATGGATTTCTAGAGTCGTAGACTTGGGGGGAGGATGTGGATGTGATCAGGGTGAGCGATGGGTCATATTGCTGTACATTACAGAGACTGCACATCTACAAAAGGTGGTAATGAATTGAGAAATGTTTCTTCTTTTATTAGTTTAGGTCAAACTCATTCTCTGCATGGGGAGTAAGAGAAAGAAATGATATGTTATGCATTGTCACACAATGACCTTACCTGGCCCTCAGAGATACACACAATGTACCATGTGTTAAATTAACGGGTACATGGGCACATATAGATTAATGAAAGTATATCTTTTTTTTGTAAGAGTTAGCATCCCTTTGCTGAACTCATCCCATACATTTTGTATTTAAGATGATTCAATGATCAACAGACCTATTGTAATTCTGGAATATCATAATTAAATATAAACACTTTAATACAGACCATTACTATAACCGACTCTACATAATCTATGTATATAGTCATAATTTAGATTTTTCAGACGTAGAGTAAGGTAAGCAGCATGTAAATGACCACCATACGTCTCGTTCATTTAGGCACCATTCCAAACTGATTCTAAACTCACTGGAAACTATTTTTACCTGACACCCCACACACATACACCACAATTAGCCTCAGCACGCTTCAAGCAGGAACCACCAATTACAACTAAAATGGGTCAAACTCGGTAGGTTAAAAAAAAAAAAAAACCTCCCGTCTCTGAAATGTGTTTGTTGTTTACTCTGTATGCCCGTTGAGATGGCCTCATGTGCACAGGGAGATGGTGAAAGGGTGGCCTCCTCTTCCTCGCTGTGATGAGGGGACAGTCCCTCTGGGGCCCCTGGGTGTCTCCTGCGCTGCTGCTGCGTGGTACGGGTGAATCCCTCGCCCTCAGTCAATCCCGCGGTGGAGCACAGGCAGGAGGAGATCATTCGGTGACAGTGACTGACGGGTCTCTGACCCCGCGACGCTCCCCATTGATTAGAGATTCAGTGCGGCCCACGAGAGAACAGCGCAGGGGTCCTGGGGTGCCATCCTCCCATTAGACCACGCTTGTGCGGAGTAAACACAGGCAGGGGGTGGGCAGGACTGAGAGAGAGCGATAGAGGGAGAGAGGGGGAGAGAGGGGGGGGGGGGGGGAGAGGTGCTCATGCATATGGAAATGAGTGAATTGTGTTGCGGATATGAATGTCCAGTTTCATCTGGAGCACATTAGCATTGAGCCTCGTGGAATACACTTAAAAGTGACCCTCAACTTATCTATGAGTGTGTTTGTGTGTTTGTGTGTGTGTGTGTGTGTGTGTGTGTGTGTGTGTGTGTGTGTGTGTGTGTGTGTGTGTGTGTGTGGGTGTGTGTGTGTGTGTGTGAGTGACTGGGAAATAACACGTTACTACACTGACTGTCATTTTTCCATGTATTTTTTTTATCAACCAACAATTTAATTAAAAATCATTTCAGACATCCATTGTATAATTCGTTTGACTTTGATTTTGGGCTCCTCGATCAAATTAATACAGCGATCTGTGGCAAAGCATATTACTAACAATAAATCTGTTAATCCTCTTCACAATAATACTTAAAGCCAGGATACTTTTCTTTGAGTTTTTCAAGCAAAAGAGAGTGCTTTGAAAGTGAGTTTTGGGGTAAGGGAAGAAAGATGAAACACTTCCAGATTACTGTTGCAGTGCAAGATTTAAAAAGTGCCATCATATTTTTTTTCACCGTCACTTTACTGTTATAATCCTATCAACTGATTACTGTTTTTGTTGTGGTTATTGGACTTCCTCCGAATAAACTGTTCAACTCCCTCCTTGTACGAGGAGCACCTCGAAAGCTAATTAGAAGGGGTAGTGTTTTGATTGAAGCCATTATTACTTCTCTTTTGTCAATGCACTTTGGAGATTAACAGTGAACCATGTTCTATGAGAAGACAAAGCTCTCCAGCCAGTGCACTGGATTACTGTCACTATGGAGCTATAGGAAGGTGGTGGAAGCCAGTAATTCCTACAGAAAGGTAGACAAACACAGAGCCAGTGACTAACAACTTTCCCTGTTGGAATCTTTTGTCTTCCTGCTCGGCCCTTTTTCCTCCTGCTCTCTGTCACAATGGATAAAGACCTCCACTCAGGCCAAGTCCAAAGTCTAGGTGACATGGAGCCTAAATTTGCCTCTAATGAAGGCCGACACACAATATGCTTTGTTTGGGCAAACCTGCAAAAGTCTTTCTGTTGCTCTTAAGCACTTTATTGATTACACATATCTTATTTACAAGGACAGAACCAGAGGCAAATTGAATGCTGTAACTGAAAACCTCCTGGTAGCGCCTGCTCACTTTCTTAGCTTAATTACAAATAGCATCAGCAGCCAACTGAATAGTGATTCCCAGTGACTCCATAAGGCCCTGTCCCTCGACCATGTTTTGCAAAAGTCTAATGCCTTCATGTTATGCTACTGAAGAATGATGAATGAAATACTTCGGAGAAAAAAATTGCTGCTTTGAGACTGTAATCCCACAGTGCATTCTTAAATCCAGACATTTGTATTCATTATATATCATCTTACGTCAAATTTCTGTCCAGTGGGTAAAAGTCGCTGCATCAGTAATTCTTCAGTAAAATATAGGCTACTGATGCATTTGTTCTTATTTGGGCTCTGACTTTTCTTGGAAGGGCCATGTTTACTGACTACACAATAAATATAAATATGTCCCTTATAATAAACAAATAGGCTACTACTACTACTAATAATAATAATGTCAAGTGAAATGAGCGTGCAAGTTGTTAGTAATACTGCAGTGTGTCTACAAAGGAAAAAAATCTTTATCAAATCCCCATTCTTTGGCTTTCAATAACCCGAACCCATTACCTCACGGCAGCTTTTGTTGCTCCCATACAAGGGAGAACAAAATGGTTATTCAGGAGAACGCTTTAGATTTTTATTGTGGGTAGTAGTCACAAAGAGCAGTGTTATTGTATTAAAAGAACCATCTGTACCAGAAACAATGGCTTCAAATTATCTTTGACTACCCACTGAAAAATATAAAGCCTTTTCTTCTCATTATGTTTGACGGGGGGTGGTAGACTTGGTATAACTGACTTTTGTTGTTCTTGATGCATTCTTCTTCTCTCTTTTTTTTCCAAATCGGCCCCTTTTCAGATTGTGTGTCGCCATAAACGGCTTTTCTTGTTCCAGGGCTGGCGACCAAAGACTACCGTTAAGCGAGAAGACTGAGCGGCTGTATGCTGGTGTCGGAGCTATGCTGCCCCGGGAAGCGAGCAAGCCAGGGAGGCATGAGAACAGGGAGCCCGGGGAGAGTACAGTAGTTCCTGATTTCGCCGGAAAACCCGTCAACGGGGCTTGACGGCACACTTCTAACACTGGTGGGATACATCGTTCTGCCAATCAACCCACGATAAGGACAACTCCCAACTGAAGCGTAAGTGTCTGTACCGGCAAGAGTGTTTTCAGAGGGTGGACAGAATGCATACATGCGTGTTGGGTATTTGGTCGTTTGAGCTTCCTGGTGCTGTGTAGTATCACCGTAGGCTACTATTTGGAGCGCATTAGTTTTGATAGACGTGTGGGCTTCACCGCTTCGCCATTTAGGCTACAGTTAATGAGTGCCACTGTACATCGTTTAGATCTGTACGGGCATGTTACATTTGTGGTCGTTATTTTAAATACATTTCTTTTTCATGCTGAACCTATATTTTATTGAGCCGTGTTGCTTAGTCAAGATTCATAGGCTTAGGGGTGAGGATGTTTCGCATGATGTAGCCTACGCTGTTTTCCATATACCATAGATTCAACATATTGTCCACGTACGACTACTTGTCGCATTAAAATATAAAGTAGGCTAAAACCAAATAAATCTGAACGAGATCCTTACCACTGACCCAGCTTTTTAAACTTACCTTCCCGCTACCCGTAGTTACTTTCTGCGAGCCTTTGCTTACGAATTAGAAGTAACTTTTGTAGGATACGCACAGCATCATTCAACATCAAATCGTAACATAATATCTTCGGGGGGCGGGGGGGGGGGGGGGACTTTGATTCATTTGTCACTTTCCGTTATGGACATTTATTAGATCTTTCCATTAAATAATTTGCCATTACACAGTAACAATTGGCTACATTTTTATTGTTGTTAGCACGGCCCCTAGTGGCGACAGATGTCAAGTTTACTTAGGGTGTCCATCATCTAGGAATCACACCTGGCGTGTTCTTAAGTGCTGCCGAACTCTCACAAGGATTGTCCGTTGAGACTTCATTCGTATAGTGTGTGTGTGTGTGTGTGTGTGTGTGTGTGTGTGTGTGTGTTTGTGTGTGTGCGTGTGTGCGCGCGCTTATTTGCGTGCATCTGTGTACTTGTAGCGTTATTTTTCCAATAAATACTGGAGCCTTCCCTTCATTATATCCTGAAATGCCCTTAGTTAGTGGTAGTGATAGTGTGATCACTCCCTTTGTGAGAATATGGAGATAATGTCCATAATGTAGGTATAAAAACCAGCCTACCAGCCAACCATCTCAGTGTCAGTTATTTTAGGCCCCCCTGAAATTTGTAAAATCGGTCCACTGCTCATGTTACTGTCACATACAATATTTAGTTAATACGCCAATATAGTAACAAATGTGTGCTGCATATGAACATGTTTGTGATCGTTTGTTGTTTCATTTTGTGGACTTTAGGGCCTGTGCCGGCCATTCTGAATTTGCAGCCAACTCATTTTAAGTGATGTGGGTCGTCCTTTGATATCGTGGTTTATGCCTAAATTGGTCAATTCTCTCCACTATATCTTCTTCGTATGTTATTTAATGTGAAAAAACATGGTCAAATCAACCTCGCTCTTGGTAGGCCTACCGGTCGGCAAGACTGCACCAGTCTGCGATTTAACAATGTTAAGAAATACGTGAACACTCTCCAGGACGTGTCTATCTACCCTGCGGTTTCTCGTCATAGAACAAGTAGATTCAGGTTAGCGGGAAACGCACTCAAATGCAGATAAATAGTAAGTATTTTAAACTAGCATTTTAATAGTCGTAAATACAATCTAATAAATAAAGGCAATAGTCTAAATTCATCTTAATTGTTGTTTACTGAACAACTTCGATAGCCTAGGTTCTCTACCTTTTTTACAGAATATCTGTCTGCATCCACGCAAAAGATCAGACTGTAAACTTCCCCTTATACTCAGTTATCCCAAGAAGTCTTTATTTCTTTCTAGTTTTGTTTATAAGACCTTGTATTACCTATGTCTGCCCATTTCACTGTAGGCTACCACTCTAGAGTTTTGTTTGTTTGAAAGACACTGATGTTGCAAGACGCAAGATACAGACATCCTTCAACATATAATTTCCTCTGTGGCCCAAGGACTTCTGATATGTGAATACTGTAGCGCATAGAGAGTGGTAGTACCTAAATTCACCGGAAGAGGGCGACTTTAAAACACAACTGGGTTTTTTGGCGTAACTGCGAATGAGGGTTTATTATTGATACGAATGCACGTGTTTTGCGATTTACACTGAACTACCACTTTTTAGTTTGTTCGTTTAGATTTGGACTATGGATGGCGTACCACTGGTAAATAGTCTTATCATCACTTGAATTTTTAAATCAGAAATTAGTTTGATAAAGTCAGTGACTTTAGTACTGTATCTGAGTATCTCAAAATTTTAGAATATTCACCTTGCTTACATGTCAGTGTCGATTTTTTTTCTCGTCGTCTTACTTATGTGACCAAGAGCATTTTAACAACAAAGCTTTTTCTAACAGAATAGAAGAGAAGAAGCCCTCCTTTTGTTCTGCCTGATGTACTGACAACACGTTAAACAAACTAGTCATTTGTGATGGACATGTCTCTGCTTTCTACTGTCATTCAACGTCCGTCCATCACATTTGACACACGAGCAATACTCCAAAACACCCTACCACTATAATAGATTATGGGGCCTGTGCCATCAGTTGTTGTTGTTGTTTTTGTTGATGGTAGTGGTTGTGTTGTTCTGCATACAAATTGTGTAACATAAAAAGTTTTGGTTGGACTATAAGTCTAGTAATGTGGCAGAAGAAATAGCTCAGAATTGACTTTAATGTACAAAAGTAATTTGGGGGTTATTTTGCCTGTAGGCCTATATATGTGTTTTTTTTTTTCTGCCATCTTATTTCAGTCTGCATTTTTACTTGCTATCTCGTTCGTGGTGCGTAAGTTGGGGGTACTCTCCGATTCAAGGGAGTTTTCTTATGTTGCAAAAATATACCTTACACGCATATTTAGTGGTATAAATGCAACGACTAATGCGTAATGATAATACACGGTTTTACACTCTGTCCATTTGGCTTCCAATGGTGCTAAACTACCAAAGCTTACCATCATTTGTAAATAAACAATTCGAGTTTTAAAGTTACTAACTTTATAATTTGCTTTAAAAAGCTTGCTACTTTTGGTGTGCCTTCCTAAGTGCTTTCAGTTTGCTACTTACTATGATAAATTTATGGCATCTATTGGTTGATACAGTCTCTGCCTCTGCTACTGCTGACCGCAAGTAACCCCGCCCCTTTATGCTAAATAATCCTGGCTGAGGGAACATCGCTTGTGATTGGTCAGGTGGGTAGCATTTATTCTCTGACAGCCCGTACATGAATGGTTGTCTATTAACTTGTTCAAAAAGTATCAGGAGTTGTCAAGGCTCTGGCGGAGAGGCAGACGTGGTTTGTTGATTCTTTAAAGACTAAGAAAGAAGTTTGTGGTCACAACAGGACCAAGTGGCTAAAGGAAGAGAGACGTTTGCTACTTCAGTAAAGTTACTGAAACCGGCAAGGTACCCACAGAAAACCTCTGGATTGGACTTTCTTTCGCACTGGTGAGGCAAGCGTCTGAAAACCGTTGCAATGTATAATATGATGGAAACCGAACTCAAACCCCCTGCACCCCAATCAACTGGGGGTACGGGGAATACTAACACTTCTGGAAACAACCAGAAAAACAGCCCGGACCGAGTTAAGAGACCCATGAATGCCTTCATGGTGTGGTCTAGGGGACAGCGAAGAAAAATGGCGCAGGAGAACCCCAAAATGCACAATTCGGAAATAAGCAAAAGACTCGGGGCCGAATGGAAACTTCTTTCCGAGAGTGAAAAGCGACCTTTTATTGACGAAGCCAAGCGTCTCCGTGCTCTCCACATGAAGGAACATCCGGATTATAAATACAGACCCAGGCGGAAAACCAAGACCCTGATGAAGAAGGACAAGTACACTCTTCCAGGTGGGCTTCTTGCACCGGGCGGCAATGGCATGGGCGCTGGGGTGGGTGTCGGGGGTGGCCTGGGCGGCGGGGTTAACCAGAGGATGGACAGTTATGCACATATGAACGGATGGACAAACGGAGGCTATGGTATGATGCAGGAACAGCTTGGCTACGGGCAGCACCCCGGTCTAAACGCGCACAACACAGCACAAATGCAGCCCATGCACCGTTATGATATGAGCGCGCTCCAGTACAATTCTATGACAGGTTCTCAGACATACATGAACGGGTCACCCACGTATAGCATGTCCTACTCGCAGCAGACCACCCCTGGAATGACTCTCGGCTCGATGGTCAAGTCCGAGTCCAGTTCGAGTCCACCGGTTGTCACCTCTTCCTCACACTCAAGGGGTGCCCCTTGCCAAACTGGGGACTTACGGGACATGATTAGTATGTACTTACCGGGCGCTGAAGTTCCTGAGCAAACTGCTCAAAGCAGACTTCACATGTCCCAACATTATCAAAGCGCACCTGTGCCCGGCACAACGATTAATGGCACGCTCCCATTATCACACATGTAAATGAACTTTTATAGCAGAAAACTGGACAACTATGGACTTATTTTTGTACAGAATTTTTTTGGGGGGAGGGAAAGTTGTATAGAACTCAAGGAAAGAACACGATTTTTTTTCTTTCTATTTAAAGAAAAGCTCTAGAGGAACGGTAGGATCTCCACAAAAGTTTTTTTTTCAGGTGTATGAGATTTTGAAAGTAGAAAAGGGGAGTCAATCAAATGTTTATGATTGCAATCATGTTTTGTACAGTATTTATCAAAGAAACATAACAATCAGATGTAATGTTTGTAAACTACAAGAAGTAAAATTTTTATGAACGTCAGTTCCTCTAAATGAATGAATGGATAAATAAATAATAGGGCCAGGATTGACACTGAGTTCAGTATACTCCAAACTCACTCTGCAAACACTGGAAGGACAGAAAATATGTAAAAGCAGGTAATGTTTCTCTTTGAAGGTAAATAGTACTAAACCATTTTAATTTAGTTCAAATGAGAGAAAAGGAAAAAAGCTTTCTCACAGGTTAAAACATTATTGTTAATTTATATTTTGTCTCCCACTCTCCATCTGTTAGAGATATGAAGTTTTGTGTTCATTGTTTTTCTCATGGTTTGTACATTTTCTGTATATTTACTGTGACATTTTAAGTTTTATTTTAAATCTTCATTTCCGTAGTTGTATTTTAAAATGTGGCCTGTCCGCAGTTGCCAACACTCCATGTATATATTTGAACTAATAACATCATTATAACAGTTACAATTTCAGCTGAGTTTTTTCAATATGCAGTTTGAAATGAATAAATTTTTGAAATTTGGATATTTGAAATTGTTCTTGAGTTTTGATTTTATTTGTCATTCAGCTCAATTTGTTTGTTATCATTGACAAATTAGTTTTTGTCATTGCGGCATTGCGTAATTTCTAATAATTATCTATCATGTCAAATAGGTTACAGCTGATCTTACACTGGAATTTCGTTTTGATAACTACATGTTTTGGTTTACCTTGTCGTTTATCAGGTGATAAATGAAAAGTGCGCTTACTACTGTAACCATAATACACACATTGTTTTAATGTTTTAACCAATTGAGAATCAGAGGTAGCCTACATTTTTCACCGTGGACATTCGTTTGTCCTCAAGTAAGTACTGGAATATTCTCAATATACATTCAAGAAGTGTGACTGAGTGAATGGGTGACTTACTGAGTGCATGTGATGTGTGGTCTCATTTAATAACTTGAATGCGTTGTATTGAAGTATAGATTGTACTGAAATTATGTACATCTCTGTTTTTTTAGTGCATACGCCTTTGTCTGCGGATTTCGAGGAAGCCATCATGCAAAAGGTTGTTCCCTGTTATCCTAGTCTGAGAGGGAAGATAAAACGCCCATAATGTTGAAGATTCACATCAAGGTAGTCGCTCATTTTTTATATCTGCTGATAATTCTTTACAAGACGTTTTAAACTACCATCTTGGATCGAAATTACAATCAGCATAAGACCACAAGCTAAAGCAAGTCCACGTCAAAATGTTTTCATTTGCCTACTTCTGACCACTTGTTCCTCATGCGTCGATTGTAGGCCTTTGCATGATCTAGAGTTTATATTTTAAATATATTAAAAGAGCTAATTAGCCATTATTAAAGGCTAAGCTGCATGAAATACAAAGTGCAAAAGTGTATTTTGGCACCTGTCAGTAAGCGGAAATTCCGCCATCTGTTAATTACTTAATTAAGCCTATAGTTTACGGACGATGTAGGCTATTGATTTTTTTTTTTTACAGACAATACACAATATAAATGTACATCATCAAAACCTAGGCGATGGATTGATACTTGCGGGATGACAATATAAAGTTACATTTAATAAACAAATTACGCTATGATTAAATCTTTAAAAGTTGTTATGAAGCAGTTAAGTTCTCTAATGTTGTTGTTGTTGTTGTTTGTAGTGCAATTATTTAAAGTAGCGTAACTTCATAATATTAAAAGGGAAAAGTAGAGCAGAATATGGCAGTCAAACCCCACACATGTGATTTTCATGGGCTGTTGTATTTCACACCAATGTGAATGTATCCTATTTAAATACTGTTTTGTGTTCGCCGTTGATGGTTTAACACTATAGACTCCAATGTCTCTGGACACAGAACTTTTTTATTCAATGTTTCACTTCTGCTTTCTGCTAGAACTAGGATAGCCTACATGTTTGCACTCATGCCCAGTGTGGCTTGCTCTAAATTAGCATCAAGATAAGATTATTATGCGCCCATATTCGGTGGAAATAGAAGTGTTTGAAATCTGGTGGGTGTTAAAATATTTTGCTAAACTGCGGAGGTAGATTAGCACTCTTGCTTGCCAAAGCTCTGAAGCTTCTATTACAGAGAGTCTCAAGGGAACGGAGCTCACATTAACCGCTAAATGAATATTTGACGAGGTCTCATTCTAAAGTATTATTCCGACAAACGTGTCCCTACCGGACTTTCAAAGGGTCAGGGAGCAGTGGTTCAATTAATTATACAACCAGTAGGATTGGCTGTAATGGTTGGACGTGTTAGGTAAACCCATTTTAAAGTCTGTTTCCTCTTCTATCATTTGACAGAAGATAAACCGTGAGGTTTACTCTATGGTAAAAGGACCCACTTTCTCTTGTCACATTACGCGTAGTGTGCATTCTTTCTCAGATTGAATTATTAGTGAAAAACATAAGTGGAACACTGTCCCATGTCACTATTTACATGACAGATTAGATTAAGTGACAATATTGAAATTAATCGTGATTATCTTTGGGACAACAACTAATACTTACACGAACAGGTTTATTGAACAAGGGCTATAGAGGCAGGCATCACTGGGGTATATGAAGAGCTGCTGTAAAGTAGATAGAGCGCTGTTTGTGTTGATAAATGCAGGCAAGAAACTGGTCACCATGAGATGGCAAGAAACATAGTTTTCAGTTACAGATTTCTTTTCAACTGCTGGAAAAGGAGCGCTTTAGACCTACCATATGTCACAGTTCATCGTGCGTTGAATAGCCAAATCATAATTAATTTATCGAAGACAAATCAATACTTTTACCAAATTAAAATAATTTACTACAATATGCAGCGTTGGCATGATAGGGCGAAACGCCATGCTGTTAGTTCACCTTCCGATGCGGCGATTTTAAAAGATATTTGAACAGCAACAGGTGGTAGGCTATAAGTGTTGTATATTTCTGAAATGTCCCGATGCTGGTCTTAACAGGATCCTACCGTTAATGAAAATAAGTTTACCAGTAAAACCCAGATATTGCATCACATAAATGTCATACTTTAAATGTATTACCTTCAATACCACCAAGTCAAAGACCGTTAAAGTTAGAGTTCTTCGTATCACAGTGTCCTTGGCTAAATTTAAAATGTCTGAGAAAGAACTTGAATGGGTTTATATTTAAAAATTAAGAAGTGGCAACATATTTCTTGTGATATTCCACGTGCTTATTATTAAGGTGTGCGAGTGGCCTCTTTGTATTTTTTCTTTTGTGCTAGTGGGCTTTCTAGGTGAGCAGCCATGGCTAAACCCACAATTACTCTTTTCATGTTTTTTTTATACAGTACGATTATAAGGAACAATGACGTCATATACATCTTTTGTAAAGTAAATATGATTTGCTCATGATACCCTTTCTTACCAGAAATGGTGGTATCGCCCTACGTTGTTGACCACCATGGAGGGTTTGACAAGGCATTGTAAAATTGTGTTAACGTGTACTTTGACATGTTTTGTTTTTAACCCTGAGAATTATAATTGGGCACACTGATGAATTTCAGAGTTTTGACGGAGACTAAAAATGTCAGTGGGTTGTCAGGTTAATACCAATGCCATTAACTTGGTCTCGTGTTTTTTTAAGAGATAGCCCTATTTATTGTATACTGAGTGATTGTGTTTACTTGAAAAAACTTTGGAAACTAGTGACTTTCTTCCGGCACTGTCAACCCCCCATTTTCACCCATTTTTAGGGGGTGGGGGGTGGGGCTGATCTGTGGTGGCTGGGAGGGGAACGCAGCGTTGTGCCATGCATTGAATTGAAAACTGTCAGAGATGTCGTCTATTTTAACAGTCTCTCATGGAGTGAATGGCAGTCGCTCCCTGATCCAGTGCAGGTGCAGGGAAGCTGGGGGATGGGGGTTCTCTCTCTCCGGCTCAGCCAAAATGCGCATTCTCTTCAATAGACCACACACTGTCAGCCAGCATGGCATCAGCTCTGCGCCTCTCACACTACTCCGCTGCAGGACTTAGCCGAGTTCATTTTTGTGCCTCTATAATCACAGTCTATGGCTATCATTTGCCCTGCAATGGTGTTAATGTACACTCCCCACCCTAAAGAAAACAAAACATAACACTCATACTTGTATGTTTGTGGTTGCCATTAAACATTTGTCATCAATTAGGATAATTAAAAAAAATAACTTCTTTGATTGTTTCTTTTTTTTTAAGCTGACGTTTACAGTGACTAACGTCAAACTGTGACACAAATGGCACACCATATTTCGCTGCAAGGGTAAATGTTTTATGTGATTTATGTGTGCTTCTGGTACCTTTGGCACTGTACCGTGTAATCTTTTCAGTCTTTATTAACGGGCCTGGAGGTAATCTATTTTCATTCGGGTATGTACGAACCATGTAGGAACGGACACCACTGTCTGGTGGTCATATAATACAAGCTATGCAAATGTATGCTACCACAAGCATACCGATACAGCTGTCGACGCCCCTTCTCCAAACGAATAAGTTGTCTTGTCCATGGCATTTGATGAAATGTTGAAGTAATTTATACAGTGTGAACTTCATTTTTTTGCATGTTTATGCAATTCAACTTTTCAACGTTTGTATTAAATACTGATATTTTTTCGATTATCTGTTTAATTAGGCCAGTTTGTGAAGGAGCACTAGCTGGAAAGAATCTCTGAGACAGTCCACATTTATTATGAAGCCCCTGGAACGTTGTCAAGTGTAGTGTGGTACATTCATAAATTAAATTAAGAAAGCAGAAGACCAAATAATGTCTTGGAGACACCCTTTTTTTAAAAAAAATGAGGACTCTTCTCATCTCCCACGCATTGCCATAGCTCTATTTTAAGTCTGTTAAGGTGTGATCAATATTTAACATGGATGCAAATAGATCACCCTGTGCTGTTAGGTGTCATCTTGAACTTACATATACACATTGTCTTATTACTAATTCGAGTTAATACGCTCTTAATAGCGCTGTAACAGCGGATAATTGGCCCCTTTTCCGAACAACAATGTAAATCACCATCTCTTTCTTATTTAATAACGTCAAACGCTTCGCTGGATTGGCTCCGACAGTGAAGACCTTTTCTTTCTAGGCAGTGTTGTTCGGAGGGAACAATGCAGATCTAATTGTGGAGATTTTAGGAGCTGGCCACTGAGGGTGAGCAGCGAGGACTTGAAATCTGGATCAGATGACTGATGAAATACATTCTTCGGAGGGACACATATTGACCGGATGTACTGGTGTCGTGTTATATTTACTTGTAATCTGCAGTACACATCTTGCTGTGATAAACTCTGTTTTTGAATATAGTTAACCTTTACTGTCAGATGGAAAAGTTGTCATATTTCATTTCGTTCCTTTGCAGTGTTTTTCCTTTAATTCCTCCTCTACTTTGAAACACACCTTATGGACGGGCAGGTTTTTAGCAAGTCAACTTGGTGATGGAACTCGGCGGCTGCTGGTATCAACTATATCAGCAGAAAGTGAAACCTCTGTATTTTTGCCTGCTGATTGCATGGGTTCAGCGCGTTTCGAAGTTAGACTGGCTCGCATTGTCCTTATTTGCGCATCTGTTGTACTGCAACAAGGTTATCCATACGCGACAATAGTGGAGGCACAAGTGTTTCTGCGTTTCCACAGAGTCCACCCCATGCTTGGAACAATATATGCTTTGATGCAGCGGTTCAGTCAGCAGGGGTGTTCAGAGCGATGCAGATCAAGCTCGCCTTTAATGGACCAGTGGCATAGCCTGGGAGCTAAACGGAGAGGGGAGTACAGGGGTGGGGGCTGCACGGGTGTGTGTAGAGTGGAGATGGGGATTGGGAAGGAGGGGTGTGGGGTACTTCCAGACAAACGTCGTTGTGCTGCACGGATGCAAAGTTTGAAGTAAAGCCTTTGTCCGGCCTGCCAACCGAAATGGAAACCCATTATTTCTGTAGAACATTTGGGCCTGTTCGAGTTAATCATCCTTTCATTTTTAAGTAGCCTGTGAATTTTTTTATACGCCTCAGTGGTGTGGCCAGCTAGCTTTTGTTTTGTAACATGATTTAATTTGGTTGTATGAAGCCCAAACAAAACAAAACAAAATCCTAATGATTTTGGTCCGTTCCTAATATAGGTTATAATATATTTTACGCAAATGATATCCAAAAGTTATAAAGAGCAAACATGACGTTGTCCACTCCAAAAGAGAAGGTAGCTCATCTGGGCAGAGTTTCCCAAAAGTCTTCTTAACTCTACGTCATTCGTAAGTTTTACTGTAAGCTGATACCTAAGTGTTAACAGGAACCTTCTCGGCTCAGTATATCTTCTGCAAGACATATTTCAGTAAGGTTGGTCTCGATCACTCTTAGCTAGGCTATACCTTTATGGAGTTTTCAAATGAAAAAAAAACGTTTTTTCATTGTCTGGACGTATGCACAGACGGCCATGTAAGAAATGTGTTGCATTACATTTTTGCTCATTAATGACAAATAAAAAACATTGGTATGGATTAATTAGCCGTTCATTTGTAATCTCTTGTGAATTTAAATCTATCAATAACATCTAGCTTACAGCTGGCCTTATTTGAGAATTTGTATTTGGACTTGCACAGTATTTCCTGTTGCTGTATAAGGATCCCGTGGGCTCCAATCTGATGCATCTCCAATCGGATGCATCTAATGTCCATCATACTAATTTTACGCATGCTCAAACAGTGAATGATCGATGTCAGAAACATGGATTCAGCCTCTTACTGTAAGATATACGTAGGAAAGTGTCTCTTTGGGAAACACTCGTTGAAAAGTAAACAACTTCAGTAAGGTATACCTTTCAAGTCTAGTGCCGGAAAATCCAGAGAAAGTGATGCTTCACAGGTGTATATTACACCTCGCGATTCAAATATGAAGACAACAAACACGGATTGATCCGTTTCTTTGAAAGTCTGCCTTTGGACTGCATTAGAACTGGTATACTGTGTGTTGACTGTCTGTTATCCCATGCTCAAGGGAAAACCACACCACACCATGCTTTCACTCTTTTCTGCAATGACATTCAGACAACTCTGACAAGGCTAGAAGTTCCCAAAGTTTCACTTGTGTGGGACATCACATCAGTTATGAAGAAAGTTGGATCGCGGCACTGAACACAATGATCCCAAAGAGTGGTTCATTAAAATAGTTATTGAGTAAAAAGTGTAAAAGGTTTACACAATATTTTTTGAAATATAGTATTGTTTGCCTCATAACAGCAATCGTGCGGTTATTAGACATCCCCATGGGGTTATGTGCACATTGTTAATTGGGCAATGAGCATTTTAAGGATGATGTGTGTGACACAGATTTGCATGGGGAAATCATCAGCATACGGGCTGGGAACTTTCTTTCTCCGTTTCCCAGCAATCGCTTTGGCTATTAGTGGCTGTCATTAGGCAACCCTTTCTAGACAGCTACGCGTAGAGCTCCCCAACAGCAGATCTCTTTGTTCTCCCCATTCCTCCCAATTTCAGGCTTCGCTTGTACATACCATCAATGTTGATTAATGGCGTTATAAGCATCTGGGTTGCCCTATTTAGCAAGACATGTAAATGCCAAAATTAGAACTATTACCCAACCATTATTAATTGTTTGGAGGTTGTATCAAACGTCCGAACAATTGGTGGGAATTGTGTCAAATGAGACCTTTGCTGATATAACTGGCAAGTGTATGGCAACTGAAGTTAGCATTGTTATCAAACAAGAAGCTGTGGATTCAGATTATATACTGGGGGAATATTTATCATCACTGCGTTGCAGACAGGCAGCAGCTTGTTGCGCCCCTCTGTTAAATGCGACTGTCTTTTGTGTGCTTTTAGAATAAAGGGTTTAGAAAAGTTTGTCTGGACACTGAATGGGCCCCACAACGGCTCTTTATATTTCTCTGGGCGAGCCCCTACTCCTCTGAATGGAAGTTTAAGGGCTACTCGCCGAACGCGTGGGTTTGTTGACAAACCAACTAATTTGTCAAAATAAGCTCTCAACACAGCATGGGATGTAATATATATTGTATTGTTTGCAATAACACAAATAGATTTGCCATTATTTAAAGTGTGATAAAGTCGTACGGTTGTACAGGAACCCCCCCAAACAAATGCGCGAAAATATGTATTAAACACCCTAGTGAGTCTGTATAATCATTCATGAAGTTGAATTTTAACCTGAATAAGACACTCAAACAATCGTCACTCGGACTAATCTCAGTTCATTCTGCGATAATGTGAACGTTTTTGAACACCTCTTGTACAAATGTCTTGTCTCGTCGTCTTTAACCATTTAGGAATACCGCAAATGGGACAGCATTTCACCTGTGGTGCATGCCTTTCCAAACCAAATTCTGATTAACAATATGAAAGAGAGAAAACCCCTGAATGACTGTGCAGGCTTAAGCGTTGATCATTCAAAAAGCTTGTGTTAAATATAGTCAATTACACGCATGAGTTCACTCTAACAGTAAATTATATTCATCAACTGCTTCTTGGTTCTATCACTACAGCCAGACCTGGGGAAGTCACTTCTGTGGGTTCCATACACTTGCGCCAAGCATCAGACTAATTAATACTCAAGAGCGGTCAGCGGGTCTCCAGTATTTGAATGGCCCCTGTCCCTCCATCAGAGACTGTGCTGGAATGTAAAAAGGGATTTCTTTCACTCCCTTCTCGAGAGACCTACTCAAGCGTTTTGCTGTTGGGGATGGAAAGCATTGGTTCAAATGCGACACATGTTTGAGGAGAGCAAAGCCTTGGAAGCATCACATCGCCGTATTAAGCGCCTTTAAGTCCCCGTCCCCCCCCCCCCCCCCCCCCCCCCCCCTCATAATGTATGCACATGTTGATCATTGTGTGCCGGATTTCGTTCATTTCAAACACAAGCTAAACGAATTGCCGCGGAAAATAAGCAAAAGTGACAAGCTTTTGACTTGCAAAAATTAAGACAAAAGACTTGAGCTTAGAAATTACGCTCTTTAAAAGTTTGTGAGTGTGTTCAACAACGCCTTCAGTAACTGAACAACAGCAACAACGCGTTCAAGATTAGTTAGTATCATATTTATAATTAGTATAAGTCGTCGTTAGTAGCATGGTAGTTTATTATTATTATTATTATTAATAATAGTAATAATAATAATAATAGTAGATGTGGGGGGGTGGGGGTCGTGAAAGAGTTGGTGATGTGAGTAGGCGGACGTAGCAGGTTAAAACTATGCCATTCTGTGCGCCACTCAGTCAGTGCATCTGATTGTAAATAAGCGGAGTTCACACGCCGATCGAGTGACTGAGGGGAACAAGCGAACCATTTTAATCAGGTGGCTATCTCCCTATCGTGGAGATCAGAGCCCCGCCACTCCCGGGCTCGTCATTGTGTCCCCACAGCGAAATGACATCTCCCTCAGAAAAGGGAGGCGAGTCGCTGGATGAGATTTCAACTGTCTATGCGCTAAACCTTTCATTAGCATACAGACCGTACAATGAATCTACGTCGCCATTAAAAATATATTAATGACACTTCTATTCCCGATCTTACCACTGCAACTCAGCTGTTTTATGACAGTCGTCGATATCTATTTATTTTATCTGACAGTATAATTTTAACTCGTAATGCTTGTTTTAACTATTGGTTGATAATTACTTTTGGCTTCCAAAAGTGTCAATACTGTTTGTTTAGTCTGAGAACACACTGTCACTCCCCATCATACGGTGATTATGGTGGTGGACACCGCAATTTTTTTTCTTCACATCTAGGTCTAAACGTTTCATAGCCTGTGCTAGAGTAGCAAAGCTGGCAAAATGCCAAGTCAAGTTATCATTCCCTGAGGGAACGACAGAGATCCGTGACAGCTGGACCTCTTGTATTGATTATATGACACTGTGGGTCATTTATGGCATTTTGCGCACTGCTGAATAGGACATCAAACCGATTAACACCTTTTGGCACACGCATCCACCCAACAATCATGATGTCAGTCCATCGTCATTTGACAAGTGCCTCTATAGCTTCAACTTGCACTCGAGTAGAGCTTTTGCGCCATAAAAGGGCTTATTTGTCCTGCTACTGTACTACGGGCGACCACTCATGCCTTGTTTTATGGGATAAAAGTAATATATGCATACGTGCAACTGCAATGTAAATCCTGAGGTAAAAAAGACAGATGATGCAACGTGCAGCTAGAAAGCGGTGCATTAGTCGTTTGGCTGTCCAAACGATGCTGATCGTGTTGGTATTTAACGGTGGGAAAATGAACACAAGACATGACTTTATTGATTACTTGTCATCTTCTGTTATGGTTGTCATATTCAAGACACTCTCTCTAAGACTACTGACAGTGCTCATCAGAAGGTATCGCTAGTGTTCTAATTGAAGACAGTTAGGGCACCAAGATTTATAAGATTCATTTTTGCTTGATCATTTGTGTACAGGCTGTCCTCCTGCTTCTGGGGACCACAAAGTCTCCAGATAAATATTATATTACAACTACATACATAGGCTACATCTCAAGGCTAGTTAGATAAGTGGGACAATTATAAATAATACATTTATAATGGACAATTCAAAATTACAAAGTTTTGAGTTATTCTTAACTTTGTGGTATAGGCAATTTAATAATATAATAAAATCTACCTATTTAGAAATAAGTGTTTTATGATTCAATGTTTTTTAAATCTTATTTCGGTTTTAGTATTAATGTCGTGAATACAGGGCATTTTACAGTTGGTAGCAAAAGAGGGGAAAATGGATGCAACATTTGTGTTATTGCTCAGTAGATTATTGCGGTTGCTGCTCCCCTTCTTTGGAGTAAGTAGGATAAGCTTAGAGTGCCTTGTCACCGTGGTAACTGCCAGAACAATTCAGTTGAAGTTTGAAGAGGTCAGCTTGCGGGGTCAACAACTCCAGCCGCTGCCTGTGCCAACTTCTGTTGGGCCTGGGACTTTTTTTGTGTGTGAGTGGTAGCCCCGGCCTAGCCCTGGGTGGTAGGCAAGTCTGATATAAATTTTTTGAGTCAGTTTGCGACCTAGGCACCCCAGGTGGCCTGTGAAATCGATTTTAACTCTGTGACCCTGTCTAGCGGAGGCACGGTTGACAACCTGGGTGAGAATTTAGCTAGCAATGACAGATTTCCCCCAAGTGCACTGAGAAGTGGGGGTGGGGAGATGGGGGTCGCTGATGGGTGTATGCTAGAAGAGGTCATTAAAGGCTTATTTAATAGTTTTTTTTACAATGGCCAAGGAGGAGAAAGGGTGAATGTGACTGCCATCTAGGAGCTAGAGGATGTGAGTACCTCATCTGACTCAGGAGTATGTCTCCAGGCAGATCACAGGTCAGTAGTGACTGTTTGTATTCAGGCATTTTAGTCCAGAATGTTTCTGCAGGCACTAATATTTGATTCTAAGGTACTTGGGCATACACTCCATTCATTGCTGTGATTCTTGAACCACCAAAGTTCATAGAATTGGATTACACATTGAATTTCCACATCCTATGAACCAAGTGAGCAAAGAATATGTTGGGTAATATCGAATCACATTATATTAGAGTAGTCTGCTCACTCTACTACAAATTCTCAGGGAAATCCACCTTGGTTTTTGGAAGAAGTCTCGTGCCTCTATAGTATGTGTTCTGACATCCTGTTGACATGCTGGAAGTTTAATCAGGACCAAGGCTGTCCAACAAAGGATGACTACAGACATGGAGACCTTGAGAGAATGAGTTCTGTGTGTTACATTTTAATTGAGGCAGGAGTCAAAGCAGACAAACAACCGCAACTCTTTGTGGTCTGATATGCAAGGAGAGACATGGGGATTGATCAGAACATTGGACGTCCGCATATACATAGGGAAAGCATTTACACCTGACTTTTTAAAATGATGATATGTTTATAATGTGATAACTTAAATAGGTAAGTTGATGTGTGTAGACATGGAGGTCAAACACAAATAAATAAAGAGTTTTGGACCGTGTGTTTTTACTGAAACATGATAAATGAAAATTAACTGTGTGTAGTCTATGCATAATTCAGGTAGTCTACAAAACACGGCAAAAAGGAAAAAAAACATTAAAAACTGAACCTTCATACCTATGTTTCAATCCTTTTAATTCAAACACAAGGTAGCAATCCTTGAGTGTTCTCTGTAGATCAGGTCTATGCATTGACATGAGTTGAGTTTGTGTGTGGTGTATTCACTGGAAGGCATTTCAAGGTCCCCCTACCCTCCTCTCGCTTTCACTTGGAGTCTTTAGAAACAGAAATGTCTGCAGGAAATGTTTTTTTGGCTGTTGTTAAATGCAAGACATTTAGACCAGTGTCAGCACAAGGATAGACTCCACTGGAAGGTCCTTGGATGGCCCAAGGGATGGTTGTAAAATACAGAGAAGGGTGCCCTAAATGACACAGAAGTTAAGGGAGATTTGAGCCTCGGGTGCCAGGTGCTCAGGTACTCTCTGCCAAAGTTCCTGTATTCCTGTGCAATGCATGTCAACTTCCTCTGTGATTTTGAATTTGTTTTTGCGAATCTTAAGGGTTGTGTGTGTTTGTGTGTGTGTGAGTGTGTGTGTGTGTGTGTGTGTGTGTGTGTGTGTGTGTGTGTGTGTGTGTGTGTGTGTGTGAGTGTATGTGTGTGTGTGTGTGTGTGTGTGTGTGTGTGTGTGTGAGTGTATGTGTGTGTGTGTGTGTGTGTGTGTGTGTGTGTGTGTAGGGGGGGGGGGGGGGGGGGGGGGGGGGAGTTGGGGAACAAAGGCCAGCACAGTCTCTTCAGTTTGACAGTGATCCCATTTGTTTCGTGTTTAAAAGCTGATGCTGGGCATTTTCTGCGTGTGAGAGTGAGAGTGAGAGTGAATGCGAGTGTGCTTACGGGAGTGTGTGTGTGTGAGTGTGTGTGTGAGAGAGAGAGAGCCCAGAGTGTCAGCTCCAGTGGATTGTCTCTGATTGTGTTTGATTGCGTTCTGAGTGCAGTTTCCGTGCTGCTCCTGAGAGCTGGTTGCGACCCTCTGCTGTCACAGCCCCCTGGGGAAAGGGGAGAGCAGCGCACTGAACATGCTCTTCACCGCACTCCATTACACCAACTGCCAGTCGCAGATAATACGCGCCCAAAACACACAGTCATCAAGTGGGACCATAATAGGCTGTAGTTACAGTATGTGTGGCAGAACTGCTTGATGAGGTGTTCCCTGTGTGGGGATATAGGCAAGATCAAGATTTACATTTATACATTATGTAACTATGTGAGGCTACTATTTTAAGGATTCAGATATTTTTTGGTCACATTTTGTGAATGCAGTTTCTGTGTGTGTGTGTGTGTGTGTGTGTGTGTGTGTCGGGAGGGTGGGAGGTTGTGGTTATATTTGTCCACCCGAACTATGGATATAGATCCATCTCATACTCTGGTCACATCATCAGAGTTTTACATAAACTCCATTTGGCTGACCTATTCTGCATTTCTCAACCTCTCCTCTGTCAACACATCTCTGGGACAAAGGTGATTAGTGACTGCGCTCCTATGCAAATATTTCCCCAGGCAATGTGTGGAGGTGAACACTGCTCTTGGCAGATTAAAGCTTGCTCAGTCTGCTTCGTCCACAGAAACCCACTCAAAGTTCTCCAAACTCCACTCCTCTTTAATCAACAATTAACTTCCCTCTTCTCTTCTTCTTTCTCTTTCTCTCTCTCAGCAAAGTATTTAAGTGTTTCGTTCTATTGTTTTTTTAGGGAAGGGGAAACAAACAAGTAAACACAATCTGTCAATCTACCTGTCAACTGTGATCTCATTTACTAACTGGTGGTTATTCTCAACGGGGGTGGTAATAGTTGTAATGGTTTATCAGTACATACAGAAATACACAGAAATACATATTGAAATGTTGCTTTTTACATTGGAAACAATGAAGAGGCCTTCGGTTGAATGACATTTAATCTGAAACAAACACACAGAAACCAATCTACTTTGTCCATGGGGGCCATATATATATATATATATATGGTTGTGTAAGTGGTTGTTATATGTTTTGTTTATGTTGAGTTTTAGAATGCCCTAGCATGTGTCTTATGTTTATGTTCATCTGTGTGAGTGCATGTGTGTCATTGCCTCTGTCTGTGTCTGTGTGTGTTGGGTTATGTTTGCGCTCCTAGCATTGTGTGTGTGTCTGTGTGTGTGTGTGAGTGCTCGTGTGATGATGATTAATGAGGTATTTTTGGCAAGTTGGCATTACTCATCAGTACCATGGCAGTTTTGTTTCAAAAGTGCTGGTGCTGGGGAATGGGGGATTTTGGGCCATCAGCAGTGCGTGATGTCAGCACGCAGGACAACAAAAGAGGAGCCCAAATCCGTGGTGTTTGCAGCCTGACGGGGGCCCAGGCAGGGCTGAACACAGCCCTCCTTTCACACACACAGACTGACAAACACACCAGAGCGGAGTGTTGAGAGTGCCACACACTGCTGGTTCAGCTCCCCCTAACCACCCAACACTTGTTTTACTCAAATAGAAATGTGTTCGATGGTTTTTAGTGTGCTTGTTGATTGAAATTAAATGCACCCATTTTTTTCCGAGTGTGCCTTTGCCTGAAAAACTGTATCGTTCAGCAATGCATGATCATTTGAGCTAATTAAGTTCTTAATAGAATAATGTGTGTGCTAAAGGCTTGAGGTGGGCCCAGTAGTAAACAGTGGCCTTTATTTCAAATCGCTAGCGCTAATAGAAGATAGGAGTTTTACAGTTATACTACTACAATTAGAAATGTGAATGTTTTACATTTACAATCCAGGATTTGAGCATTAAAGGAGACATGTGATAAGACTTCACAGCTGGAAATTGGATACCATGTGTGTGACACGTCTGCGTGCCACTTATTAATTACTCATACCTGGGTTGGAAACGGTAAGAGAATTAGAGGGCCATTCAAAGTAGAAGCACACCTTTGTTTGTTTAATACTGCGGCTGTGACATGCGAAAACCTTTCGTGTTTTTCCTTGCAAATCAGGATTACACATGGAGAGTTCCAGCACAGCGAGAGTAGTTACCGTTAATATGCTATCCAAGACACACAGCACCTCCAGGAACAAGTAATAAATCCCCATAAAGTCAGCTTTTGTGGCTGTTGAAAAGAAACATGGAAGTATGAGACTGGTTGCACTTCATATAGGATACTGAAAATAAGGTACACTTGTAAGCTATAGTGTTACGTATAATGCTAGTCGAATAAGACATCTGCTCGTAAATTTTCGCTACTTTTTGTTGGGTTAGTGAGGAATTTGCAAGTTCTTTACTGACAGCAAGAAGACTCATGTCAGAACAATGACTCAACTTTATCCTTGAAAGTGTTGGGAATATATTTGATGTTAAATAAGTAAATCTTAAACATCGCATTTGAGAGTATGGCCATGGAAAGAATTTGAGGTGGCTCAGATGTACCAAAAACCAAAAACGTCAACTCTCATGAAGTGCACTGAACAGTCAACATCGCAAAGCTTTAACCTTAGCTGATGAACATTCTGAATGGCTCCTGCAATGTGCTCATGTACCTTTGTACAGAATGCCTCTCCAAAAGTCCTCTTCAGACAACCGTAAAGTTTGCAAACTCTAACTAGTTCTTGAACAAGACTAGATGCAATGCATTGATGGACCTTGAAGGCAGTGCATTGTGGGCTTGACCATACACACACCACAACTAGCACTCTCTATCGTCCCCACACAAACCAAGAGCTCTTTATGATGGGGGAAGAATTATGATGGCGTTGCCTCACAGTTGATCAGTGGGATCTTGCGGTGTGGAAGGAGAGAAGTCGTGTAATTGTGACTTTACTGTAGCACAGCGGTGGCCATTCATTAAGGGCCGTCTGTAATAAACTGCTGGAGGAGCGAATGGCAGCTGTGCTGCCGAGACAGGCACAAAGCCACTCTTTCTTTGAGAGCTTCGCTACTTTGTCGCAGGCTCCGTCTGTCTGTTGAAAATCCTCTGATTGTACAAGCCAGCCCTGAAATTCCAATAGACGTTTGTTTTGGGGGGCAAACAAGAGTCTCTCTTTGAGTACATCGAGAGGGAAAAAATACAGCGTCGAGGGAGGAGAAAAAAAAGAAAGATCACATCGGGATGCTTTAGTTCATTTTAGAGAAAAAGCGACAGATTTTTTTTCAATATTGACAATTTTATAGAAGTCAGCTGAAGGTTACACTTAAAATGTTTCATATTTTCTTGCACAGTTATGCTAACATCTGCAGCAGCTTATTAGAGAAAAGTGCCATGAATACCAGCCATGTCCTTTCAATATTGGCCAGGCAGTCCACAGATACAGATGCGCTGAATGCGATGTTCTTTAACAACCTTGAAATAGTTGCTATTTTCTCTTGTGAGTTGCTCCTGTCCTCCAGAGGATGCTGGACGTGCAGGGGTCACAGTACCACTCTGGGGCCTGTTGTTGCGTTGCTGATCGTCCTGTTCATGGTCATAGTCTGTGAAAAGCACCATAATGGCTTCAGCCCTTCCCATCACATTGTCTATGCTGCCAAACCTCTGCATTCCTCCCATATGCTGATCTGTTACAAGGCATCATGGCAACACATCATGCAAATCCTCCAGCCTACAAACCCCATTGTCTGTCGGTGCAGAAGCCAGAATAGGCAGAATTCCAGGAGCCATTTTTTGGTCCAGAATGTTCGATGGGAGTGGAATGTGACGTAAAGTCATGGTTGCAGGTGGTGACATTTCTCGGGAGCCTGGCTCTTGTTTGTGTCCCTTGACTGTCATGTCATTGTTGCCCACTGCCTTGAAGGCTCTGTGTCCCAATTCAGAAGTCAATCTAACTGGTTGATCGTGGGGACGGGTGGAGGATCGGGCTGGTGGGTGTCGGGGGTGTAAGGGTGTAAGGGTGTTGGGGTGTGTGTGTGGGGGGGGTTGAGCTGCACTTGCTCCTTGTGGAATGTGTCGTGTCCCCGTGAACTATTTCCTGCTTTGTCTTATGAAGGCTGTTTGGCAATCTGTGGAGGTCCTTCTCCCTGGCCCTCTCACGGCTGGAGTATTGACACATTGTCAGAGCTGGAAATGACCCAGGAACAATGGCATTCCTCCATGGCAATGGGCTGCTTTAGGTGCATTTACGTTAAAGCTACATGCTATGGCAGGAAGTCTAGAGAGTAAATAGAAAGACTAAACAGTAAACCAATACGAGACTATGGTATGACACGTATCAAAAGATTTTTTTTTTTATCATTTCATATGTAATTATCTTTTACAGTACAAGAAAACATACTGTCAGTCAGTTTTAAACATATTGAGTTCTGAAAGAAAAGGCATAATTGTCTTGTATATACTATTTTAAGAGGGGAAAACAATATGTGGTATCTGAGCTATGAAAGAGAAATGTATTTTTTTTTATTTGTACAGCTTGTGAGTGGCTCAGAACTCAAACAAAACTCCCACAAGGATATTTGCCATTACTAAGGCGACTTAGGACGGTTTAGAGTGGACTAATTAGAACAAAAGCAGACTTTACTGGATGTCATATTTCTCAAAGGATAAATACCTCTTGGGACCACATGTCCTCCTACATTTCGATGATTAATCAAACTTGTGTTTGCTTTTGAATGAGCTGTAATTTTGGAAATGGACTGGCACAGCCCTGACTATATCGTTACATCAATGTTGACTAACTCTCTTTCTCTCAAGAAAACTCCAAACACTCAAGCTTGGTCATCCTTTGCATCATTTCCTGTAACTTTTATGTGGGAGGAAACCTATACCAGGAAGCACAGACCAGGAAGTGTGTGAGATCCAAATCGTTTTTTTTATAGTGATTTTATCCTATCACTGTCTTAGTTTGTTTTGGCATGGTGGTCAGTATTGCCACATTGGCATCACAGGTGCAGAGACGGCCTCAGAGGCATCGCGGTGTCCCAGAGACGGTAAACTGATCCAAGGAAATGCAGCGGGACAAGTGGGACTGTCTCCATCTGCCCAGAATTTGTTCCAGTCGTGCACCCAGCTGCACTGTGAGGGGACGACGGGACTTTAGCCCACATGTTTGTGACACCAAGAGTTTGATGAGGAGGTTTTTTTTGAAGGGGGGTGGGGAGGATGGGGTGAGTAGGGGAGGGGAGGGGAGAGGGGGGGGGGGGGCAGGAAGGTGGAGAGGCTCCTGCAGCACCCAGCATGGGGCTTTGGGGGGCTTTAGGGGTATTTGGGGAGGGGTGGTTTTGGGAAGGAGGGGGCAGGGGAGGCGGTGCCTTGTCTACAGGCCTTTGTCACTGCAGGGGGAGAGGCACAGTTACCCTGCAGGGAAGGAAACACAGCAACCCCCCCCCCCCCCAAAACGCCCTACTCCTCCTTCTGCAACGGCAACAGGGGGGAGGAAAGAAAGCACATTACATGCTTGCAAATCAACTCACTGATTTTTTTTTTTTTACTTAGCCAGGCCTGTGTGGAGATGAACACACACAGCACTGTACCGTTTCTGTCTAAACAAACTGGCAGGAGAATGGTCAATGCCATCATGCATAAGCGAACCTCAACTGATATCATACTGACAAAATGATGCATCATGCAGGTCTTTGTGGAAACACTTGGTGAAACTTTCTGTAGTATTTATGTTGTTGACCAGAGGTGATGTAGGATAAGTCATTAAAACCCACTGAAATAGCTACCAGAGATCCCTAGGAAAACTCTTTTATGGATTTATAATCCCTTGACCCCACATCCACACAGCATATTTAGCCCAGTTTACACTCTGGCAAAACTTTAGCAGTGATCCGGGATGGGCATTTCTTTTGATGCTAACAAGACATAATGTGATGACAGTTGTACTTTCACCATAAATTCACTCCCCTCTCTTTTCCTAATTTTTTCTCTCTCTCTTTCTCTTTCCATCTGTCTGTCTCTATCTCTCCTTTCCCCCAGTTCTCCCCAGCATGGCTGTGATAATTGGATTTTGCGGACACCTGTATGAGTGCAGTATATCCAGGGGATTATAACCAGGGATGGGTGAGTCAACTCTAATTATTGTCACATTAACCCGTACAAACCGCCAGCTCCCCCAACCCCAACCCCCCACAACCCAACAAATCAGACCCGAGCACTCATCAGAACCCCTCAGCCCTCCACAGGCCAAGCAGGCCCAGAGATTTTCCCAGGGAACCACAGCCAGAGAGAGAGGGAGAGGATAGAGGGAGAGAGAGAGAGAGAGAGCAGGGGGAGAGGGAGAGGGAGAGAGAGAGAGCAGGGGGAGGCGAGGGAGAGAACAGAAGAGACAGAAGAAGAGAGAGAGAGGGAAAGGGAGGGAGGGAGGGAGGGAGAGGGAGAGGGAGAGACAAGCGACAGAGGAGCCCCACTGTTGGAGTTCCCCTCTGTTCCACTCCACTAGTCATTCCAGTTCCTCCGGCACAGTAAGCTGAGGAGCAAAACATTCCCGCCTCTCTGAACGTGCCGTGAAAAATACAGAGTAAAAAAAGTCAATCTAATCTAATCTCTAAATGCAACACAGTGTATTACATAGAATATGGATGTGGCGTGTGTGTGAAAAAGAGAGGTTGCGAGGTGTTTGTGTGGTAGCTGGTGTAACCCACACCTCCCACTTGTGGCACAGAAGAGAGAGGAACTGGGACAGTGTTTGTAAACACTGATTGGCGTAGTGTTTCTGGCAGGACAGAGGTGAACAGGCTTTCATTCACGCCTATTTACTGAAACCCAGGTGGGGGTAGGGGTTGCCTGGTGTTCAGGGAGTTGTTTTGTGTTTATGGCTGTGTGTGAGTGTGTTTATATGTTTGTGTGTGTGTGAGAGAGAGAAAGAGAGAATGAGAGAGTGAGAGAGAGAGAGAGAGTAGTTTTTTTTTGGGGGGGGGGGGGGTACTGTATGAGCGATGAGCAGAACGGACAGGGTCGCCTGCCATCAAAAGAGCTACACCCCCCACCCTGCAGACTTCAGGGATGGAGCCGACAGGGACAGCACAGGGGCTCCCAAGGTGTCCACAAGGGGCAGGTAATTTATCAGCCCAGGCCAGCCAGCAGGACCTTCCCATGGTCACCTCGCCAAGAGGGAATATGTAATGAGCTGGAGGGCTCCGCATTTGCCACGGCTGATTAGCCCCGAACAATAGGGCCAAACAGAACCTCGCTGCACTCACAATGGTGACTGCAAAGCCTCAAGGCGTTGTCTCCATATTTTTAGAGGAGGAGGAGAAGAGAGAGAGAGAAACACTGAAGAAGGGAGGAGGAGAGAAACAGAATGAGGGACAGAGGAAGAGAGAGACTGGGTGAGAGAGAGGGAGAAAGGGAGGGGGAAAGTGAACAAGACTGTAGTTGACTACACTGTGTGGTTCTTCATTAGTAAGAAACAGAGGAGCAGCCATCTCCTTGTTTGCACTTAGTTGATCTGGTCAAGCACTGAATCGGCTTGTATAGGGGAACACAAGCCTGATGTTCACCAACTGAAAAGAGTTTTGTCGGCAATTGTACTGGTGATAGAATGACATTTCAAACAAGAAGGGCTATATTCACATATGATGTGTAATATTTACTGTAGTATAGTATAGTGGACACTGAAGTCTTTTAATATCAATGGAGTATAGGAAGTCAGAAAACGATTTTTCCCATTTTGTTGTTTTTCAGCCATATGTAATTGAAACACATGTAAAGGAAGTTAGAGAATAAAGCTTGTTTTTGGCAGTCATTAATAGTGTCATTACACGCTTAGTGTAAAGCCAAAGAACTCATCACTGATTACCATCCATACATTTAAGCAGAGCATTATAGTGCTATTTAAATTAGCAACCCCCTTTTTTAAGGAACCGAGTACTTTGTAATCTCAACTCCGCAATTAGTCGGAATGACTGCGAGATCAACTTCATTAAGGGCTTTTCCACCCAAACCGAAGGTACCGGCTTGTCCAAATTCTCAATCTCTGTGGAGAGCATATCTCTTTGGACAAGCTCTCCCAAATTAGTTTCCATATCAGTTAGAGAGCCTAGGCTCCCCCACTTCTCACTTTAAACTTTAGACGTGATAGGGAGAACCCCTGGAATATTTATTATGATTATATGAGGAAGCAAATCCACAAAGGCCATTTTTTCCCTTTAGTAAAACATGCCCTGCCATCTTGACTTGTGTTCTCCCAATTACCTAATGCCATTTAAATACACGGGGCCGGGCGTGTGCACTTCACTGTAGTGGGGGACTGAGAGATGTCACGCTTAATTGTATTTTATAAATTATAATGAGAGCCCATCAGAATAAGCTTGCTGTAATAAAATGATAAAATGGACAATTATGGGGAAAACTCCGGTGCCGTCATTTTCTAAACACACTCAAGAGAGCGTGTTTAAGCCTGGTGTGTTGATGGAGAGCGCCCTCAGGATTCCAGGAGGGTTTAAAATTACACAAAATGATCACTCTTTTAATCATGGTTAAATGCACAGTACTTCAGGTCATGGTTTGGTAGTATTGCAGATGTCTGGTGAACTGTGTGTTAATATACAATACAATTATTTCATATTCATTTATTTCCAATACTATTCTATTACTTTTGTGTCTCCGGATGGTGCTTTGTTGAGCTCTGCCTATGTTTATAGTTATAGTATCTTATAGTTATAGTTGACTTGCCATTGTGAATTCACACTGTATGTAAGTATTCTTGTGTCTGTGTGTGAGTATCATATGTATATATAATGTGTGTGTGTCTGCGTGCATGCAAGTGTGTGTGAATGTGTGTGTCTTACTGTTAGAGTGTGTTTGTGTGTTTGTGTGTGTGTGTGTGTGTGTGTGTGTGTGTGTGTGTGTGTGTGTGTGTGTGTGTGTGTGTGTGTGTGTGTGTGTGTGTGTGTGTGTGTGTGTGTGTGTGTGTGTGTGTTGGTGTAGCTGTAGGTGTTAGCAGAGGGCCTGAGATGCAAACACAGGCACTGTAAATCAATAACGCTGTGTCTCTTTGCAGGGGGAGCCTGGCTGTTTGCTGTCCTCTGTGTCACTTCCTTCAAGCACACAGATAACTGGCCTGGCCCACGGAGATAGCAGCCCTCTATCACATCAAGTGCTGCTCAAATCCCAGGACTGAGTGTTTGTCTGAGGGGACCGGGTCACACACACACACACGCACACGCACGCATTCACACACACACCTGTGACTGGGACACTGATGCCTCCCTCCCTGAATGAGAACTGTGTGTGTGTGTGTCAAAGGGAGATGACAAAAGTATGAGAACGTGTAAGAAATGTTGATCCAGTTAGTGTGATTACATGTGTATGAGAGTGTATGTGTTTTTGTAGAGATTTGTGTGTGTGTGTGTGTGTGTGTGTGTGTGCACGCCTGTGTCTATGCCCATGTAATATGCCTGTATATCTTGGCCTGCATTCATGGTGGGCAGTGTGGTGAGTCAAGGTGCTGTCTTTTAAAGAGACAGAGCCAGCTGTGTGTGTGTGTGTGTGTGTGTGTGTGTGTGTGTGTGTGTGTGTGTGTGTGTGTGTGTGTGTGTGTGTGTGTGTGTTCTAGTGTATAAGATGTATGTTACGAGTAAGTGTTGTAAATTGAAATATGATCTGTTGGATAAGAATGAAGTGTGTGTGTGTATGCCTTTGAGCTGTTCTATTTTGTGTGTGGAGGTGTCATCTGCTGGTAGTTGAGAGAGACAGCAGTGACTGTGACTGTGTGTGTGTGTGTATGCATGCGTGTGTGTGTGTGTGTGTGTATGCGTGCGTGTGTATGTGTGGCCGAGCGTGTGTGCGAGTGTGTGTGTGTGTGTTGGTGGATGTGAGAGGCAGCTCCACTGACAGTACCGTGTCAACAGAGCACTAGCTGCTGCCGCTCTGATCCAGGTGCAGACCAAATGAGTCATCAGAACATTCTGGCCAAAGCAAACAGGATTTATCATCGCTATTTGTCATTCAATCTTATGGCTGGCTCCAGTCTTGCTGTTAAATATAGATCAAGATTTGTATGTATATGTCTTGTGTGTGTATTTAATATATACTATTACTTTGCCTGAAATACAAGCATAGGCATGGTTCCTCACTTACTTAAGACTGCAATGTACAGCTGTATATGACACATTATTGGGAAATAAAGGCAATGTCTAAGGATTAATTACATTCAATTCACATTCAACAGTCATTTGACAAATCACTGACGATATTGTGATAAATTCCAGGGATGAGGGTTTTTCTCAGACACAGTACATTATTGTGCAGCAGTGACTCCTATTTTGTCTCCTCCACAGCCATCTTTGTATGCCCTGCTCTCACTGTGCCAGTTCACATGTTGTCTTGTTCAATCACACTGTTGAAATCTCATGTATGCACTTTCGGGTGGGTTATCACCAGATACAGTACATCTCTGGTAGAAGCTGTTTTCACGTCAAACTTTGACTGTGGATTACCTACAGTGTTTTCCACCATGTTGCACAATTTAAAATCTGCAGTGCTTGACCATTTTAACAAATAAATAAACACATATTTGAAACTATTTAGCCTTTTGGGCCTAAAGTGACTCTTTATGAAAAGCATTCTGTGTAGCCAGGGGGATAATTAATAACATTAATAACATTAATGTTATGTCTATCTGTACAAATCTTCAAACCATGCACCTATACACCTACATGTATAGTATACATCAAGAACAAGTCCTGGATATTTACATAATACATACAACAAATACAAAAAGCACCTTTTTAGCTGAGGTGAAGCGAGCTAGCACTAATTGCTATTATATTAAAATTATGGTTTTTCAAGTTATACAGGGCAAATTTGAAATGTGTGGTTGTGCTTTCATAAACATTTTTAAATAGGTTACAGAACACACACACATATACACACAGACACTCTTCCCACTGCCCTCTACCCACAACTTCACACTCATCCCCACCCCAGCTCTGGGATAGGCTTCCAGAGGGTCTGGTGTCTCTGCAGCCAGAGGATCAGTGAAGGGTGAAAGCCGACCCTGCAGGACTTCCTATCGGCACCGCCAGACAGGTTGAACAGGAAGCGGAGCTGGGCGTGGGCACCGGCGGCAGCGGTGGTGGTGGAGGTCGCCCTCCAGCACCGGCAGCTGTGGGCTAGTGCCGTGCCAAGGACCCTCTCACCTGCGTGGCCCGTTGTGTAAATGATCACACCAGTCGGGGAGGTCATAATTTATCTTAATGTAGGCCGATCCCATTGCAATCCTATACAGCAGGGGACGGCAGCGTGTAATCGTATAACTCTCATGTTGTATCAGTGCTCCGGCCCTCGGGTGATGAAACTGTCCCTTGTCACAGTACTCTCTACCTCTCTCTCTTTCTCTCTCTCTCTCACTACACTCTCTCTCTCTCTCTCATGCGCTACACTCTCTCTACCCTCTCTCGAAGCTCCCAGGCCAAGCTTTCAGCCCTGGCCCATTGAAAACGTCTCTTTATGTAAATACACAGGGCTCTGGACGCTGCGGCACAAGCCCCCTCTGTGTGGCCTCTTTCATGTAGCATGCGCAGGTCTCGCTTCTCTTTCCTTTCACTCGGCCGTATTGATCAGGCCCCTTTTTTTCCACTTAAAGCTTTTTATCGGCCATTTATTGTGCCCGAGCCAGAACATGTAACCTTTAATGTGTGAGCGCGCAGCAGGCGCTTCTATCGACCCGGATTTAAGATCAGGGCGCAACATCGGGGACACCCTGACGGCTCAAAGACCTTGACAGCGGCCATTGAAAGTTCCATCCGTGTTTCCACAGCAGATTGCAATCCGACTTTCTTCTCTTCTTTTCCCCCCCCCTCTCCCACAGGTTAACAGCGAAACATTATTAAAGAGAGTTGACCGAGAGGTCAGAGGGAGAGCGAAGCCACATAAACAAACAATTAATTTGGCATGGAGGTGTAATAGGATGAGATCGCAGCAGGGCTGGGCCCATTGTTCTGCTGGAATTAACCATGGCAGGTCATGTGTCACTGGGTTCTGACCCTGGCCCCATTCACTAGCCCACACTTGCATTGGCCACAGCCCGATGAGAGGTCAAACACAGTAACAAGCCAACCAAACACCCCCACCTCTCTTGCCCTCTCTGCCTCTCACTGCCCCCGACCCCACCCTCCCCCCAATCCCGTCTCTAGTTCTGACCAGGGCAGCACTTACAAAACAAAGGCCTGCGTTACCATGGGGGTTAGAGAAACATGCTGGCATCCCAGCCTATATCGCGCTGCAGTTAGAGCTACCGTCCACCTGATGCTATCTGCGCTGCTTCCCGTCACAAGCACAACAAGGGCACGCGACCCCACCACACACACACACACACACACACACACACACACACACACACACACACACACACACACACACACACACACACACACACACACACACACACACACACACACACACACACACACACACACACACACAAACACACACACACATGAACAAAGTTAAACACCCTACACATTTTAACTCTGTGATTCACAGCCTGAGTAGGCTGTTTACATTGAAGGCTGAGGTGTCCTGCTCGCTCTCTCCCCTTCACCTGCGGTGTGAGGCAGTGACTTGCTGCCGCCGGTCGCTCTGGTTTCAGCAGGCCAGCTCAGGCACACTCTCCCCAGGCCACCCATCTGGATGGCTTTTGTGTGGATGGCGTGTTGCGGCTGCCTTTTTTTTTGTGTTGTTGCTGCTGCCGCACACAGGCTCTCAAAAGTTGCTGACTTCATTTAGTGTCAGTCACCCGAAGGGACTGGGTGCCTCCGACGCATGTGTGCCCCCGGGAGGGGGGTGGTGGTGATGGTGGGGGGGGGGGGGGGGACGACACTGATGTCTCTCTGAGGTCTCTCTGAGGCCCTGCATAACGCCGGCATGGTGTTAAAAACATCTGATCCTTCAGCCCCGGGGCCACCAATAGCGCTAATTGAAAAAATTAAATAAAAAAAACAGCCTCTCCACTAAAATGAACGCCTCACGGGGCACAATCACTCGCTCAGCACAAGAAGAAACTCTTGCCTGGCTTCCTCCCACGGGAGACACTGGCGTGACCTGATAGCTGTGTGTGTTTTTAATGCTCGCCTGGGCATCCTGAAAGGGCATATACAGTCAGAGCAGCTCGATGGAGGTGAATGTGAGGAGTCAGAGGCTGTAAAGGACTGCGCACAGCTGCCTGGTGTTGGGGAGCAGACGGGGCTTCAGCATGCCGAAGGAGGTGATGGGCAGGAGTGGAGGATGAAATGGCTCTGTGTCTCTCTGTGTCTCCCATAATTGATAGGGTGTTGAGTGGGTCGGGGACATGGGAACAGCTGCCCGAGAGCAAGGCGCTTGAATTAAAACTTCAATCCGACTGGCCGGGAATCAATTTCATCCGTGGCCTCCAACATTATAGGAATGAGGAGAGAGGAGATACAGGCGATAGATGACGAGACACAGACTGTCCCTCGGTCGCCAGGGCCTTTTGTATCCTGGACCATTTTCACTTCACTTCACCAAAGCGGTCAAACCAACCCCCCCTCCCAAATCTCCAAATCCTCCCTCCACCCTCCAGCCCTCAACTGGTCAGAGTGACAGCAAGAAAGGATGATGGATTTTTTTGGGTCTCCATAGGTCCACTCTCATTTAGTTACCAGTTTACGGGACTGCAGCCATTGCATCATGTTGAACCAAGCACTTCTCACTGCTGGCTCCTCCCCTGTGGAGGTACGGTCCCATGAGTCATGTCCATCCGACAGGACAGGTGAGGCCCTCTGGCCACAGTTTATCTTACCTGCCAGGTGAGGACAGACAGATGTGTACATACCTCCTTCTCAATGCTGTGCTAAAAATGACAAAGACAATTTGCCCACAAAAACATTATTTGTGGTAAGAGTGACAAGGAATATCATAATGTCACCAAACATATGATAGGAATACATACAGTATATTAAAAATGTTTCATTGTATTCGCACAAAAGTGATATTCAGTGCACAAGGGCCATTCTAGACGTCTCTGAGCGAACCCTGAAAGTAGTGCACGTGTGTCCTTTCATACTGCAGATGACTGGGCATATTCTTATGATGGCCACAGCTCTTGAAGGGCCAAAGAGAAAGGGGGCTTTTTCTGGAGGACCACACAGACTGACTGTGTTTGGGCTCTGACTGAGGGATTGTTACAGGCACTGGGAACCAGCTAGAAGCGTTGCCCCATAAGCCCCAGCCCCAGCGCCACAGCAAACAGTATGTGTGCATCTTTGCGTGCCGGTTCGCGGCAGTCAAAACAGGTTTTTGTTCTGGCCACAGTGAAGGGACAGTTTTGCCCTTTGTGAGCTGTAAAATGGTGGATTTGTTTGGTTATCAGCACTGGAAATGCTAAAATCCAGTTTTAGGGACTCTGGGGTCACAGTATGGCAGCCACTGCAGAACTTCATAAACATGAAAAAAAAGAAAAATAACATTTTTTTGTTTGTTTTTGAGGGATTTTCCATTTTGCTGAATTTTTCGTGAACTGCTCAGCAGCATAGGATGTTTTTTCTGTGAAAAATGGAGTTCTCTCTGTGTGGGTCATGAGTGAGAGGGTGGGTTGAGGGGGGGGGGGGGGATCAACTCTGGCTCTTCTGGGGGGAGCTCATGTAGCATGTCACAGGCATCTTGGTAGCTGATAGATCATATCTCGCATATGGAGTGCTACCTGCCTTCTGGCACGGCTCACAAACAGCCTGAATGGAGAACTGTCTGCTCTGTCAGGCTGCTCTGAAAAGTAACCTGAACGGGGCCAGAATGGAGGGGCCAAATGAAGTCACTCAGTGAAACCAGGAAACGGCCCTGTCCCAAGGGCCCCGTATACACTGCTGCCCAGTCAGTCAAGACAAAATGGCAGGCAACATCTTAGCGATATCACCGGGCACCAGTCAAATTTGTGATATTTAAATATTGAATACTGGCACTTCAAATTATCAACAGCTGTCTTAGGTTTCCCCAGAGACTTGTGTAAAAAGCAGGGACATTTACTACCGTCAACATTACAGATTTAATTTAATGTGATTACACCAGAGGTATTACTCTTGTGAAGTTTGTACACAGTTTCAGTGTCCTGCCCCGGATGGCAGTGGCTGGGGCACCAGCACACAGTCAGTGCTGATTTCCCAGATGGAGAGGCAAGGCCTTTGAAAAGGATGAGCGAGAGAGAGAGAGAGAGGGAAAGAGAGAGGGATGGAGGGAGGAAGAGAGAAAAAAGGAGTGTAGCCCGCCAGACTTTTGCATTTTGGGGAAACTGGGGATTGGCCTCTGGTGTGGCCCTGCCAAGATCGTAAGGAACGCCTGTGCAAGAAAATTAAAATGGTATATGGCATTTGGCCACAGTAACACCTCTTTTTTCTCTCTCTCTCTCTCTCTCTCTCTCTCTCTCTCTCTCTCTCTCTCTCTCCTCTCATCCAATCTGTGATGGAAATGGTGGGCATCCTCTCTCCTCTCTTGAGTTTGAGTTCTTGGAATAATCATAAAATAACTATAAATATGGTTTGGGGAATGCTATTTTCTGTGTATTTTAGAGACTTTCATTCTTTTGAAAGCTTTTATGTGGTGGCTAGTTTTATGGGCATCTTTTTAAATTAGATTTGTCCTTACTCGTGCCATGCCGAGAACCCGTGCCCATGTAATGTTATGGTAAGTCATAAAATGTGTCATCCATTATACTTTCGAGCTTCCAGCTAATTATTGGCTGTTTAATTTGTAAGCATAAATAAAGCTCTCGGAATCCAAAGCGTTTGACCAGGGTCGGACAAAACCCCTCTTGACTCTTAATGAAGCCGTAAGTGATTAAAAGCGTTTCCTGTCCCTAATCTGAGGGAAATAAGCCCCTCAGAAGCATGCGTACGATGAAGAGCACCCTTTCTTCCTGACCAATCCCTCCAAGAGTGACAGAAGAAGCAGAGGAAGAGGAGGAGGAGGAGGAGTGGAGGAGAGGAAGAGGACGAATGTAAGCCGAGGAAGCTTGTCTTCACTAGAGGCTGGAACCAGACCAGGGCAGAGCAGAACTTTCTGAGGTCCATTAGGAAAGAATGCAGTGGCAGCCATACTTGTGTGAGATGAAACATACAGGAAGAGGGCTCTCCATCATACACCCCCTTGCTCCCTCCCATACACATACACACACAACACACACACACACACACACACACACACACACACACACACACACGCACACATGCACACACGCACACACGCATACACACACTCAAAATCCTTCCCTCAACTTCTAATGGGCTTGGCATGTCCTTGAGGTCCCGTTCATGGAGCCCGACTAATGAGAGTGGAAATGTCAGCTATGATACACTTGCAGGGAAGAAGGGAAACAGAGGGCCGCACAAAGCCCCTTTATGCCACCCGCCTCGTCTTTCCCCCTGCACTTGTTTTCCAAACCCTCTTTTGTGACTCGATTAGTGGACCCTTTCACACATTCTCACATGCGAGCAAAGAGGGGAGCTATTCGTTATTTGCACTGGTAGATTATTTTTAGTCAGGCACAGGCACGGGCAGCCCTACTCATTGTGCCTGGTGGTGCTGGTGTGTGTGTGTGTGTGCGTGTGTGTGTGTGTGTGTGTGTGTGTGTGTGTGTGTGTGTGTGTGTGTGTGTGTGTGTGTGTGATGCTCGGCCTTGTGTTGTATTGATCAGCAGTTGGGGAGGTTGTGGCCCACTTGGGGGAGACACAGTTGGACTGGGGCATGGATGCAGCCGGTGCCTAGGCCTCGCAGTGGATCTGCAGCCAGTGGAATGAGCAGACAGTGTGATGATGATAATTACATTAGCACTGATGTACAGTAATGCTAAGAGCCAAGCATTTCAAAAGCTAAAAATACTTTGGATGGCTAAGCAGAAGTCCACTCATCCTCATGTTGGCTCAAGCCTTTTTTTTCTTCTTCTTTTCTCTTTTCTCCTCTTTTTTTTCAATGGCCAATCGAAAGCATGACCCTCTCCTGCCATTGGAAAGTAGAAATGTTTTTGAAGTTGGCAAGCGGTGTCAAAGCAGTAGATGTACACATGGCAGAGAAGGCTACATAGTTAATTAAGAAAACTTGTCTTCTAAATCCGCTAAGTATGATCAAGTAACCCCCCGGAGAGATACTAGAAAATACAAAATTGTGAGATAGGAGATCACTAAATCCTGTGTAAAAAAAAAAACATTATAAAGAAGGCGGACCTGTCAGAAACAAGCTGTGTATGGTATTAGATAAATTAACCTCTCCATGACTCCAGAGGTCCAGATAGAGGCTTCTGGAACACTCATCTTGAGAAAACTGAGAAAACTTGCACATACACCAAAGTGCACTGTACGCCACACCACAAACTTAATACAGACAGGCTGAGAGGAGAGGGAGAGAGAGAGAGAGAGAGAGAAAGAGAGATAGAGAGAAATACAGACTGAAGGCAGAGAGTAAGAGAAAGGGTTCAGAGAAACAGAGAAGAGAGAGATAGAGAAAGACATGGATGGAGACCGTGTGTAAGAGAGAGAGTGAGCGAGGCAGACACTGGGAGATGGAGAGAGAGAGAAAATGGGAGGTGAGGATGGTAATGGAATATCCTTCCAGGCTTTCTGGACTACAAAGAGAGAGGTGATCTTAGGTGTGAGACCCTTCTTCCTCAGATATGATCAATCATCTTCAGACAGTTCCCTCAGGACTCCAATCGTAAGGCCATTACACCTGTCTCATTAAAGCTCTCGTCAAGATTCACTAATGCTCACCGCGTGCGGCTCCGGCGACACTAATCCCTAACCTCTGTGCAGACATCTGTAAATACATTTATACAACACAGACAGGTAGAAGTCTTCGCTCTACTTCAGTCACTCTAGTGTTGGCACTCTCAGTTATGTAGAATCAAAGACGAGATTCAGCAAAGATACCAAATAATATAAACGTGTAAATGTTGAAAAGATATGAAATTAAGTGAAGTATGGCGTGACATGATTTTGTGCTGATAGTGGGGTCTTCCCTGAGCAGCTCTGTGCGATGAGTGTGAAGTGGCTGTGTGTTGGGAGAGAGTGCTGTAGTAGTGTAGTAGTGTAGAGTGCTGTGATAGTGTTTCACGTCGCAGACCTCACCTGGGCTGACTGACGCGGGTGGACACAGGCCAGGGGACAGGCAGGAGAGGAGAGACTGCTCACCTGCTTTCTCTCTCTCCTTTCTTTTTGTTCTCTCTCTCTCGCGCTCACTCTCCCTCACACACACTTTGACTTTCCCCTTTACTCCATTCTTCTTCTGCCATGCTTTATCTCTCAGTCTAACACTTCCCCTTTCTCATTCTCCTTCTTGTCTTTTCTGTCTTACCCCCTCTCTAAATCCTTGGCTCTGTTTTTTCCCTCTTTTTCTTTCTTCTCTTTCCCCCTCTCTCTCTCTCCCTCCTTTCTCTCTGTGTTCCCCTCCTCCTCTCCCTCTCTCCTCCCACACAAACACAGCCCAACACCCCCCCCCCCCCCCCCCCCTGCTCCAGGTCTCACCTGGCTGGTCCTGTCTGCCTCTCTTCTCTTTGTCTGATCTCCAGGTTTCTGAGCGGAGCTCTCACCGGCAGCAGGAGCTGGCAGAAAGAGGGAGAGACAGGAAGAGAAAGAGAGAGAGAGAGAGAGAGAGAGAGAGAAAGAGGTGCAGAAACAGACTGAAAAAAACTGAAAGAGAGAGAGAGGAAGAAAGAGCTAAGTATGGAAACAGAGACCACAAGACAGAGAAACAAAGGGAGAGAGAAATAGATATACAGAGAGAGAGAGGTACAGAAAAACAGGGTGAGCAAGAGTAAGAGAGAGAGAGAGAGTGAGGGAGAAAGAGAGAGGAGGGGAAAGAGAGGGGGAGAGAGAAAGAGGGGGGAGATAGAGAGAGGTACAGACAGACAGAGGGTGAGTAAGAGTAAGAAAGAGAGTGTGAGGGAGAAAGAGAGAGAGAGAGAGGGAGAAAGAGAGAGAGAGGGGGAGAGAGAGAAAGAAAAGGGGGAGAGAGAGAGAGGGGAGAGAGAGAGAGCTGAAAACCTGCATGATGGACTGTTTTGGAGAAGCTCAGGGGCCTCTGCTGCCTGTTCTTACCTGTCCAGAACAACCCCCCGTGTCGAGAGGAGCCGGGGCGAGTCGCGCCCCCTCGGTCGCACACTAAGCAAACTCTCCCCAGGTGTGTGAGGAGAGGCAGGGCAAGGCGAGGCAGGCTGGCCGTGGCTGAGGCTCCGTCAGCGTCCTGTCATGCTGAAGATGTTTATCCAATTTGTCAAGATAATCTTTCCTTAAACACATCGCCCGGGCCCAGCCGACCTCCACGGCACTGATGGAGCAGGCAGCCCTGAAACACGATCCCTACTACCCATCAGCCCCCCAGGTCTGAGCGTGTGTGTGTGTGTGTGTCTATGCATCTGTGTCTATGTGTGTATGTTGGTGTGAGTGTGTGTGTCTATGTGTGTGTGTGTGTGTGTGTGTGTGCATGTGTTTGTGTCTTTGCATCTGTGTCTATGTGTGTGTGCATGTGTGTCTGCCTGTGTGTCTGTGTGTGTGTGTGTGTGTGTGTGTGTGAGAGAGAGTGAGAGACAGAGAGACAGAGAGAGAGAGAGAGAGAGAGAGTGAGAGACAGACAGACAGAGAGAGAGAGCTCCTACTCCATCTCTAAGCAAAGCAAAAGTAATTATATCTCTCTTAACTGAATTATCTGGCCAGCTCATTTGCTAAGAGAGTTCTTTTTTAAGTGAGAGCTTTGAATCAGACTCATCCCTTCTCAAACAGATCATCCAGCGCATTGCACAAATTTAGACTACTTAATGGAGCTTGGATCTGTTTATTTTTTAAGGGGGCCAAGGATTACTGCTTACTTAATGATGTCAGTTTTACTGCAATGTAAAATGGCACGGAAATTAGCATAAATAACACATACACACACACACACACACACACACACACACACACACACACACAAATTAAAGAGCAAGTAAAAATCCTAAAGAGTGTGCTTAAAGCTGATCATTCTATAATGAATCTTTTCATTTGGCACGGTCAGGATTACTGTAAAAGGATTTCGGGGGAATATTTACAAGCACTTAATGATTCACAAACTTTATATTTAGAGGGGTTCATTTATCATCAGATATGATCTCTTCAAATAATAACATATAATACAAACTCCGCTGAAATGATGTACTGTGTAATTGCGTGGCCTGGGACACACATCTATGAAGCACATGTGTGGAATTTTAAGACTTTTGAAGAAGACAGATGAAAGTCTTGGAAATCCTTCTCCAGCGCTGGTAACTTTTCACTTCGCCACTTGAACTGGGCTGACAAAACAGCAGAGAGAGAAGGGGATTGGGGGGGTGTGGGGGGTGTGGGTGCAAGAGACATAACTCTGTGAAGCTCTTGCGAAATAAAAACACGTTTTTTGTGCAATGGTGTGTATTGCCATGATATTAGGTGCCAGGCAAGCCTGCGTTTATGGATGGAGCCAGGTCTGTGGGGCAGACAAATAGCTTAAAAGCCCAGAAAATGGGATACCTTTACGCAATCAGGAGAAAAATCACAGGCAAACACAGCTCAAGGAGTGATAAGACTCCAAAGAGCAAACAGTGAATTCCACCTAATGGATAAATCACTTGGGACCAAACACACAACACACACAAACACACACATGGAGACACACCAACACACACATAGAGACACACACATACACACACATATGCACACATGGAGACACACACACACTCACACTCACACAATGAGTTCAGCCCTCCTACTAACCCTATGACAAAACTTTCCATTTGCCTTACATACATACAGCCGCGGAAAAAATTAAGAGACCACTTCAAAATGATCAGTTTCTCTGGTTTTACTATTTATTGGTATGTGTTAAAGTAAAATGTACATTTTAGTTTTATTCTATAACCTACTGGCAACATTCCTACCAAATTTCAAATACAAATATTGTCATTTAGATCATTTATTTGCAGAAAAATGACAATTGGTCAAAATAGCAAAAAAGATGCAGTGTCTTCAGATCTCGAATAATGCAAAGAAAACAAGCTCATATTCATTTTTAAACTACACAATACTAATGCTTTAACTTAGGAAGAGTTCAGAAATCAATATTTGGTGGAATAACCTTGATTTAAAATCACAACTTTCATGTGTCTTGGCATGCTCTCCACCAGTCTTTCACATTGCCGTTGGGTGACTTTATGCTACTCCTGGCGCAAGAATTCAAGCAGCTCGGCTTCTTTTCATGGCTTGTGACCATCCATCTTCCTCTTGATCACATTTCAGAGTTTTTTTTATGGCATTCAGGTCTCGAAATTGGGCTGGCCATGACAGGGTCCTGATCTGGTGATACTCCATCCACACCTTTACTGGCCTGGCTGTGTGGCATGGAGCATTGCCCTGCTGGAAAAAACACTTCTCAGAGTTGGGGAACATTGTCAGAGCAAAAGGAAGCAAGTTTTTCTTCCGGGACAACGTTGTACTTTGCATGGCTGAGGTTTGTAAAAGACCATAAGGATTGAACCAAAGCCGACTGGAGGGTCTCCTAGTTCGTCTTCTCTGATGAGTCCAATTTCACAGTAGGTGCAAGACTCTGTGGCTTGTAGGCCTCTCCAGGTCTCCGTCTAACCATCAGACGACCATGTGTTGGGCAAAGCTGAAAATTGGACTCATCAGAGAAGACGAACTAGGAGACCCTCCAGTCTGCTTTGGTTCAATCCTTATGGTATTTTACAAACCTCAGCCAGGCAAAGTACAACGTTGTCCCGGAAGAAAAACTTGCTTCCTTTTGCTCTGACAATGTTCCCCAACTCTGAGAAGTGTTTTTTCCAGCAGGGCAATGCTCCATGCCACACAGCCAGGCCAGTAAAGGTGTGGATGGAGTATCACCAGATCAGGACCCTGTCATGGCCAGCCCAATTTCGAGACCTGAATCCCATAAAAAAACTCTGAAATGTGATCAAGAGGAAGATGGATGGGCAATGAAAAGAAGCCGAGCTGCTTGAATTCTTGCGCCAGGAGTAGCATAAAGTCACCCAACGGCAATGTGAAAGACTGGTGGAGAGCATGCCAAGACACATGAAAGTTGTGATTTTAAATCAAGGTTATTCCACCAAATATTGATTTCTGAACTCTTCCTAAGTTAAAGCATTAGTATTGTGTAGTTTAAAAATGAATATGAGCTTGTTTTCTTTGCATTATTCGAGATCTGAAGACACTGCATCTTTTTTGCTATTTTGACCAATTGTCATTTTTCTGCAAATAAATGATCTAAATGACAATATTTGTATTTGAAATTTGGTAGGAATGTTGCCAGTAGGTTATAGAATAAAACTAAAATGTACATTTTACTTTAACACATACCAATAAATAGTAAAACCAGAGAAACTGATAATTTTGAAGTGGTCTCTTAATTTTTTCCGCGGCTGTATATATCAATGTTGCAAGAGTGTAATTTATGACTTCATGTGAGCGGTATAGGCCAAGTCCCATTGGCCCGGGCATTGCCTGCAAGAAAGTCAATTTGATAGATTAACAGCATTTTAAAGTTCAGGTTCAGCCTTTCCTGGTGTCTCTGATAGCCTTGATCATCAGTGATAACTGTCAATGTTCTATTCATAAAGGCTACAGAACCTGAGAATAGATTCTCTGCCAAAATGTATATAGTATTTGTGTTACATATTCTGTTAGAGGTTAAATAACACTTGAAAGACAGGCATGTTTATGTAAGGCCTGTTTATTTATTATGTAATTTCACCTGTTAACTACTTCTTACAGTAATTCAATTTTCTTTACATTTAACCAGTAGTTGTACAGTCTGTAAAATGAACCCAGTTGTGCTTTAGTGTAAGCAATTAGAGTTCCCCTCTGCAGCATGCTGCTGGTTGGGAGGCTCATGTCTGTCTTCTCTAGTGACTGCACACTCACTTACACACATCTGTCACACACACACACACACACACACACACACACACACACACAACACACACACACACACACACACACACACACACACACACACACACACACACACACACACACACACACACACACACACACTCTCACACACACACACACACACACACACACACACACACACACACACACACACACACACACACACATCTGACACACAATATAAGGTGTATCCCTGAAGGGCATAGACAAACTGCTCACCTGCCGTCTACACAGACTGTCTCTCCTGATTTACACAAACACACACACCTGCCCTACTACAGACACACACACACACACACAGATACCCATGGGCAGAGGATGTGGCTGACAGAAGGGAAACACCTTTTTGTTAAGGGTGAGGCATTTAGCATTGCATCTCAGCGTGGGTGAAGAGTTCAGATTCCACACATAGCCTTCTGCATCATGTCCTAATTGTCAAATTAATTCACCTCAATATTTTTTTTGTTTTGGCACAACTCTCTCTCTCTCTCTTGCTGTCTCTCACACATACAAGCACATTTACGGAAACACACACACACACACACACTCTTCCAGCTGTCCCTTATCTCCTCCTGTGCCTGTGTTTTTTTTGTGAATGATCGGATGTTTTCCCCCCGTGGGCCTACAAGCACCCTCATGGCGGTGCGTGCTGCCCGGCCTCTCCAGACGGTGCAGGGGAGCAGCCCAACCGGTCCGTCTGGTCCACTCCGGGCGCCTTAGCAACAGACCGGGTCCAAACAAGAAAACACCCACCACCCACACCCGCCACGTTATCGGCTCGGCGCGCTATCGGGATGTTTGGGCACACACAACCGCCAACCCACCAACCTCGATGCAGGTCCTCAGATCCCCAGAATGACAAGACGCTACATGACAGTCAAAAGCTATTCCCAGCGCGGGCCTCAAAATAGCAGACTCTGGATCAGTATGCAGCCCCACTCCACACGACCACCCATTGAAACACATCACTATGTACACACTGAGAAGATGCTGAATGATGCATCAAAGGAGACGTGAAAGGAGATTAGCAAACGATAACCCCCCTGCTCTGGCCTAATGCTATTTTCTGACTCTGCCTTCATGGTTCTGTATTTGCTCTTAATCATCATTTTCAACAGTATTTGCTTCTTTTTTTTTGTGTGGCACATGTTGACACAGATTGATTAAACTCTTCAGTGTCCTGACGAAACCTGTGGCGGTAAGGAGCATATTTTCTGTCCATGGATACAACACGAGATACTTTATCAGGTGTTTAAGCAGTTATGGTCAACACGCTCAACTGAAGTGGGTAGAAGCAAAATTACAGAACAACCCAGAAGTGGCATCTGACGAATAACAACAACCCGCCCCCCCCCCCCCCCAAAAAAAAGCAAACGTGAAGCCGGGTTAAAAAAAGGGCCCTGCCCGGAGCTTCTCAGTCATTGTGAAGTGTAATGGAGCTTGACAGTTCTGTGGTGTAAGGCCGCCCTTTGACCCCGCTAATGGTGCCGGAGCAGTTGCCCCCCAAACGAGCAGCCTAGATGGACCACACAGAAGAGTTTCATCAGATTAGCAGCGACTGCTAAGACACGCCAGCACACATGCAACTTGTGATCGCGATAAGCCGGTTATGATTGTCCCATCTTTCCACTTAGAGAGGAAGAGGAGGCAGACCAGCTCACTCACTCGCTCACTCACTCTCATTATTTTTGAACTGTTTTTTTTTTCACCCATCACACCCATCACTCCCTCCCATAACCACCACCCCACCCCCCCCCCCCCCCCCCCCCCCACACACACACACACACACACACACACACATTACACATGACAAGCGAGAGGCAGAAGTGCGAGCAAACGAGGCAGCAATCTAAACGTGTCATTTCCTCTCAAATGTATCATTTTACTTGAGTGGTCAGAATTTAAAGAGACTGTGGAGCCCAGTGGAGCTGAAGGGGAGGGGTGGGGGTGTGTATGGCAAGTGAGTGAGTGTGTGTGTGAGAGAGGGTGAGTGTTGGGGGGGGGGGGGGGGGGACAACACTCACGGTATTGGCAATTAAAAACCAAAACGCACAGGCACCCAGTGGCGTAGCTCCCCCCCACCCAACCATCCCCCCACCCAAGCAGAACCAATTTCCCACAGCCATACAGCTTATAATTATCCTGATGTTAATCGGCGAGCGATGACTGTGAGGGAATGGCCTTTCCCCTTGCCTTAATTCTGCTGCAGATCCTATCTCTTTGACAGCGACTGTCAGGCCAGAGACTCCGGCGCACACAAGGATGTTTTTCTCCTCACTAATTTGCTGGAAACTGCTGGATGGAGGTATCGCCTCTTGGCAGGATGCGTGTTGCTGAAGAGTCACTGAGTTAAACCCACGAACACACACACAGACATACCCACACACACAAACAAACACACTCACGGAGTACACGCTTGCAAGAGAAACATATGTATACAAATACATTTTATACAAATACTAATTTACACTGACAGATATGTACACACACACACACACACACACACACACACACACACACACACACACACACACACACAGAAATACACACTAAGAGATGCCTCCAGGTGAAGAGAAGCATATGAATACAAATCCATACTCTCACACACACACACACTCACACACACACACACATCTAAATCCACACGCACAGCAGGCTCTGATGTTACCCTGAGGCCTGTGACCAGCACCCCGTCAAGCGCTCAACTAGCCGAGGGGAGATGGCTGTGAGTGGCTCCGGGATTTGCCTTGTTTTCGGGATTACACCCCATGCGTGAAACCAGCCTAAGCTAAACAAACACACTTTCCACCTTCAGGTGCCACGGCAATATTTGGGCATCACCATGGGAACAAATCTAGATAATTGAGGCAAAATAATCATTAAGATAGCTGCGTGTAAGAGGTACATTATTTCTAATGTATATCCCATAGCAGAGCTCTCCTATTAAAAAAAGAAAAAACAGACCCTGGGGGATATGTACGGATGACTAAGCTTTAACACCAGCAGACGGTTTCAGATAGGGAGAAAATATGCTGGTAAATGTCTGAATCACTGGGCTCATTTCAAGAACCTGATGAAATTGATTTGTGTGTGTTGTGTATGTGTGTATGTCTGCATGCATACGTGCACCACTGTGTGTTTGTATACGCAATTGTGTGCGTGTGTGTGTGTGTGTGTGTGTGTGTGTGTATACGTGTGTGTGCACAATGAGAGCAGAGTGTGTGATTCCGGCTGCAATCTAACCATCTTTGGCATGGGCAAGCCATCTCCCGTCGTTAGCCCCACTACCTGTCAGCAAGCAGCTAGGGCCCTGATGACTTGTGACAGGCCCCCAGTCGAGCAGAAATGAGGGCCTGTGACACCGGTGCAGGGCCCCGGACACCGATGCCTTCTGACAGCTCGCCGCTGGGGTGCAGCTGGAAGCAGCTGCCGGAGGAGGGGGGGTGGGGCCTGGGGAGGTGAGGGGGGCGACAGAGGTGGAGGTTTCCCTCTTTGCCACTGTCCACCCCCCGTCCATCCAAAAATAAATGCATCTCACTCCAGTGCTGTGTAGCCTGCAGCTGTATCTCACACTGGTGTTAACAGGAGACAGTTAGGGGGTCGGGGCGGGTGAGAGGGGGGGAACCCGAGCACATGGGGATCTCTGGGAGTGCCAGAGGCCGCCCCTGGCCACCGGGCCACCATTTAACCCGGCACGGTTACATCAGGGCACCCCATGGCTAACAGATTTAACGACTGCTCTCTGACGGATCCGGGTGGGGTGGGGTGAGGTCGGGCGGTGCATGTGTGTGTGTGGAAGGAGGGGGGGATTGGAGCCTGAGAGTGGGAGCCCCTGGTCAGAGGTGACCCCACGTCACGACACAAGACCCCACAAATGGATGGGACAGGACATCTGGGCGCCCAGCATCTGCCAACTCATCTACAATACTGTACGGCAGCACTCCTTTGTTCTCCTGGCAAAGGCAGAGGCGTGTGGAGGGTCTGACTAAGGGCTCAACCTGTATGTATGCCAGCACTGAATGGAACAGAAATAATTAGTCAAATCTCAACCGAACAAGGTTTCTCCAAACTGTGATATATATACAGTATATCAGCATTAACAGTTTAAAAAAACTGTTATTGTTATAAAAAAAATGAAACAAACACAACTGGAATATGCTTTATGAGTCACCATGTAAAGTCACATAACACAATGAGTATTAATAGCCACGACACTGAATGCAAGCCTCCGTGGTATTTTCCTACGCCTCGATTGTTGAGCCAAAAAATTAGGTCACATTTTTCTGTGACATGGAGGTTTCAGTTACACAATAGGCATTTTGCCTTATCATACTACATCTTCTGTTTGGGTTTCCTCTGGTTATACATCACTGGTGCTTGTGTAGTCCCTATGATTGCCATTCATATGGCCACAGTGATCTCATCTTGCGCTATGGCAGACAATGTGTGCCCTGATGGCAGAGATGCCTTTTTAATTTGATCATGTTATTACTAGAGTGAAGAAAGTAAATATTCATTCCCACTTTTCACCAGACCAACAGGTAGCTAGGGGTCTCTTCACTGGGGGCTGCTTTTATCGTTGAGTGTTTGTATGTTTGTTTTGTATTTATTTGTTTGGTTATTTAAAATGATTTTATTCCTTTTCTTTTCTTTGGATGAGATTTGTCCAACAATGGACAATCTCAGCAAGGATTCTGTGTTGCATGCTTTTGGTGTTATTGTTCAAATGAAGTGCTTGATTTGATTAGTACAAAGCCTTTGTGATCACTCTTGTCATTTCTGATTCCTGCAGTCACCATGTGAAAGTCCTGCAATTTACAAATACAACAGTCCATTGTTGCACAGTGTTCCTAATTGATACCTGTCAATATGACTGACGCAGTACTTTCACACTTCCAATATAGGCATATTGTGAACGTGTGAGCTCTGTACTGAAATCACTTTGATTGGCTTAAAAATGAGCCTCCCTCCAAAACGTATGACCCACATCCACCACGGGCTGAAATCTTACTCTGGGAAAACGGTGGTGGACAGGCAAGCCAACAAAAGTCTCCCCAACGTGCTAATTAGAACCTGAACTCAGGTGTTAACCTCCCTCGCTCAGAACAGCGGCTTGTGTAATTGCTGGAAGCCGGCCCACTTAAGACACAGCTGTAATTATTGAATTAGTATGAAAGTTCACGCGGGGCCTCGGATTTCGAGGCGTTATTAAGCCTCCCGATGAAATATTAATCCTGCAGCGGTGAGGTTGTGTGTGCTCAGCTCCCCCTGCCCCCCCTGCACACCTGCACAGATCTTGACTGAGGAGCTGGCCCCCTCCACCGCACTACACTACCTGAGGAAAGGAATGCACTCTAAATGCACTTTCCAAAGCTGTGCCAATCGCGGCGGTTACACGCAGGCCAACAGGTGGTGTGTACTCAAACCCGTGGATACTACATGCCATAAGCAGTGGTTTAGTGTTGTGTGTGTAGACACGGATTTGCAGTTTTGCCAAACTACGGTGTGTCGTTCCAGGTCTTTGATGAAAGCGCACTAAAAACACGGCGTCTAAACAGGAATAGCGGAGTGCCTAATCCAGCCTCGCTGACAGAAACTAATGCGGCTCTCACTGAACTCCCAGACTTGCCAGCGTCTAGACGGAGTTTATACTGAGACACCTGCAAAAAGAGATGCCTTAACACTTCCCCTGCTCTTTTTGTTTTCTTTAAAAAAAGAACAATTTGCTTGAAAATTATTTAGAACTTCACAGCTATGACAATATAAAACCATGCATATTTAGAGCATAGTGTCTTGAAAAGTCTTGAATATTTCAGTTCATGGTATTTTAATTGCTGTTGCACTTACTTCACACAAGTAAATTCTGCCAGGCCACTACTTACAATAGCAGCAGACACAGAACACAGGACTGGGATCAGCTCAAAAACACAAACAAGGAAGTTAATAGGTACATGGAAATCATTTTGGCCCTGATATATCAGTATCAAGAGTTGGGAGCTACATGGTGGAGGCAGCTTGTGTCCAAGAGGACAGCGAATACTAGGGGCAATAAATTACCAGAAGGGGGCAAATGTCACAAAGTGTGTAGGGAGTGTTGAAATACAGTGTGTGTCTTTACATTAGTAAGTGTTTCTAGGAGAGGGTTTGGGGGTAGTGAAAGAGTGGGACATTACAGGCATGGTAAAGCTAGGGTAACTTTCATTCTAGATTTTAAAAAAGTCTTTATTGTACTGATAACACAACACAACAACGGGCATTTTTTTTAAATATTCATATTACAAAAAAAAAAAATGAATAGATTTTGAATTGTGGTAAAGCTGGTAACAGTGTAAATAATAAAAACAAAGTCATTCCATGGTCTCTTCCTCTATCTTACACACAGACATGGACACCCCCCTCGCCTCCCCTTCCCTCCCCTCCACACCCACAGCCCGTGGACACACTTGACACATTGCTAATGGCATGAAATGACAGTCTGAGACAGGTTAAAACCCTTCTTCATGCGGATGAGCCCGTGTCAGCCAGGTAGACTGGCACCCTGAGCACCCGTCTGGGCAAACCTAGAGCAGCGGCGGTGACACTGGCAGTGGCGACGCCACCATCGGCAGCCGCAGCAGCACAGGACTTGGCTGCGGGTCATGGGAAATGGAGCATCGCAGACAGATGGATCGCTGACACCCTCTTCCTCCTCCTCCTCCTCCTTCTCCTCCTCCTCACCCAGCCAGGGACCGGACGAGTCTGTCTGTCCTGATGCGCGGCCTGGGAGTGGAAACAATGCAGGGAGTGTTGCTGGGTGCTTGCGTCACCCCCGGCGTAGAGACACCCAAAAAGCATGTGTCAGGATGACAACCCACGCCACCAAACCCCTGCAGAGCCATCAGCTAACACGCCTGCTCCGTGAGATTTCAAGACGGGGTTAGAATGAGAGACCATCCATTCACTCATGCAGAAATGGCAGTTTTATTTTTTTTACAGGTGAGCTGGTCAGTAGCCCTTCAAGATCTGGCATGGGTGTTGTGAGGCAGACTGTTGAAATTTCACCAGCCACCTAGCACCTTCATACCTTTCCACACATCTACAGAGGAGAGTGATAGGTATTTACCTGAAAGCCTTAAAAGTATAAAAGTATAAACATTCAATAAAGTAACACTGTATGAAGTAATCTTTGACAGCCGCACACAGAAGCATTCTTGTCTTCATGAAGACATTCATGAAGATGTTGTAACAGACACAGAAAACGGTTTTCTAACATGACAGCTGAGTAGTTTTATCTGGGCAGACATCTACTGAGAAAAGTGTTGTGAAAAAAAGGTATTTGCAAAGACAGACAGAAGAACAGGTTTGCCATTTGAAGAATGACATGTCTGGATAGCATTCATGCAGTCGTCCCCAACCCCCTCACACACACTGGCTGCCCAATGCCCACCGGTTCCTTCTCTTAACAACGGCAAGAATGTGCTGGATCTTGAGAAGAATTGACCCATCCTGACAGAGGCTCAAACATAATAGATTAACCTGTGAGAGAGAAAGAAAACACACAGCTGTTCTGTGTGCTCAAGGAAAATTCTTCACGTCTGAAAGATGCATTACTTAACAAAGTGCACAGACGTGAAGTGTTTACCAAACTTTCAAGGGTACACAGAAATAAATTTTTGCGAAATTTTCCATTCCTTTCTTGACCTGGAAGGTGAAGGCGTGTGCTCTTGTCATAGCAAAGCAATACTAACTCCAGGAACATGAGAATATGAACTGGTATGCAGCAGCAACCATCCAAGCACCTCACCAAAGGATCAGGTGAGTTCCACTGTCCTGTGGTCGCCCTGTCCTTGATACTATAGAATGTGTTGAAATGAGTGGATGGTGTTGGTGGTGGTGGACCCAAGATCCCCCTAAACTGAGCTGAAACCCACTGCCCTCATAGCCACAAAGACCACAGGCAATCCACTCTCTCCAGGTTATATAATATCGGTTTTATAATATGGAAGAGAGTACCATCCTTTAAAACACCGCCTGAATGTCAATATGTTACTTTTTTTTTGGCAAATAAGAAAATACTCACAGACACAATTAAAAGACTAGGCTGAGTGCCAAGGGGATGGCATGAATCAGAGCCTGCCCTGGGCTGTTTGTTATCCGAGTGTGTGAGGGAAGGAAGGGCTCCCAGGTGGAAAACAGGTGAGCTGAGTTCTAATACGAGCCATTAGCACTAATCCTACAGCTCACGGCCAATCACGCAAAAAACCTGCAGAGCCACACCCATCTGGCCTACAGCCGTCTACCCAACCGCCGAGCTGTCACTCGCATCACGCAAACGCAAGACAAATGGGCCTGCTGTAAACACACACACCAAACCACATCCCAGCCGGCGGCACACGCCCAGCCTCTGGCCTTTACCAGACCCATAGCATATAAACCTAAGCTTAGAGGGAGTAGCATCAACTGTACCATGGCAGGGCCATCAACAGGCTACCACCTCAGATTATCAACTCTCACGCGGTAAAATAGATTTGGAAGTGGCAATTCGAGTGGCAATTTGACAGACAAGTTAACAAATAAAAAATGAAACTGTCATGGCCTAACAAATTACTCTCAAAATTGTCCAGTTGGTATTAGCAGGCTCAACACGAGCGTGGCCATTTGAACAGTATAGAAGCGTGCAGCCCGGGAGCACGGAGCACATTAGAAGCCTGACCTGAGGGTAGAGTGATGCAGGCTGGGCAGAGTCCAGGCCGAGCAGATTAAACTCTCTATCAGTATGGTCTGCTGCTCACATATTGGATTTGCCCAGTCAATTATTCATGCAGGATGTATTTTGAAAACGTGAACTGGCCCAATCGGTGTCAAATTCAAAATTTGTTCCTCTTGCATTATTGATTGTTCGCAGCCGTTGGCCTAATGAGAAGAGTCTCTTTTCACTGTGGCGGCAAGAAAGACATCAGGGTGACCAGGCTGGCACCACAAATCTAAAGGTGTTTGTGAACAATGCTACATTGCACATACAGTACAGCAACAAATATGACTTGATTGTCAATTCATGTCTACTAGAATATGAAATACCACAGAGTCTGCCATGAATAAACTGCAACACTCAAGGCTATTCTGAAATGGAGACATCATCAGTCATATTTGATACTCAGATCATATAGTTCTGTTATGATTGTGCTATCAAATCAAGTACATCACACTTGTAAAATAACTGCTACTGTACATAAAAGCTTTTTTTTTTTAAATAGTGTTCAAATCATTTAACAGATGACCCAGTGTTTTATGAAAGCAATAATAACAAGTAAACTGGCGATGTGACAAAACCATTTCCCTGGTAACAATCTGAAAGGGCTATTTCATTATTAACGAGAACACAAATATCTACTGAGCGGGATAACGGTCACCATGGATGCAACCTGTTTCCTTCCCATTCCAGGTAAACCCCCCCCCAAACACTCCTGAAAGGATCAGGAGCACAGAGTGGATAGACTTCTAGGGAACTACGAAGGAACAATTAGTATGTTAGTAATGTGTAGTCTAGTGTAGATCTAGTATATGCGATTTACAATCTCACCATATAATACTTACATCGAGGATGTATCAGAGAACATAACATATAGTATATTTCCATCTGTTTGATGAACTTTTAGTAGATCACTTATACCTGTGTAAAAAAGAATGATCAGTACAGTTAATCTAAACCCCAGATAAAAACCTACTCACACCGTCACTTTACATTCCTTACAACAATAAGATCGAACTTGCCCACACTGAAAAATGTACTTAATACCTTTGAAAATATTTAATGGTGAATCCCTAGCTGACCTTGCTATGGTAAACCTAAATAGTCTGCCTACTGGACAAAGACGGTAATTATCTATTGATAATGTACATGGATGCATGGGTACAGCTTTGTATAGAAACCATGCCTCAAAGGCAAGGCATGTGCCAGACCAGACGCTACTCAATGGAACAAGTATTGATTAAACCTACATCTGTGAAAGGGATGAACCTGAAGTGATGATGATGGCCACTAAACTAGCGAGAACATAGCTGACTGCTTTTTAGATCTAAAAAATAGAGTTAATGATCTCTCTCAAAAGAATACTGGGGGCACAAAGTACCATTGAGGCACACAATTCAATAAACCGATGATGTGACGCTCGAAAATAAAAAAAAACGTCATCTTTTTCATTCAACTCTGAGATGGTGAGGGATTGAATGCGAGCACATCATAAGGAAAGGTGAGACACCACAATGGAAGCTCCACCTCTGTCGATAGTGAAAACCAATGCAGAGTCTGTCTTTACAGAGCACCACGTATTCATGTATTACAGGCATAAAGCAAACTTTACAGCTTCAGAGACTGATTTCACTGAATCACAAGCAATATGCTGGCTAAAAGAGATGGAGAAAAATCAGTGTAGCCTTTGTACTTGGTCAATGTGCCCCCATTAGATGAAGGGTTAAGATATTCACTAACTATTGAACTAAACATTTAGAACTGAACTGAGCTAAAAAGGCTTCAGGACGTGTTTACTACCAAAACCGCAGATCTCACACTCCTTTAAAACTGGACATTTTCAGATATCACATCTCCTGTGATCAATTATCAAACAGTGCTAAAATGTAGCATTTCCGTTCCCTCACATTTCAAATGCTCTTCCCTCAAGACACCCTTGAGGAACAAGTTACTGCTCAGGCTACCGTTACATAAACTCTTTGAAAGGGCCTTTTTTTCCACCTGGTAAGCTGAACCCCAAACTGTGGCTTGGTTCTGGGCTGTGTCTGATACGCTAAGGGCAAGCCAGAGACGGGGCTGCGGGCTCCAGGCTGAGGGCAACAGCTGGCAGGTGGAGGGAAAGAGAAGCCAGTGGCCCAGGGCCCTGTCCTGGACAAAGCCTCCGAGCATCAGCTCCACACTGTGGCTCGCTTGCTCTGAGACAAAGGCTGTCGAAAGATAAGTGTAATTACCTACTCCACAATTGCTCTCAACTATCTCCCCTGGCTGTCGCTAGAAGATAGGTTTAAATGAGTCTGTGAGAGAGACAGAGAGAGAGAGGAAAAATGGAGGAGAGAGAGAGAGAATGGGGAAAGACCTACTGAAACCTTGTATTACAGATTGTTGTTTGTATGTGTGTGTGTGTGTGTGTGTGTGTGTGTGTGTGTGTGTGTGTGTGTGTGTGTGTGTGTGTGTGTGTGTGTGTGTGTGTGTGTGAGTGCACATGTGCGTGTGTGTGTGTGTGTGCGTGTGATTATGGTGTGAAAGGCACCTTATTTGCTGCATCTGTCCGCTATCATGGGAACAACTGTAGTTCTATTTAACTGATGTACTTAATCCTACAAAATACACCAAATGATTGAAGACAGCATAATGTTTTAAAATAGCCAAGACTGATTCCGGTAGATTCTTATGTAGTCAATTCAAGATCGAACCACGGAAACAAAACTTTCAGTTCCTCTAGGCTGGAGAGGACTTGAAAAGCCACACAGACTCGTGAAACAATGGAGTCTCTCTTCTCCCTTCATCAGTGGACACTTGCTCGAGTGAACTGTCAACTGCTTTGGTCAAACTGCAGATACTTACATTCTGAGCATTAGCAGGACATGCTTTGTCTACTGTTTACGACTAAGTACATGTACAGAGTACTGCACTGTTTCCAAGGGCTCTGGAGGAAAACTGCAGAGATGTTATTTTCTTGCAGGAAGAGAGGGGGGGGGAAACAGGCAATTGTGCTGTATCACGATCTGCACACAATCATGCCAATTACACAGTCAGGGCCAGAGTCAGCTCTCTGTTGAAAAGCCAGACTGCACTTACCAGTCAGGGAGGAGCACGGCCCAATGGGCTCCAAACAGACCAACATCATGCTGAAAAGGCAGTCAGGATTTTGATTGACTAAAGTGCATTCAGAAATCCTGTGTCGCGAATGAAAATCTGTTTCAGAAATAGCTTAACTTGATCCTATCATCAACGAGTGACCCTACCTAAAATGCTGATAAGTGTGTTCATTGCATCAGAGGAAATAATTAATATATTCTTCTATAAATAAAGACTATAGTATATCTTCAACAAAGTAATTTGCAGTGGGTTGTCACTTTTAATCAAAACATTTTGATATTCTCTGCAACATATGTACAGTTACTCTGTGTAGAGTTTCCATCCTTATCCTTTGGCCCATTACACAAACGAGGCACATGGCTTTTCGTCAAGGACTATCCTCATCAATTTGAGGTTCACCTTATGTTTCTCCCCCCCCCCCACCCAAAAAAAAAATCACATTTTATAGCCCTGCTCTGAAACTAAACCCCATAATGGCATATGGCCTCTTGGAAATGTCACAAATTTCCTTGGCTGCTGGAAAGTAACAGTACCCAGTCACTGGAAAACAAATTGTATTGGACCAGCCCCTGCCTACTGGACACTTGGCCTATAGAAACAAAGGACATTTTAGTGGCTTTGACTCCTTCAAAAGAATATTTATTTACAGGGGTCTTTGTGGGGGTCCCACCCAGTCTCCCCCCACCGCCCCCTCCTCGGCCAACTGGTCTCGTAAACACCTCTCCGACTGTGGTGGAGTTGGCTTTGCCTGTGGAGCTATCATGAAAGTTTCCAAACAGGTCAACTATATGCTAATGCCGTGTGCATACAGCTGACTCGTTTAGCATTCAGGTTTGGTGCAGGGGGCTGGCACACTCCCCTGGCAGCGGTGGCCGTGCCATCTGCCTGGCCGGAGGGAGAAGGGCGAGATAAACGGGTGATTGAGTGTAGCCCTGTGCGCCATAAATGGGCGACTGGCACGAGGGGCCACTGGGCACGCGGGTCACTTCGACAGATTGGACGGAGCCTTCTGTTTCTTCTCCCGCTCCTTGTCAAACTCTGCGGCCATGCCGCCGCTGCTGCTGGTGTCAGTAAATTCTGCCGCTGCTCACGCTGCCGTCTGACACACGGTCACCACCGCCTATCTGTACGGGATGTCCGGTCCAGGAGTCAGTCTGTTATACCGCACCGTAACTCATGACAATTTAGATCGGTGGGGTGATGTAAGACTGAATGAAAGTACCGGTCAAAAAACACACACTTTTTTTTTGCTGATGTCCCCCAGCTGCCACATTGTAAAGAGGGGGCTAACTTAAAGGATCGGCCATTGTCTTTTGTCAATAAATCACAGTACCAAACAAAGCAGGCGTGTATTAACGTCAGCTCTGGCACTGCCCTCTCAGTCCTTGCTCACTCTTAACTTTCTAAGCATCAACATGAGGTCTGTGGGACACGGCCATGTGGCTCGTCGAAGCAGACAGCTGCCGATGCTTTTGCCCACTTTTAACGCATCTCTTAAACCCACATTAGCGCCTTTACCTGCGAGGTACACACTTTCATCCGCACTTTCTCTCAATGCAGTGAAACGTTGGCAGAAAAACAGCTTAGAGCAGCGACTGGGGTGAATGATCGTGGGGAGGCAGCGTACCTGCGAGAGTCAGGGGGGGTTTACACGCTGAGAGCACCGCTGATAAGAGTAAGAGGGATTGCAGAGCAGCGATCCCGGGATTAGATCCTGCATAAAGCATGTTCCGACGCTTTCACCCTTTGATGTGGCACAGTCAACCAGGGCGCAAGTGATTAACAAGTGGCAAGAGCGCAAGGTGCTGGCAAGCTGTGTGTGCGTGAGTGTGTCCTTAGTGTGTCCTCCTCTGGGACGTGGTCATGCTCTGATGGGCGATACATGTGTGTATCTAAGTGTGTGTGTGTGTGTGTGTGTGTGTGTGTGTGTATCTAGTGGGGGGTAGAGGTTAGGTCATATGCAGGATTGTGGTGGTGGGGTCCCCAAACGGGGCTCCTTGGAGAAGCCTATTTCATCAGGGTGAGGGACAAAGGCCACTAAGCCCGTAAACAAAGGGCAGTGTTGGTGTGGTCTGGCATGGCGTGGCCTTCACTTCCAGGTGGGCAAAGCCCCATTGCTGGCTGCGAGATTCCTCAGCATCTTCTCAGGAGCACTGGGAATAAAATCCTCTTTGCTCTTACTCCTTAAGCACCTTGCAAAGTCGAGGTGGCTTGCAACGGATTGTCTTAATCTTCCCTTTTTGTAAAGAAAAGGGTAAGCCAGGCAGAATGTCAGTCTATATCAGTCAAAAACCAATTGGTTACAAGGATTTTAATTATTTATTTATATACCACCCCCACCCCCTTTTTTTGGGTGACGAGAAAATAGTTGCAACCAACTTTGTGAAAACCCTTGACGTGCTGACACCAAACCACTGCACAAACGCACACATCCCAGGTAATTTAATGTGTAATCATATGTGTGATTAATCCCCATGTTATGAGGGGGCAATGCAATTTTTTTATGGCCCATCCAGAGGTCAGATATCTTTTCAGCTGCTCCCAAGGCTTTCAGAAGAGGCTTAGCTAATGTAAATGAGGATGCGGTGGCCTGAGGGGCAGCTAGTTGCCTTAGATTAGACAAAAAAAATGTCCCTCCTATCGGAGTGGCTTAGGTTGGGGAGGACGGCCCAAAAACTCATTACGCCGATGGAGGCCAAGACAAGGAGACGACTCGTTTCCTTGTGTTGCTTTAGCCACTTAAAAATCTCTCTACGTACAGTTTCGTCCATGCCACTTATCAGGCCTGTGTGAGCTGCACACAAAACAGACTTCGACTTCTTGACTTCTTGCGTGTGGCGGCCGTAGAATACGATGTGCACAACTCTGACAAGAAAAAGTCACGCGTTTAACAAGCAGGAATTTAGACTTTCAAATAGTCGGAGTTGATGAGTGAAAACCCAACCAATGATTTAGGCAAACCTTAAAGAATGTCATGCCTTATTGGTTTGTCAATCAAAGAAATGTTGTAATGTACGTCTACCTCTACCTTCACAATTAAAGTTCACATTTTTAAAAGCGTCTATAGTGTCTATCAAAGCTCAGCACTTATACACAAGATTTTGCTTTGGCACCAGAGCGCAGCACAAACTGCATACATAGGGCAGGTAGAGTGAAGCAGACGTAGGTGGGACATACTTGCTGTTTGACGGGCCGGCGCAGGTTCCCAGACTCACGTGGGGGGGTTGGGGGGATGGGGGTGAGGGTTGAGGTGGGGAAGGAGGGAGGGAGGAAGCCAGTGAAGCATGCAGAGGTGTAGCTCCCAGCAGCTGCACCGGGAGCTGGAGAGGACCACACAGAGAGATGCCAATCTTGTTTCCCGATCCCAATCCCTGTACTGATCTGGGGTTAAATTGGAGATAAATACGCCCCGCGAGGCTTACGAAAGGGGAAGGCAACACTTCCAACGCTGTCATGTGCTTTCAGACATGGAAGGAAGTATGTGTGTGTGTGTGTTTGTATTCGATGTACTATATGTATACGCATACGTGAAGGGAAGGGATGTGGGTTTTGTGCCCTAAACACACTTCTTCAGGGTTGTATCAAAAATAGCAACATAAGACTTCTGCGTTTAATCAACTAGAGAAAACCCTTTAAGGCGCTCCGGAAAGAAAGGGGACATGGATTCACAACTCTGGTGCTTACGCAGGGAATCGCTGGGCTGAGGAAAAGGCATCACAAAATTGGAAGACAGGTAAAATGTGCTCAGAGTTGCGCGCATGCAGCAGCGAGACGTGTTTATGCAGAAACGGCTCTTCTAAATTACACGGCCTCGTCACACAGCGCCTCTTAAGCCACGACGGGCCGTAGCCGGACCCGGGAGTTGAGCTGAAATTAATCTTCGCGACATGGCTGCTCGAAATATAGCCCTCTCAATTTAATGCAGGGGAGGGCCGATTTGCAAGCCTATCGGGCCGAGCTCGAGATTTATTTAATTCCATTAATGGATGTGCTGTCCTGGCTAAGGTGGCACTGCATGCAGACGCAGACGGCCGGAGGTTGCTGAGTGGGCTCTGTGGGGGCCAGGGAGGGGGGGAAGGGGGGGGGGGGGGGGCAGGATAGGGTTGGGTGGATGGGGGAGAGGGGGGGGGGACGACTACAGGTGTGTTGGCTGGGTGTGACTGTTTGCCTGTCAGTGGCAGAGACGAAGGTCTTACCTCTGCACGGCTGAGTGCATAGAGAGGGAGCAGAAGGTTAACTCTGCTGACAGGTGGGTGCAATCAGAGCATGGCAGCTCTAATCCAGCAGGACCTGAACACACACACACACACACACACACACACATGAACAGACATACACGTACACATACACAACGTGGACACACAAATATACACACACAAACCGCAGTGAGGGCCACCTGAGATGGTGAGAGAGGTGACAATCCAAGTGTCAGACTACATGGCCTAAGCGTGTGCATTTCCAATGCAGGTTAAGGGGTAAAGACATGCCGTATGGTTGTGAAATTAATTAAACAGGAGTCAAATGACTTGCAAATTAAACAAAACAAAACATTTATTTTGGAGAACTACTAACAACTAACAGGAAAAAACATCAGTCCCTGTGATAGCCATCACTGAGGGAGACCCAGGCATTTGGCAAGAGAGCATACACAACAGACACAAACACACGCACACACACACACACAAAGAGAGAGAGAGGCAAGCTTCAATTCTGCACCGCCGGAGATATTATCATGTGGCTGTGTTGTTTCTTCAGGTGCCCTGTGCGGCTATAGCAAGTCATACCATGTAGGCACACTCTATGCCATTCACCAGAGCTGCAGTCAGCCCAGCCTTTGATCTTCCTACCTTTGAATCTCTAGCATGGTGGCTGTACGGTATCCTGGTTGCGTGGCCCAAACAAACACACGGAGCAGAGGGACTCCAGTGGGTGAGCCGCGGTGAGTCGACAGGCGCACAGATGTGTATCTGCTACCTCCGCACAGCACTGCACAGCACAGCACGCGTTTCACTAATCATGTCACTTAAGCCAATTCATGTACAGCAAGTGCTTTGCAATCATGCAGCACTTTTTTCTCAAGGGGAAATGACATAATGGAAATACCGGTGTGTTGTTGTTTATAAACCATTATATATATATATATATATATATATATATATATATATAATCATGACACTATATACAGTATATATATATGTATGTATGCTATATAAACATATATAATGACATAGAGACAGTATATATATATATATACGTATATTGTCTCTGTGTTTGTCTCAATGTTCCTATCCTTCTATTGTCTTAAAAATGGAAATGTTTCAAAAATTGAGGGAGGGAAATGTTGGCAGGCAGATGTTTTATCCTTAAATAAAGTAATGGTTTCCCTTGTTACAAACACAGGATCAAAAGAAAAGGACTTGGCAAGGTACTTGGGCACTCAATAGGCAGTAATTCTCAGCATTCATAGTTCTCATTCACGATGGCTCTAGACACATTTCCTGTGTCGCAATGGACATAGCCTGGGAGCAATATTTCTGACATTTCAGGTGTACAGCCATCCCTCTTGACAGCAGCTGTTTCCATCTCTTCACACCTTATTTTTGTCCAAGGCACACACAAAATGAGAGAAAGAAAACAACTTGAGGCATTTGTCAACAAACCCGCCTGAGGCTGTGTGCTGCGCAGCGAGGATTCCCATGACGCGCACAGACACACAGAGCGCCATTGTGTTTGCCTCCTGTCATGTGGCGTAAGCAAACAGCGGCATCTTTCTCCCCGCGCACTAACTTTCACCTCCTGCCTCACCTGGGTGGGTACTGTCTGGATCCTCTGTTTGGCTTAGCCATGACGATTAGCCAGACAAAAAGCCATTAAATCAAAATCGAGCGTCTCATTGTTCGGTCGGACCCGAATCACAGACGAAGCGAAGCCATGCACTTCCTTTTCATGTTCTCCCCATGAACCCTACAAACAAACAGGTAGGCCTGCCAGAAAGGAAGCCAAGCCCAGCCAGGCCCCCATGTCTTAAGCCTCCTCACTCAGTGCCTGTATTGTGCGGCCACTTCTGTTTGACCGAGAGCTTTCTTGATGGCTTTTTGGGGACGACCTCGTCCGCTGGGAATGAAACGGCTTCCGTCGCAGAACAGGGATGGGTCATATTCCGCTTGTGTCTGGCATACAGATAAAGGGAAAGGTGTGTGTGTGTGTGTGTGTGGTTTGGTGGGGTGGACACAGGTTCCAGCATTTTATTAGTAAGAACGATATAATGTGGCCATTTCTGTTCCCTTTAACTATTGGATGAGAAAAGCTTTCAAAGAAGCGATGCATTTTGGGAAAAAGAAAACTCACAAGCAGATAAACAATATGATGTTTGAATTAGGAAAAAAAGAACACAAGAATCTACTGCTAATGATCAACCTCCCAACCATAACACAGGTTTCTTCCGTGCTGTCTGTCAGAAGAGGTAAGCATCACATTTAGTCTGACAGCTCTCCACCCACTCACACTCACCCTAATTCCTGTACGTCTTTGCTGGGAAATTGTTCAGACTGACTAACATTTTAAACAGAAGTGTTGCTGTACTCTGATTGACTCAAATTACGGAGAGCAACCAGTGTTTCATATGCAAAGGAGCAAGATTAAGATCTGGCATATTCTAATGGATGCCAGAACAGCTTAATCTAGTCTTCTATTCATTCTCAATGTAAGCATCGCACTTCAGAACGACACAGTCATCAGAGTTCCATGGAAAAAGCCAATTGACAGTGATCAATTTGAGCAGTGAAACGTTTACATGTTTGTCTCATAATTAATCTCATAATTAAGAATACTTCATTCAGTACTTTTTACAATTTTTGCTTTCTAATGAGTGTATTTTTGATTTCACTCCTTTAAAAAACATTTTGGATTATCTAATTAATGCAAATGTATTTCAACATGGTTGTAACCAATGTGCTGTTATTCATGCGAGGCACAGTGTTCATAACGGTATGACAAAATAGAGAAGCACTTTGAGAGGTTATTGTGAGAAGCATAGTCCTAAATAATAAAACAAGGTTTCTAGGCAGTGAGCTGCAACTTTAAAAGTAAAACCTTGGGATCCGGGGCTCAGCGGTTTCGCTTTGTTTAGAAATGTGTGTGTGTGTGTGTGTGTGTGCATGCGTACGTTGGCCCGCCTGGATGATGGGGTCCTGTAAAATGCAAAGTGAAATGGCTGAAACTGTCATGCACATTTGGCTAATCCTTGTGGCTTCAGACTTGATCCCTTCTCCTTTGGGTTAAGATGGCCTTGTCTGGAATGTGTGTCATTTTAGTCAAAACATTACAGCACCTTCAGATGTGCACTTTTGCAGTGGGGAGAGCAATGGGGGCAGTGTGCTTATTCGCAACACGCAAAACAAGGGCTTAAGGGGGACTGAACAGAACACCTATGGCAATTAAAGCACACCTGGAGAAGAAGGAGAAAGTGTGCTGGTCTAATTATTCCCTCTCCCAGGTGAAGATGGAGTCTAATTTGACAGACTCTGAGAGGCCTGTGGTGGTGCTGCCTCCTCCTCGAGGGGGAGCCCCGTCGGTTTCCTCTGTGGAGCTTTGTGTTGTGGTTCGCGTTCGCTATTTGCACGCTCAAATTCTTCAGGAGGGACTTAAGAGAGGACTTTGTCTTCGCATGTGATCTGAACCCAGCTATCACAGCCAGCTATCACAGCCAGATCAACACATACAGATTTGTTTGCTCGGCGCGAGAACAAACTCGCCACAGCACAGCCCATACAGAGAGAGAGAGAGAGAGAGAATGAGAGAGAGAGAGAGAGAGAGAGAGAGAGAGAGAATGAGAGAGAGAGCGAAAGAGCACAAACATGAGTGAAAAACAAGCTGCGGCTTGCTGGAGGGTGAATGTTTGTGGAAGACTTGAGCATTAGGGGTTTATCTAAGGTGTGGTCCACCTAAGTATTGGTAATTATCCAGGATATGAGCGAGTGCTGGGGACTGGCAGCCCTGCACCAGCTTTCACTTTAACCCATGAATGCCAGACCAAGACCAGCACACAAACAAGACTTTCTCCTCCACCCCCACCCCCACCCAGTCCACCTTTGCACCACACTCACACTCACACTCATCCCTCGCTCTCCCCTTGAGAAACAATGTCATCATGCCACAGATTGGAATACAAAACTACTAAATGTCCACTCTGCTGTGACATGAAAGCAGTGATCATACTTATTCAAAAACAGTGGGTTTAAAAATCCTTGCTCTCTGAAAATATCTCCCACGCACGTATGGGTATATGTTGGCCTTCTAAGAGCCAGGGGATGCTATTTATGCCTGCCTATTCTGAGGCAGATGGATAGTCTCATTCACATCCGAGGTACTCATGATCCTATAACATGCACCTCTTCATACAGCATACTAATACGGCTGGGACATTAGACAACTGAGCCACATACAAGCACAATAACAACTCCTGTCCTTCAACGCATCCTTTAACTTTGCACAGGATACACAGCAGGGTTGCATTAAATGTTTTCAAGTGAGGCATCATATGTGGACAGTGTTTTGTGTGGCCGTCGCTGTTGTGCGTCAAAGAGCGCTCGGCCACGGAAGTATTGCTGCATTAGCTCTCTGTGGAGGGAAAAGGCTGCAAGCTGGGCCCCATGCCTGGAGATGTTTGGAGGAAATTCTGCTTGAAGTGATTTTTGAATTCAATGGGAGATAGAGCATCACGTCTCTTCACCTGAGCTAAAGATACAAACAAGCCGCCACTCACCCTTTCATTCTCTTTACATCTAAATTGGATTCTGTGAAAATGGTGGACAAATGGCACTGGATGTTTTGCCTAATCTGGATTTTGTCTGGTGTATTTATCAGTTTGTCATCTTATTTCTTCTTTCCCTACCGAACATCAAGCGTTTGAGTTGATATGAATGTTCATCTGAGTAAGTACCTGATTGCTACTCAGAACAGACAAAAAAAAACATCTCAAATGATCAACATTAAACAAAGAGAGAGCCCTCTTGTGATAGAGCTGCATATAGACACGTCTAACAACAAAGCATGACCGCGATGAGAGGACTTCTATTAGCGTGGCGTGGCTCTCAGAGCATGTTGCTTAATATTCATGTGCTCCTTTCATCATCAAAGGGCCTGGGCCTTTCGCTGGGGCTGCGGATATTGCGGTCTCCACGGTATGTCTGTATGGTATTTTGAAGATGACAGCCCCAGCGACACCTTAACCTGCTCGGCTGGGCTCGGAGCTGTGCAGGGGAGGGCCTGAACTCCAAACAAACAACAGAGAGGTGCTAATGACTGTGTTCTCAATGAAAAGTGGGCTGGCAAGGAGGCGATCCCAGCGAGTGTCTCGGCGGCGTAATTAGATTATTTATGTCGTCCGCCTGAGCTAACCTGATTATTTCACGTGCGATGCGCCTCTTACCGGCGTGTCTGTCACGGCCTCGTCAGCTAGTTAACTTCGTGTTAATAAGCTTGGGAGAGGTGGCTGGGCTGCCTGGGTAGGGTGTGTGTGTGTGTGTGTGTGTGTGGGGGGGGGGGGGGGGGTATGGTGGGAGTGTTGGTGTTATTACAGCTCAAGCAGAAAGGGGAATTAAGGGAAACTGAGCTGTTTGTCCATCAGCATAAGACCTGGCGGGCGCGCTTGATCATCGCAGGCGAAACAAGTCCCAGGCCTGTCAGAGAGATGGAGCGGTGTGCATAAACACAAACCCCTTCATCAAGCAGTCACTAATCCCACAACTTCTACATGTATCTGTGTCTGAGTGTGTACGGGGGCAACGGGGGCAATCGTCACCCAGCGTTTGGAGCCCCTTAACCCATCCACCCCACCCTCATCTGCGTGAGTCAGACGCACCTCCCAACCTCATCACAGGAAGGATGTGACACTGAGGAGGGGCTTTGCTGAGCAGGGGGATGAGCATGTGTCAAAGCAGGCATCTTTACAGTAACTGCATCGCAGGCACTGTTCAAAAAACGACAGATGGTTCACGCAGACAGGCCATGTCACAGCAGACACTGTGCAGCCGTCCTCCGGCTCTCATGCTCATGTCTGGCTGGATGGTTGAAGGCAGCGTGCCGTCAGAGGACAGAGCTGCGGGAAATTAATCGAGCATTGCAAACATGCCCCCTGGTAAACATGTGTGACGATGAGAGTGTGGAGCTGAAGCAGAGGAGGCATGAGGAGGCGGCGCCCCCACCACCACCCCCTCCCCCCCTCCCCCCGGCCCGGAGGGAGCGCGCCGTTTCTCCTTCAGCCCTGTGTGAGAGGGCAAGCTCAACACACCAGGGGGACCAGGGTTTACATTAGAGCTGCCTTACAGCACCGGAGAGAAGCCTGCCATATCAACCATGTCTCTCTCTCTCCCTCTCCCTCTCTGTTGTGTGTGTGCTTGTGTGTATGTTGTTGTCTTTCAGGGATACTTGTTTTTGTTGTACTCCATTTAGACATAGTTATTTCATTGCAGTTACCTTATTTGATATATTGCAATTAAGAGCTCATCAGTAGCATGCATGCTGAACACAAGAAGCTCTTGAAGACCAACATCTTCAGAGAGCACCTCCCTTCCTAACTTGCACTTCTACTAGTACTTAACTTGCACTAACAGCAGTTACATTCCTGCACTTTTTTTTTAATGTAAAATAGTATTTATTGTTACACTAGGTCTCTATTGCTCGTAGCTTGACTGTTCTCTCCCTTGTACGTCTGCTAAATGACTAAATGTAATGCAAAAGGCCACATATTTTTCCCATTAAATCATTACTGACCCTGAAACTTTTCCTGTGGCTCACTGAAAGCATCCTCTGTCGGCAGCGCCGCCATCAGTGAGTGAAACCCTGGCATTTTGTTTCCTTCTGCAGCCTGTAATTTTGTTGTGATATTCACCTGCTGTCAAAACTCCACCACCGCATCAATCGCGGCAAGCAGCCCCGCGTGGCTCAGCTCGCTAAGTGCAAACGTCGCTGCAGCCGCATGTAAATACACTACGGCGCGGAACCAGGGGAAGGGGTGAACCGCAAGGAGAGGAGGGTGTAGACAGAGGTGCAATTTGCCTGAGCGTGGCCACAAGTGCCTCTCTACTGAATGATACAACCGCCCCCCCCCCCCCCCCCCCCCACCTGAATGCTCCTCGCCTCTCCCTGATCCACCAAGTGGCCATTTGGCTCCTGTTTGCTTGTTATGACAGGAAAATACTTTGAGATTTTGTGTGTGTTTGTGTGTGTGTGTGTGTGGGGGGGTTGGGGGATGTGGTTGTATCAAGACCGAACAACAAGATGTGAGAGACTGGTGGAGAAAAGAGACGGCGAGAGAGGGAGAAAGAGAGGGAGAGAGAGAGAAAGAGATGGAGGGGCCTGTTCTTCTCCTTCCTCTCGCTCTCTGGTGCTTGCGCCGGCTTCTCAGCCTCAGCCTGCTCCGTGTGGTTTAGTGTAAGAGTATTTGCGCTGTCTCCGGGGACTGGCTAAGTCTGAGAGGATTAAGTGGATGGCATATCTGTACAGAATTCAGATCAAAAGGCTAAGTTGGGGCAACTGGAAGGTTGCAGCCCTGTAGACCAAAGGGATTTCAAAGCCTTGCCGTTTAACAGAAACTCCTTTTTTATCAGCAGCCACCCATCGTGTCGAGGTTTGGACCGTGAAAGTGGTCATATAGATAGGGCTTTGTTTTAAGCTTTATGGAGATGTGCACATGGAAGGGTCCGATGACACCAGCGCCCTTTAAGTGGTCATTATATTACTCTGGCGATAGATCAGTGAACCAGCCCATGAACTGAGAGCCTTGTCTATCCCCTTGGGCTAACTTATATTTGAACTCTACAAAGACACTTTTCTTTTAAAACAAGATTTTATTTGTAGTGTATAGTGTATGGTCTGTGCTGTAGAGGACTGAGAATTATATCATATTTGATGATTGACTATTTCAGGTGGGCAGGTTCTTTTTTTCATGACCTACTGAAATAAACCAATTCATTTTTTTATCAATTAGCAGAATTGAAAGAAATGCTGATGTTCCAGTGTTTGGAGAGTGAGTCTTCACCTTGTTAAAAGTGATTAATGGAACTGCCTGACTAAGACACAGTGCCCTCCGGACAATGTTGTTTCTATACGGCTGACCTGCAGGTCACCTGGGGGCCTACCCATAATCCCCTTGTTAATGCCAAAGACAGGAAGTGAAAGTTCTTTTTTTTTTGTGGTCAAAGCTTTTCACTGGGCTTCCTCTGTTTGCATGACTTGCAGAGGAAGCAGTTTAAACTGCTCCAAGACACAATGGGAAGAGGCTGTTCAGCCTGACTGCCCCTGAGCTGGAGCCAGAGGGAGAGCGAGAGCGAGGGCCAGAGGCGAGCCCAGCCACCTCCCCAAACCTGCCAGTCCTGCCGTCACAGGGCTGCCCCACACCGGAACGTGACAGGCCAAAAAAAAAACACCAGCTGGCAGACTGTCTGCATTTTTTTGTGGCTAAATTATTCTTCTGTGGTTGGATCATAAAGGCTGTTTTAAAATAAGCTACACATACCACAGGATAGCAGCCACTTTAGGAAACAAAGCATCCCGTTCAATTAGGTAGCTACTGTAATATCCAGGAAGTGGGTAAGTGTGTGTCACCATAAAACAAGGCCATTTGTGCACTAACTTCAATCTCAATTAGAAATGACAAACATTTGTTTGTGGCTAATTTCACATATTAATATACATCTTCCACCTGACTGGATTTGTTGAAGAGGAGTGCGTGTTTGTGGTTGTTTGAAAGTGTTTGGATAGGAAAGGAGATGGTGGAGTTTGTGTGTGTTTTGGGGGGGTGGGGGGGCTGAGTGCAAAACACACCAGGATCCAGTTGGCCTTGGACTTGTTTCAGCGCAGGATTAAAATGTTTATCAATTATCGCTCCCATCAGGGTGAGCTCTCCACTCCTCGCCTGCTAATTGAATCATTAAATAATTTTGCCTCCTCAGGAGACACAGGCGGCGCTTGCAAAACAGTGTCATCCCAGAGCCCTTCTGCAAGCCAGACGCGCACTCCCAGATATGTTTATTAATTTTCCCAACAACCCCCCACCCCAGCCCATCACACAACACACACACACACACACACCCCCCCCCCCCCCCCTCACAACGTTTGGAGGCAACACAGAAAGCTGTCATCCGCATCGCTCTGTGCCTCATGTGCCTATCTCGGCTGGAGATCTCTCCATTAGAAACAGCAGAGGAGTCGTCGCTGCAGTAGAGTGGGAGGCGTTTGAGCTCCCTGTGGAGCAAATGTGTTGCAAGCCCAGCAAGTGTGTGTGGTTGTGGGGGGCTGGGGGGTGGTGGTGTTGGGGTGGCGGTGGCGGAGGGAAGTTGGATGAAGAGAGACATAACAAAACAAATGTTTTTTTTTATTGAATTGTCATAGCTGGAACAATGTTTTTAACTGCACTGGAGGGGGGCCCCAGAGGTGTGAGAAGAGGCCCCATGCCACCCCTTGTTTGCTTGCAGTTTATCTCGTGTGTTTAGAGTTGCGCTCGGCCTTAAAATGCTCTGTTGCTCACAACACCATGGTGTCCTGGCACTCTCACTGACTTGGCATGTAACGAGAAAAAACATCTTGCACAAAACAGGCTGTCATAAAAGGCCACCACTGTCATATAAACACACACACACTGACACACACACACACACACACACACGCTCTCTCACTCTCAGCAAACAACACAAGCACCTTTTGTGCTTACGGTTATTTCCTCTGAATGCTGACATCACACAATAAAACAGACACTGGGGTGAAGCGAACCACAGCATCTCTTGTAAATAATAATAAAAAAGAATCTGGTTTCCTGTTTGTCCGTGAAAAGGCTACTCTCTGTGTTTAAATGCAAATCCCTGCGAAGCAAACCCACGGAGCTGTACCTCCACATTCTATAGGCAATAATTGTATAATTTGGATTTGATTTCCAGAGAATCGCTAGCGGAGGTTCACTCTGGCATGCGTGCAGCAGGAAGAGAAGCACCGGGGCTTAATGAAGGGCTTTTCACCACGTCTGTACCGCGCCTCAATTAATCCCCCTCTCTCTCTCTCTCTCAATCAGCTGTGACAGTCCCCTCACCACCGACGACGACGAGGAAGACGATGATGGCGATGAAGATGATGCAGTTAGATAAGTGTTTGGCAGAGGAGGAATGCCTTTTTCCTCCAGCAATCAGGCTCGGCACTGGAGTGTGGTGGGCCTGTCAGCACACGGCCATTTGGGGCGAGGATTGCTGTGGCCACTCATCCAGTCCAGCTGCTCCTCGAGCCAGTCAAGCACAGCGGGCCAGGGGCCTCCTTCTACACTGACCCTCCCATTACTGATTTAGAAAGGGGTCACAGTTAAACCACGCACTGCAAACAGAGGAACACATCTCTCTAGTCAAATGTGCTGTGTGTGTGTTCATGGCCAAGGTGACTTTGAAAAGAGTAAAGGTGAATATCTTAGGTCAGCACTTGAGTCCATCATTTGAGAAACAGCATTATAACTACAGAAGTCCATACAGATTTCACTCCATCTTTAATAGAATTCCATCTTCTTAATTCAAAAGCAGATTGAGATACCGGTCAGGTCATGAGAGTAAAACACAAAGAGGCAGGAGAAAGCAACAGGGAACTGAAACAAGCTGAACTCAGTCATCCTTTCACATTACATCTGTCCATTGCCTGGTCCAACGTAGCACAGAGCATGTGGTCCAGTGTCTTTTCCACACGCTGTTGTCTCTTAGAATCAAAAGCTAGAAATATGGAGAATACCTGACTTCACAAACCTCCCATCGTGAGGCTGTGAAATTTGCGGGGGTCTCGTCTTGGATCCAATTCGTCACCGCCTGATCACCCCGCGTTCTAGGGGTGTCCTGTAGTTATGTTATTCAATTATTTTTCTCCTTTAATGTGCTTCCAGTACAACAATATTTAGTCAACCAATGTAATTGCTCCTCATATAATACCTGGTTGAGCTGCATGAGAATCAAAGGGGAGATATGCTCTCCTGAGGCAGGTGGAAGATTTGCATTTCTTCTCTCTCTTAAGGCTACATCTGCAATTTGACACACAACAGTTAAGGCCTGCTGAATCTAGGATTTTTAACCCAGGCCGGGGGAGGACGTGTGGAGACCGAAGATGGAAGTATAATGCATAATTGAGAGATTGAAACCATTTCCACAACACACTTCACTTCACTGTAAAAAATAGTAATCTCAAAATGTCTGGAATGCTATTGCTATCTAATTTCATGAAACAATAAAAAGATGACATAAGTGAAATCAAAACAATTTCTTCAGCAATCTTTATACAGGGATAAGCTATGCATACAGATTCTCAAGAAAATCACATTCTGCATTTAAAGCTGCAATGCACATACAGCATTCGGCTGGTCCTGAACCTGGGTGTGAAAAATAGCTCAATAATTGAGTGTAAGTGGGTAAAAATAGCACACGGGCCATGTGCTGGTTAAATTGGGACTGTGCGCAGCTCCTGAATACACAGATTAAAACAATTATGAGGAAATTGCTTCAGTATATTCATGAAGGAGGTTTAACAGCTGCCATTGCACACAGTGGCAATGTGAAAAAAGCTCTCAAAGGGAGAGTGCCTAATCTAGACACCTATTCTTTTCAGCTTGGATGTAGTGATATTTCTAGCCAATTATTAGACATATTCATTCATAAACAAATACAAGGGGCACTTTGGAAAGATGAAGCAGCACTATGACATTAGCTTAAAAAAATGCACACGTCACACATTTACACAATCAATCTCTCTCTCTCTCTCTCTCTCACACACACACACACACACACACACACACACATACACAATCATACAAATACTCAACACAAAGAAATTACATTTTGCACAAATTTTGAAAGTCAAACACCATTTTGACACGCTTCTGACAACCCGCGTCTCCCCACTGCAGTAATTCATCTGGCACGGCATGCCTGCACTGCTTTCATCACGGGAGACAAGCACTAATTTAAGCGCGAGAGAGGAAAAAGAGAGAGAAAGAAAAAGAAAGAAGAGAGAAGAGAGAGAGAGAAGAGAAAGAGAGAGAGAGAGAGAGTGAGGGTGTTTTTTAAGACGGCACCTCGGCCATGGGGAGCGTTTTGGCGAAGAAAGGAGGATCGCTGTCTGTCGGGGAGCTCAGGTAGTCTCTGCTGGTCTCGAGCTGGCAGTTCGGTGCCAAGAAACCTAATCCTATTAATAAAAGAAAAATCAAAGCAAACATGACAGTGCTAACCTCTGTGCACTCCCCCTGCCTCCGACCCTGCCCACAGAGGAATCTGAAGGGCCGGGCATGGGCAAGCTGCGAGAGAGGGGCCTTCTCCAAACTTTGCGTGTGGTGGGGGTAGGGGGGTTGGGGGGGGGGGGAGTGTTGTGTGGACTGGCTGCCGTGCAGGTGGGAAGCACAGATGTGGTACATACACACTTTTTTTGCACACAGTGACTCACACCTTAGCACACATACATACATACGTGCAGACAGACTCACCAACACACACATTTGTAGAAAAGGTACATTTACAAAATCACACCCCTGGATCGGATATGTACATATACAACAAACATTCACTCCTTCTCCCCACAGCACACACACACATACAGAGTCCCACACACATAATCATACGCACACACTTACACACAAATATTTACACACGGGTGGACACACAAATGTGGGAAACTCCATATCGGTATTATATCCATGTTTTCCCTTACTCTTTAAAACATGGCTCCTGAGTGGATGAATGTTATCACAGCTTACTCTCCGCATTTAAGACACACAATTAGGTAATGGTTGGTAGGGCTCGACATCAATAAAAAGCCTGTCTGAGGAAGAACAAGCCGAAGTGGAGAACATTTGGAGAGATAACACATTGGCCCACTGGATAACGTTGGCTGCTATCTGCTGCCATTTTGTGCAATACTTTTCTCCAGATATAGCTTATCTTTTAGTCTTTTCACTGTATTTGCAAAAGCCCCACGGAAGGAAAAAATAGAGGAATTGTTTTTGAAGAGTTTCACCTCTTGGGTAGGAAAGATGACATTCACTGACTGAGGTGCTACTGGAAGGTCACAGAGCCATAGCTGTGTTTAAATAGGCCCACCACCACCTGGGGGGAAAGTCTTTCCTTTTGCTAAATGGAATTCCTAGTGTACTGTGTCAAGTGACAACAGTCAGAAGTTGAATGAATCTCTTGTAAAGTCTGTATTAAGTATCCTTTGCTGTTTATTTTATCAAAAAAAAATTACAGTTGTCATTTCTTGGTGCAATGTTAGAAACACAAAATGACTATGAAAAAGATTAGGCGCCTCTAAGCAATAAAACATCGTCCAAGTTTGATTCTATCCGAGTTGCAGATGATGTCATTTCCAAAATAAGTGACAATGCATGTTTCATAAAATTGGATCCCTGGTAATGACATCTCAACTGTCCGGTCCAAACAAAAGCAAACACAAGCAGAGCACTCTCAGTCCAATTCTACTGAAAGGAAACGTCTTTATTCTCTAGTGTTTTGGGAAAAAAAGGCCCCACAACCCTTAGATGAGGGGGCAAAAGACAAACAAAATGAGTGAGTTGTTTAGCGAGGATTAACAGTTGTTCTACCCACGCTGAATGACAATATGGCCTACAGGCACCATGGTTTCAACTCTTGCCCTTGTAGAGTCTCTCGCTCTTTTGATGACTCACCACAAACATTTGGTTTGATTTTGTCCTGTCTCCCCGCCACCCCCACCTTCACTGGCAACATTAAAAAGAGGCAAAGCCAAAGGGAAGCCAGGCTTAAATCTGCCCTGTCTCGGGGGTCTTGAGCTGTTGTTTTCACTGAGGGGGGACACCTGCTAGAGAACACACTCGGTTGGACCCAAATGAAAGGGATGGAAAGCGTTCCGTGGACGGCCATGAAAATCGCCTTTTGTCTTATCTAATGAATATATCCTTATGTTTAGGGGGGACAGTGGTAGGTGCCCAATGGGGGTGGAATATTAACTGGGGAGTGGGTAGCAGGAGGGGAGGGTGGAATGGGTGGGGGGGGGGGGGGGGGGGTCTGAACTGCCCTGCATATGAATGGGGGTAGAAGGAGGGAAGTGTGCCTTTGAAAATGAGTCTGCATATGGGGGATCCTCCCTGTGCAGTGAAGGAAGTGGTAATTAATGTATAGTGAGTGAGTCTGAAAGCAGCCCTGAATGGGAGGGAACCCCCAGACAATAGAGCAGTTTTTAAAAGCCGAGGGAGGGAGACGGAGAAAGAGAGGGAGCAGGAGAATGTGAGTGTGTGTGAGAGAAAGAAAGAAAGTGAAAGAGAGAAAAGGAGTGAGCTGGCTGAGAGGAGAAAGAATGAGTGAGAGAAGACAGGCCTTGAAGTGTGCAAGAAAGTGAGAGGACAAGGAGACATGGCATGTGTGCACGTGGATCTGAGTGAAAGGCAGTATAAGAGTATAGGAGCCTGGAAAAGAAGGGTTAGAAACAGAGAGAGTGTGTGTGTGGGGTGTGTGTGTGTGTGTGTGTGGGGGGGGTGTGTGTGTGTGTGTGTGGTGCGTGCGTGTGGTGCGTGCATGCGTGTGTGTTTAGGAAATGTGGGGTGAAGAGAACGAGTGCAAAAGAACTGTGCAGTGCCTGTGAAGCCACCACTCCAGTCCGAGTCCTCTTTGACCTCTCCTTTATGACGGGCGGTAAAGTTTGTTTTGTGTAAGTCACCGGCACACAATGGAGTTCATTTGCAGTGATTTCAGCCCCGCGTGGCCCATTCACAGGGAGACGAGGCCAGGGCCTGGCATACACATATTTAAGCAGACATACCATTATGGCTCAGGTATCTGCGGGAGCAGCCCGGTCTTCAACCACAGAAGGGAACCTGACTCTGTAAAGTCTCCACTTGCAGCAGGTCCATCCACACACACAGACATGGAGGTGTAATCGAACACCTTACACCACCAAGGCTGTGGAGAGGGATGAAAGACACCCACAAACATATGGGTGACAATAGCAAAGCTTCCAAAGGGCCATAGTACATTGCAGTAGTTAAAGTGGAAGACACTGAATTGGTTCTGCGACTGCGTCAGCTTGAGTTGTTTTTTCTTCCTCTTTATTCCAACAGTTTTTTCAAGCCATCTGACATGTCTGTCCTGATGCTGTGCCATACTCATGTAAAACTATTTAGAAATCCCTCCAGTCCCTTTTTTCACATTGAAGTGAATGGGGAACACTTCGGAGAACCTCATAAACTTTCAGGTTTCCAGCAGCCACAATTCAACAACATCAAGTATGGTTGGGAACTCTCCATGCCAGCGTCACCCAGACACGCTAATGCTTACAGCTTACATGGCACTTAACATTTTAACTGACTCATCTTACTGTTCCTAAAAAGGGAAATACATAACAAAAAATACTTGTTTGAAATGCACAATAAAATATGTATAAACTATCTATCTATCTATAACACCTACTAAAATGTTGTAGTTCTGTATAATTGTTAAAACAGATATTGACTGACACCCATGTTTGGACCCTTTGAGTTGCTCCATGCACGGTTTGACACATACTGGACATTCTTTTTTCATTTAAGTCAACTTCTATACAGCTGACATAGCACTCTGTTTTGTTTGTGCAAATTATGTCCTTTGAAGTAATTATTATTGATGTTAACTATTGTTCATAGTGATTTTTTTACCTTTGCTGAATGGATCTTATGTGTATCTTCTGCCCCAATTTAAACACAAGGCTCATTCAAGTATGGCACAAAGTGAACATGAGGCAATCTGCCCAGCGCCTTGACCAAAAGGGGTAGTCAACCAATCAAACCAATCTTGTGTAGGTTGAAGCATTCACGTAGCTTGCATAGAGTACGAAAAATCAGGGGCCTGACATGCTGTGATGCAAACGCACTTGAATTGTCTTGTGAAAATGGATCCCTGGATTTGTCATTTAAAAGTTCAAAAGTTCAACGTTCATAGAGCTTTAAAGGCTTGAGAGACTTAGTCAAGTACAGTGTAAGATGAGAATCATATTCAGTCATGACATAATGCATGAAATAACATGCAGATATTTTTGTCAGCATGTTGTTATTGTGTACATATCCACCACAAACCACTGGTTCGCCCTGCTGTGTTTGGAAAAACAAACCATCCCTTACGATGACACTTTGGCTTTCACGGCTCAGAAAAAAAACATTTGCCTTAAATGTCAAACATGTTTTCACAGAGCAACGCACTAGGTACACAGTTTAACGTAGCAATGAGTTGCCTGCCATACACACACCACACTGACACACACCACACTGACGCACACAAACCTCTCTGGCCCTGGGTAATGCCCTCTGTTCCAGTTCCCCCATACCTAGGCAGGACCTGAATTATCTCAGACAAGCTTCTGTTTAAAACTAAGACCACACAAATGTTATTATTCTACAATGAGCTGATTTCACTCCTTAAAGAAGTCCATAATTCCTGGAGTTTCTCCATAAGATGGCATGGCCTGAGAATTGGCATGGCTCAAGTGATCACCACCAAAAAACAATAATTTACTTTATTAGTCTAAACTGCATCAACTTGGAACAGCGTGGATGTCTTGGCTCAGGTGATAGTTGTTAATACTGGGAAAAGTCCTATGAGCTCTGGGTGTCGATGACTAGCTTCCTATATGTCCTGACCCTGACAAAGGAATTCCTGACCGCACTAAATCCCCTTGCTTACGCTGTAAAGACCACAGCCAAAGAGGAAGGGACCTAGCTAAAACACATAGCTATATCCAACACTGTTGTAAAACTTGCACTTGCACTTTATTTGTTTCTGTAGGTCTGCAGGGCCAGTAAAGGGCAGGTCTTATCTTTATGAGATGGATGATGTTTGTTTTTGTCTGATATTAATTGGTTGTTTAACCCCTGTTCACTGGACTAGACAAACATGCCAAATTAGCCTGGGTTAGCCCGTAATGGTTTAATAGCGTTGCACTAATCTCAGGTTTAGTTTAGAGATGCCATGAGTCATGAAGCTAATGTTGATGAAGGAGGTGTTATAAAGAATTGGGGCTATTTCCTAAGTGGGAGGGGTGTGCGTGAGCGAAAACACATCATTTGCAGGTGTTTGGCAATGGCTTGCTTTAGCAATGATGTTAGCACATTTGGGCACCTTTTTTTTTCAGTTTTTTTTACACACTGTTGGCAAAGTGACCACTATGACTCACTAGTTTCTGAGAACCAGGCAGAGCCTAAATAAAAAGTCACAAAGATAAGGTCTGTGCTCTCTCTGTGGCACAGAAACCATCCACAAATGGCAGTATACTGCAGCAGCTATTGACACGACTCGACGCAACGGTTGACACGACACGACGCAACGGCACACTGGGGAAGTGGGGGAAGTGGCGGTGTTACGAGAAGAGCACAGCTGTGGGCGGTGTGTGTGTGTGCTGGCAGTGCCTGGGTGGTGGCGTGTGTACACACACACACAGGTCAGAGGCAGTGTCAGGAAGTGGGCTGGGAACGGGAGGTAAATCCTGAGATTAGGGCAGAGACACGGAGCATGTCCAGCTCAGGCCCACTTCCTGGTGGCCCTACCCTGACAGGCACAGCAAATGCCTGGGTCATGAGACTGGAGAGGAGAGGTGTGTGTGTGTGTGTGTGTGTGTGTGTGTGTGTGTGTGTGAGAGAGAGAGAGAGAGAGAGAGAGAGAGAGAGAGAGAGTGTGTGTGTGTGTGTGTGTGTGTGAGAGAGAGAGAGAGAGAGAGTGTGTGTGTGTGTGTGTGTGTGAGAGAGAGAGAGAGAGAGTGTGTGTGTGTGTGAGAGAGAGAGTGTGTGTGTGTGTGAGAGAGAGAGAGTGTGTGTGTGTGTGTGTGTGTGTGTGTGTGTGTGTTTGTGTTAGAGAGAAAAAGTGTGTGTGTGTGTGTGTGTGAGAGAGAGAGAGAGAGAGTGTGTGAGTGTGTGTGTGTCTGTGTGTGAGAGAGAGAGTGTGTGTGTGTGTGTGTGTGTGTGTGTGTGTGTGTGTGTGTGTGTGTGTGTGTGTGTTTGTGTGTGTGGTGGGGGTGGGCTGTGGGGATGGGGGAGCACGGTGGTGCCATCACCACCTCCAGTCTGGAGCATCATGGGAATTCACTTTCCATCAGAGGAAACTCAGGGAAAATTGGGTGAAGAGACCTTACTAGGTATGGGTCTTGCATGAGGTTTTTGGAACTGAGATGTGGTTGATAATGTGATTACACTGGCAAGTTTGATTTGGAGCGGACAGTGCTTCCTCATTTATCATACACAGAGTTTAATCATTGCTCTCTTCTCCCATGACTAAGGAAAGAATGTAAACCAAAAGGCATATGCGTTCTCTCTCTCTCTGTCCCTCTCTCTCGCTCTCTCTCTCTCTCCCTGTCTCTCTCTCCTTCTCTCTGTCCCTCTCTCAGACAGACACATAAATACACATGCTTGAATTGACTGCAAAAGATGCCATTAAAATAAGGATAGATAGGGATAGATAAAATAGAGAAAGTGCATCAGACAGAGAAAATGAAATGATCTTTTGGCCAGTAAATGAACAGATGAGAGGCCACTCTGTGTGCCAAAACTAACACACACAATATGTTTCTCACCTGAGCATAGAAAAGTAACACAACGACACAGGCCTGTGGAGAAGGGTACTTATCATTGTCTAGTGTTTGCCATTAGACACAAGAGAGAGAGAGCACTTACTATGACAAACAAATGCCCTGTGTATACCTCTGGTATTTTTCGATTTTCTGATTGTTTTTGTCCCTAATCAAATTCTGGACCCAAAAATATGGGAAAATAAGGCCCAGGTTAAAAACTACCAGGGTTCCCCTTCAACACATACAGTATACGAGCGCACTCTAACACACCCACATCCATTCACAAAGAGACAGACACAGATTTCATTACAATATGAACCCTTTAACAGACATTTTAGTCCTTAAATGACTTACCCTTAAAACCTATTTCAAACAAATCCAAATAAGACTGCACAGCAGCTAAATACAAGCCCAGAGCTCAATTAGAAATGGCGCCCCAGAAACAGTAACACGTTTCCTCAAGTAACACCAGACCTTGAGCTTTTTGTTCCGTACTCAGGTACTCCAGCAGATTAACAACTCAGACATGATGGTAATGAAGTGCTAACAACAACACATTTATAACAGGCAACAAAACATACCAGGAAGAGAGGGACAGAGGAAGACAGACGAAGTTCTCTTAAGTTCGGGAGTTGTGTTTGTCGGGCTGTGATTGGTGCTGTGGTGGTGGATGCCATCAGTGGGTTTCCACGGACAAGCTCCATGCTGTGTGTCGCCAGGGTCTCTCAGTGGCGCCCGGCCCTAATGAGCCTGACCTACCAGCATAGGTTACTGCACAAATACCCAGTCACCCGACAATAATCTCTCCGTCATGTATAGGTGCCTCAGAGCTCGCACACACCCCTCCCCGCCTCCCTGTGCATGGGGTACTAGGCGACTTATCACCAGCCCAACAATCAGTGTACTGTCCTTGTGTGCTCATCTGTTTCTTCACCACTATATCCATCCTCCTCTGGGTTGCTCTCTGGGTGGATTGGGATTAACTGTTCATCGCTGGTGTATTTTGACCACAGTATCTTTCTTGTTTGTGTCTGTGGAATAATTCGGTATAATTCTGTGTATTTTGTTCTTCTGCTCTCCCTCTCCCTATTCCTCTCCCTCTCTCTCTCTCTCATGCAGCTGAAGGAAGGGTAGAGCACATCAAACAATTCGTTCTCTCCAACCGCTTAATGCCAAGGAAATAAGCCGGACAAACCTCCATATTAATCAGGACCTCATTAACGTAGTGGTCACCTACAGCCATCATATCTGCGGCATTATGCGGTGCCATGGCCCTATCTGCCAGCACTACTCTTCATTTGGCTGTCAGACAAGGCCTATCCGTGGACACTTAGTATAGTTCCAAGATACTTATATGCTTCTCATCCCCCTTCAGATATTTTTAAACCTTCTTACACCCTACTCCCTGGAACTACTTTCCACTCCGCTTTAAGCACATTAAAAATGCCTTCACAGATCTCCAATCTTCACTTATCCCTCTGGATTCCCACCAGTCCCCCTAAAAAAAGCTTAGCGGCCCCGCACTTGAAACCACACAGACAACCTTGTCCTCAGCCAGTTAAGAAATAATCATTTCTCTGGACTCTGCTGTGAGCCACAATAGACAATGCAGTGTCTCAGACAATTGAGTCTTTTGAGAAGAAATGGAATTGCTACGTAAATACAAACACAGCATACACATAATGGGCTCCTGATACATTACAAGGACACAGAGAGCACAAACACGCACAAAGCACATGTCCATCACCTTTCAAGTGTCAGACTTCAAATTTTGAGAACAAGAAAAAAAATGCAACGCTGAAGATTTATTCTCCCCAACCTCTGGAGGCAGGGAGGCAGGCAGGCCTGAATCGAACACGCACACAGAGCACACTGCATGGCTGAAAGCCAAAACCAGACCAACGCTGACAGTAATCAATTTGTCTATATGAAAAGAGAGAGATAGGCCTCCAGATCTTTCAATGTAAACACACAATAACTTCACCAAGCTTTTAGGTGTATTTTGTCATATGTAGGAATTTTGGTATGAAACCTTTCCCTAATCTTGTAGAACAGACAAGCAGACTGACCTGCTGAAGCTGGTGTTCCCAGTTTGCGCCTTTATCTGCATCAACCCCCCCGCCCCCAGTCGCTGAGAGCATTATACACTCATCAATCATGGCACAGTCTTCCCCTCCACGGCAACTGTTTGTGCTCGCCGTATGATAAGGGGCCGGTAAAAAAAAAAAACAGGGTGTACCTCTCTTTGCACTTACGCTAGGCGAGGTAAACCAACGGCGAGCCCCTTATCAAAAGGACCCGAGACGCAAGTTCAAACGAGCTAGCGACTTTCACACTCACACAAGCACCTAAGAGACACCTGGACAGATGGGAAATTAATGACGAGCGGCCTGTGTGGATACAGCGAGGCGGCTGCCCTCTCGGCCCAGGTTTGATAGGAGGACGGAGAGAACACAAGGATGGATTTCACAACCATACATGCCGACTATGTTCTCTCACACGTGCTCAACAACAAAAAATAAATAAATAAAGAACTCTCGCATGCAGTATTTATAAACATATATATTTTCCATCAGTGATACGCGGCGAAGCTTTCTCTTCCTGGTGCATTAGGCAAGAATAGCAGGATTAGAGGTGCGCGGTGAGCGTTTGGGAGGGCACCAAGATAACTGCAGGTTCATTAAACACACTCGCAGTCCCCGCTCCAGATCCCTTAAACGTTCAATTGAAACACGCAGCTCAATTTCCATAAGAAAAAAGGGCTTCGGAAACCAAATGTCGCGCAGGTAGCTGCAGACACCCTCCCTTAGAGAGACACACACACACACACCTCCTCCTATCCAGACATCCACCCCACCCCCACTCATATCACCCTCATTAATACCCTGCACTTTAAACTAGGGGAGAATTTCTGAAAATGCCTCAATTATGCTCTGCAGAAGACTCACTTTGTGCATTTATTAAGTGGTGATTCCACTAAGCACGGGAGAGACGGGGGAAGGAAATGTTAAAATGCAGGTCTTCGGCAGACATAAAAGGTAACACTTCCCTTCACCCAGTTGTCTAATCCCAACAGATGAGAGATGGGCTTTTGCTTAGAAGTATGGATTATTTGTTTATGTGGGTCTAGAAGCACTGGCTTTTAAGATTTGTACCATTACCCGGCGAACAATATAATCTCATATTCTCATATGCAATGCATTTCCAGTTCAAAGCCAGCTCAATCTCGGCACTCTGTTGTTAATAATCACCTAATGCTTACTTTGCATTGGGAATCCTGGAGATGGTCTATTTGGGTTTCCCAAGACGCCGCTGTAGTTCTGGAGACCGGTTTGACCCGACCTCCATTGCCTCCATCACCAGAGTTCACAGAGCAGACATTAAAAGATGCAGATGGCTTCCTAACAGATTACTCAGCATGTTTGCACCGTTGTGGATTTACGCAGAGAGTGAACATCAATGATGCCGCAGAAATCTACTGTACTTAACAACCTGAAAAAAATCACACTGAACAATGTGCTGTAATGATAAGTGCTGCATACAAGGTGAACTCTGATCTTGCTGAAGTGAAATCATAAATAACACATATGCCACAACCCTGAAACCAAACACAACACAAGGTGGCAAAGATATTCCTGTTTTTACCCAGCTATCTCACTCCGCACACCCAGCCCACCCCAACCCACCCCACCCCACCCCACCCCATGCCCCAGCCCCGCAGGCATAACAGCCTTGGTTCAACAGGGTGTACGTAAAGTGAACATCTTTAACTGACAGCGTGCAGCTGAGTGCTGCTTCCTGGCACCGAGCCATGCTCATTTTCCCTTCCTCCAGCTCACAAATGTGACGAAATCCCTGCAAACTGCACCTGCACCAATTATTACCCAATTAGTAACAAATACTGTGCAATTACGGCGAAACGTTCACACTGAGTTCAAAAAGGGCCATAAAAACGTAGCCCAGAGGAATGACGGGTGGTTCGCCCATCAAACGGAAGATTAATCAGGACAGCAAATCCATAATGCAACAGACAACTTTGTTTGTCTCTGCTATTAAATACACATTCAGTTTTTAGAATGATTTACTGAAATGGTTTTATGTCAGATGATAAATAAATGGGCTGGTGCACGCTTTAAAAAGAAGCCCTCACCACTTGGTGGGAGCCTGTTTGGCTGGAGTATCATAGGAAGGAAGGACAGGACAATCTGAACAGCATGTTTATGAAATGAGGCGAATCACAGAAAAATGCTGTGAACGACAGAGAGGGGCCTATGAATGGTGCTGGACAATAACATCAATTATCAGCTTTGATGTACCAATTTTTTTTGACTGACTTAAATTATATTTCCAGCGTTCCTTAAAGAAATCACACATCGATTCAAGATTCATGCCTAAGTCAACTCAACATCACCAGGAGGATGACCAGCCACATATTTTACATCCAACTAAATTATGTTGAATGAAAAACAAACACACCTTCCATGTTTACACCTAGACAAAAGTGTACACAGGACATTTATATTCAAATCAGCTGTTAAATTGTGGCATGCCACCGTACTTTCATACAGGTGAGATTGAAACCAGGACAAAAGAAACTAGTTTGGGGAATCAGAAAAGGTGCAGGCAGCCAGACAAACAGAAAATTAGTCACTTTTCCCAATCATTTGGAAACTAAAAACATGTGATACGGCTGTCAGGACAGACACCAAAATGTTAAAGTGAAAGTTGTAATCTACGTCAAAACAGCAGTTAACAGGAGCTGTAGAGAGGAGAGAAAGAGAAAAAAAAACAGGCCCACATAAAAAATGGCTGTCACTCAACACCCCTCTATCTTTTTCCACTCAGATGAAATGGCTGTTTGCTCCGGGAGAGTGTTTAAACTGATGGAAGCTGGCTGGCGTCTTGGCACCGACCTCTGGGGTTGGCACAATGCAAAGTGTCCCACAAACACGAGGGGAAACCTTTCACTGAGGGCACGTGTGTTTTTTCACAGCAAGACTGCAGGCCCTTCATTTCCCTGTCTCTCATTGCAGTTAGGAATTGATCACTTTCAGGCGGGGGGGGGGGGGTTGCAGATATGTCACACCCCCACACACACACTCACACAGTCAGAGAAACATGTCTGCTCCAAGAGGCTGCCGCCTCTGGCTCCATATGGGTCCACATTTGAGCCGTGTCCGTGTCAGAGGGAACCGCCATCTTAGCCAGATGCAGTGGTCTCGCAGATGTTCCCACTGAAATATCCCACAGAACGAGTGTTCCTTTCTCCTCATTAGAGTGTTACTTTCTCTCCCCCTAGGTCAATCAACGCAGCGACCCCACGGATGTGGCACCAGCATCAGCCTATTAATAAGGGAGGGACTCCAAGCAGCGCATTTAAACTGACACTGCTTATCTGCCTCTCCGGCCTGTGATTCATTAACCAGGAAAAACACAGCTCTATAAACATTTCCTCTATTTCAAACCTCACATGGGTGTATTTTCACACAGACCCAGGGCACTGTCAGGACAGCACTGACTGAGTTTGCCCCCCCGGAACTGACACCATTTTCCACACTGTTTAAAGACCTTAATGGTCGAGATTTATAATACTGTAATCTGGCACATCAGTATGAATGAGTTTTTTTTTTCAATCATGTATATGGACGGTGTCCAGCTGTATGTATATACCTGCATGAACAAGTGAACAAGTGAATCACCTGGAGGAACTCTCCTGGTTTCGCACGGAATGCCCAAAAGCAGTCTGAGGCAAGCCCTCGCTTGCTGCCAGGTGACGCCATCGCTGACACTAATCAAATCAAACGAAAGTACATGCGACACGTGTAGCAGACAGCCAAACATCCTGAAAGAGTGGTGCAGAAGGGATGAAGAGAGAGGACGATTGGAGGTAGAGAAGAAGAGAGGGAAGAAGAGAGAGGACGATAGGAGGGAGAGAAAGTAGAGGAGAGAAAATTTCAATCAAACTTTATATTTCATTAGTAAGAGAGCGAACAGAAAGACTTAATCAGCTTCATTAAAAGGGATCTGCTCAGTTTCCCGCCTTGTATGGTATTAAATGGAGTTTCCCTCCCTCTGTCTCTTTTTTCTAGTTTTCTCTTTTTCTCTCTCTCTTCCTCCCTCTCTCTCTCTCTCATATATCTAGCTGTGGGTAAACGCAGCGGAACACTGGTACCTCTGATCAAAGTGTTTTAGGTGGTGTCCATGCAGATAAAGAAGGATTAACAGGTCCTACTGAGCAAATAATTGCCCTTGCTTTGAAATCCAGCGTTAGGCGAGAGCGATACCGTGCATTTGCCATGGAGACCACGAGCCTGGATGAGACTTAATACCGCGCCTCTTCTAATTTGATCGGTCCTCTTAATATGTTGTTGATAAATCCCGATCAAAAAACGTTCCCCCTTTTTTCAACGGTACCTCATGATACATTGTGAACTTCAATGGAGGTTCTTCAATTAATTAGTTACTTTCTTATCTCCACTTTTTCCTCCTTCTCAGCCCGTCCTAATGAAGAGCGCACCTGTGGCGTAATCTCCCCATAGAATATTAATTAGAATTATTCAAAACAGTGGGCATTTATAATTATCTATTTACTTTAGTCCAGACTAATATCCCACCAAACACTTTATCCTTTGGCAATTAAGTATATCCCCTGGAAAGGGTGTATCCTCCACAAATAAATTAAAATTGTGGACAAGTCCCTTATAATTAGTCCTGAGCTCCTAACTGGCAGAACATGAAGGCACCATAGGGGTAAATGGAGGAGTCGTGGATAAATTATACTGTGAATTCACCATATTTATGTCCTATACATTAACTTGGAGGCGAAAGATAAATTCGGTAAAAATGACCAAAAAAAAACCCAAATTTTTCGCCCCTTCTGCTGTAGATTTGTTTCCTAATCACGCTTCTCAGGTCCCTTGTTTGTCTTTCCCCTGCAGTCCTGTGGCCAACTCTCCGCACAGACTCTGAAAAGTTCACACAGCAAGCCGATTTACGGTTAGTTAATTAGCTGTTTGTGTGAGAGACAGTGAAGATGTGGTCCTCTAATAAGCCATGTGTGCTTTTGGGGGTCCCCTCTGAATATGTGTGTGCACTCGTGTGTGAGTTTGAGTGAGTGTGCGTGTGTGCGTGAGAGAGAGAGAGAGTGTGTGTGTGTGTGTGTGTGTGTGTGTGTGTGTGTGTGAGTGTGTGTGTGTGCTGAGATGGGACACTCTAATCCAGCAGTGTGTGCTCTCAGAGCTCCCCTGGGTCCACAGCTCCAAAGGGCCCCCCCGTCCCCCGTCCCCCTCCATCCCCCCCTCCCAGGCCCAGAGCCTGCCAGTGACTCTGAGAAATGTACACAAAGCTGCATTTGCACAAGACGGCTCCAAGACAATGTATGTGTGTACATATGTGTGTGTGTGCACTTACGTCTGTGTGTGTGTGTGTGTGTGTGTTTATATATGTGTATGTGTGAGAGACAGAGAGAGACAGAGAAAGAGAGTGCAAGACTGTGTGTGTGTTGACAGGGTTCATGTGTGTGTCTGTATATGACTAGCTGGGCAGGGCAATGTGTGTTCTGTGTGGGCCGATATGTCAGGGTCAGTAATACCATCACTCCCTTTGATCCTCGTCTCTCTCTCTCTCACACACACACACTTTTTCAAAAGCATCAGCCGGCAAGCTCAAACAAGGCCCACATCTCCCAATGCTAAATGCTAATTAATAAATAGGAGATGGCAGGCCACACTGGTGCCCTGGTAAACAGCATGCGGGTTGCGTGTCATGCCCGTGCGCTGCCGTTGCCATGAAATGAATATGTCAACAACGTCGGTCAGCCCCGCTCAAACGTTTGGCTTGGGGCTTCAGCTTCCACAGCCGGCTCTTTGCTTCGCCTTCAAGACCAGGTGCTTATCCAGCGGAGATTAGAGGCGATGGTGAAAAGGTGTCCACGTGGTGCCTTTCTTGGCACGGCTTTTAACGAGCTGTTACTGAATCACGCTGAATCATAGAGTTGGCCGTGTCAATCAGGACAGCATACTTCAGGCCTAGGCCTCGCTCCCACACAATGAGTTACACGAGCTTAAGCTGTCAAACAAGACTGAAACGGTCATACAGTGTAAACTATTTTCAATAATAATAATAATACATCATGATGGGCTGGTATTGCCTGTTCTTGACTCAACTTTTAAACAAATTCTTGAGGAGTCAAAGAAACTTAATATCTGTGCAATGGTATAATCACTTGTTGTGTTGTCCTTGGTGTAGTAAAAGACAGTTTGGTATGTATCTAAAGGTTTGACAGGTGGATGAAGCCTGGAATTACACATCTCCTCCTTCAAACTTGACATACCGGTAATTTTTTTTTTTTTTAAGAGTTGTACCGTATCTATAGTTCTTTCAAACAATTTGTTTTTATTTCATTGTCGTTATTATTAGTACCTTATGGGGTTACTTCTAGTTATAAAAGAGAGCGCAAAAGACTTTTAATAAGCCAAAAAGTCTTTTTACTTCGCAGTTTAAATTGTTCAAACCAACAGTTCACCGCCTGGCAAACAAATGACAATGCTGTTTGATTTGAAAGAGACAGACGTTCTTATACAGAAGGAAGTGTTCGACAACATTCTCACTCCCATTTTGAAAAGCTTAAGCAGCAACCTCCCTCCACCTCTCTCCATGTACCTCTCCTGATGGAAACTTTTTTCAGTCCTTAACAATACGCAATTACACGTCGAGATAAACACATCAAATGCCTATTTTAATTGTTTCAGACACAGATGGGAATGAAATTAGAATAAAATTGGTCTTTTATGCAACTTTTCCACCATCCAAACTGACTCATTCGGCCACAATGAGAGAGCTGTTTAATTTGTAAATACACAATGGCTCTTTGTCTCCTTTGTTGCCTTTGACTTTGCGAGAGCTGAAATCTTTTAAAAACGCATTATTAATCGCCTTCCTGCCTACGTTTACATCATGTGAAATAACGGAATGTCATAAAGTGCAATTTTACTTGTTACTAAAATGACTGAATAAGTACCACATGTCAGTGTCATGTTTAAAGATGCACCACATGATACCTTTGTCACTAAACAGACAAAATCGCTGGTAAAGACATCCTGCACACTTGCCTGTCAAAACAGCACTCAGTCACCGCACTTGCCCAGATTGAAAGCTGTAATTTACTTTGGAAATTAATTATCTTGATTGATCAAACTTTTAGATTTTTCAAAATGTAAAGCTGCAGCTGACAAGAAGGGAAATGTGCATCTTTCATAAGATGATATAGGACTTTCAAAAGACATAAAAAAAACATCAGCTGTACACTGATTTACAATACATGAGTACTGGTAAAAATGAAAATAAATCTTGTACTGTTAAGATGGTAAGTATATACGACTGAATCTTGATTTCTGTGAAATTCTGTGAAGTGTCCTTCAAAAATGAACATATTTAAAAAATGTCTAATTACCCATTAGTTATAGGCCTACATAATTTGCCATTGATACAACCTTGTTAAATGATAATGGAGCCTTTATTAAGCCATTGTATTGTACAATAGACATTCGAGGCACTGAAGGAGCAGAACTCATTGAGGGTGAGGTGTGGGAAGCTTTTGAGAACCGCAGTGCATGTGCCACAAAACCCAGAAGTGTGTCTGCCTATTTTTCACCCAACACTGGGACATAAAGGGCACAATTGGGCCCAATATGCTCAATGCCTTGAGAGGGACACAATGGGCCGGGTGCCCACAGCAGAGGCCTGAATATGGCTGTGGACCATTGAGTTCAGGAAACTTCCAGAACATCCATGGCTTTTACCGTGACATGGGGCTGAAAAGGAGGGATTGGTCATATCGATACTAAACTGCATTCTGGGTGTTTCAGAGAAACGGGACAGGTGGGAGAAAATGTGCGGCTGCAAAAAGTTTGGAGTGTCTGCTGTGCAGGCTTGGACTAATGGCTGTCCTGCAGCACACACACAAGAGGACAACATTTTTTGCTGTAACCATGGACTCCAAGCATTTGGGTTTCCATTTCCACTGGGTTAATTTGGTACAATATCTAATATCTATCCAATATCTAATTGGCATTTCAAGCCCAGAGCTGATAACATGTGAAAAAATGATAGGAACAAAATAACATCTAATTACGAGCAACCTACAAACTTACAGACTTTACAGACACTTGTAATCAAAATTGAGAGTAAAATATTCAGCAACCTTGAATCCCAGTGAATTCACAGAGCATTTAATCTTTTACTCACACGAGCCTGTGGAGCAAATTTTCCAATCTGACTTAAATCTGGCATGGTTTGTCCTAGTTCCTCGCTGTAATCTAGCATGGTAAATTTAAATGATATTTTTTCTATTTACAGCAATTACAGCTTGTGTATATATAGAGGCTGCTTCACAGAACAGTACCATTAAAGGGTCATATTGCCTGAGCTCAGATGAGAAAACTTCACTCTTATCTTTGTTTTGAAGTTACTCCTGCTTTGATATCTCCTTGTGCTTTTGGATGGATTTGGAGTAGATAGGCGATTGTTGTATGTGTATGGGGACTCTAGGCAGTATCCAATGGCATATTATATTGGAGTGATGTCTGTGGAATAAAACATTCTTTTGGAATTACAGACTGTATGTTTCAGTTGGACTGCTGCAGCTCTAATCCCACATGGGTTGCAGGAGGTGCTCTCTCCCTGGGAGGAGAGACTCATGCGCGGAAGCTGAGCTCACTGTAGCATACCTACTGTGCATCCCTGTGTAAAACAACACACCAGCTGTCTGTGTCCACTGGTCCTGTCAGGGACAGAGTTAGCTCAGAGCCCCTGTGATGTTTCATTGGCAATGGTAATAATAATAATAACAATAATAATAAATACCAATAGGAATAATAAAGTTTCTCATGGTTTCAGTGGGGCGAGTGAGGCCGAGGGGAGATCTCAGTCGGCATAGAAGCAAAGAGGTTGGTGGCGAAATCCGAAAAGGTTTAATTAATTTTAAATGGTGCTTTTCAGGGGGTTAGGAGCTCAAAGCAGTGGAGTGGAAAGCAGTTGGAGTGGCTAGTGCCTGGCAACAAGGCTAATCTATGCCCTCCTCAGCAAACTCATTTGGGAGTCTTACATCAGCATATCGGAATCCCGAGGTGGAGCTCCGACAAGGGCAGGGGGCAAGGGGAATGGGGGGATGGGGTGCAGGGAGGGGGGTGTGGGGTTGTGTGTAGGGGTGGCAGTGTGTGTGTTTGTGGGTTGGGGGGTGCTTAAAGTTTGTAGATCGAGGCCAGCTTCCTGCAGAGATCACTTTAATATATTTCATAATAATAATTCTGTGCATCTTGGTATATTTAAGCTGTAGAACAGTCTACAACACAGCGTTTTATGTTTGGCTGTTAGGATCTCTGACAGCCTTTGTAGTACAGAGTGGTTCTGTGAAATATGCCTATTCATGTGTGTGTGTCAGAGAGTGTTTGTGTGCCTTAGGGGGAGGGGGTGTTGTTGAGTTGTACTTAAACCATGTAACATTTTTTTATTTGTTTGTTTTTGTTAAGTCTTTTGTACATGACTTGCAGTTGCAGTCATCCAAGCCGGCACATTATCTGGCTGTTTTTATAACAATAAATCAGTTTCCTGGTTAAAGTATTATTGTCACATTCCACCATCCATGCAGTAAATTAACCTGTTTCACGATGTTATCAAATATGTGCCTGGATAGGGGAGCTGCAGTATCAGGCAAAGGAAGATAAGGACTTGTTAGCAAACTTAATGCAAGCAAATCAGGAGAATATATTTGTTTGTTGCACGAAACATTATGATCTTACTGCCTGATAACAGACACAAAATAATCCTATGCTCTGTATAGTATAAAAGACAATCATACACTGTTCCTTCTGAATGAGTCCTGCACTTGTCTTGCTAGAATATGAGGCTCTGGCTCACAGTAAATAATCACTGAGAAAATGGTTGTAAAACAACGAGCATGACCCAGAGAAAGAGAGAGAGAGAGAAAGAAAGAGAGAGAGAGAGAGGGAGAGAGGGAGAGAGAGAAAGGGAGAGAGAGGGAGAGAGAGGGAGAGAGAGGGAGAGGGAGAGCAGCTCTGTGACAGACTCAGAAGGGGAGCTCCATGTTTTTTAGTAGGGAGATGTGTGGAAACAGCCTCCTCCTTGTTGAGGGCCCCCGCTCGAGGCAGCTTATCGCATCCGTGGCCTACATGATGCGAGGGCCTCGATAAGGGGGGACGCAACAAACGCGGCCTTTCTTCGGCCCTGCGACATGAGACACACACGCAACTCACATGAGTGGCAGGAACATCCTCTGCTGTCCAGTTGTCATTAACAGGGGTAGGAGACGAGGCTAAGGGCCTACCAGATCTCACCTCACCAGAGGCCACGGCAGTGTGGAGGGGAAGCTTCTGGAATAAAGACAAGATGACATCAGAATAATGTGAGAAAATAAACATGCAGACAAACTTATTTACTATAAATGGTAACAGCTAACTTTTTCCTGTGAACATGACTGGCTGCAGCAATTGTGAAGTTTAATGTCACAATAAAAATGGCATAATGTGCGAGCTGTTTTAAGATTGTGAACTGCAAAAACAACTGAATGATTTGACAAAGCCGTTTCCTTTTCCCCTTCTGTCCATTTCTCCTACCTGTTGCTGACAGGGGTCATTGTTTTTCCTCATTGTGCTCCATGTTCAGAAAGTGGACAGGAACTTTTTCAGTGGCTGATGACTACACTCTGAGCAAGGAGCAGAGGGAGGGGAGAGGAGAGGAGAGGAGAGGAGAGGAGGGGAGGACGAGGAGAGGCCAGCACATTTACTTTCTGCGAGGAGAATTTGTGTTTGTAAGGAAGGTTCCCGGGGTCTTTGTTTTCAGGCCTTGATGTGTGACCAGTAGCCCACAGGCCTCCCCTTCACCCCTGGCCTATTCTGCCAGTGTTCTGCCCACCCATACTGCCACAGCAGGGGGAAGGGTTTCAGAAGAGACTGAATCAAAAGCTCAAGGAGAAAAAATAGCTTTTCAGGCTCTGATGTGTGGGAATCGAACGAGGGGCCTAGCTCAAATCCGGTCTCCAGGCAACCAGCGCGATATGCTGAGGGAATATCATTAAAGTTGGAAAACTAAGCAGCCTTTCTGAATTAGTAAACCTAATCAGCGCAGTTTAAAAAAAAAGAGGGAAGGGAGGAGAAGAGGAGACCAAAAAAAAAAAAGGATGACACGACACATAAACCGTCTGAGTCTGTCTATGTTTCTTTTTCTTTTTAACATATGTAGGTGTGAGTTAAACTAATGACAATAAACAGCAGAATGTAACCACAAACTCAGAGTTTGGCTTTGGCAGAAGGGTTAACAACACTGAAAGTAAGAGTGGGGAAGAAGGAGAGAGGGGAAGCGTCTAGAGAACAGGTTGATAGTGAAATATGGTAACTGCCCCCGCTGCAGCTGGCCCTCCATCACAAGATTAATAAGTTGCCGTTTCCAGGCCGACCAGAACCTAGTGGGAACCATCCAGCGCCTCAGTGAATTGTGGGTAACGGCTTCACCACAAGCTGGCCCGGTTTACAGCTCTGTTTTGTCCTGTGTGCTTAAAGTGGAGAAAACATCTGTGACTAGAATGATGTCACCATGAAGGGTGCCGGACGAGAGGACAGAGGAGAGGGAACCAAATCTCACCAGGTTTACCGGACTCGCCTCAAGTTTCTCAAGTTTCTCAAGTTTTGGCCCCTTTTAGAAAAACATATGTCAGATAAATGGAAAAAGTGAAAACAAGTTATGTTAAAATCACAAACTTATATAAGTATATTTCAAACTTACCCAGGAGGGCAAATAAACACAGATAATGTATGTTACCTTACTACTCAATATTAGGACAGTGAATTCAAGATAATCAGTAACAGTAAGATGTAAATCAACTGACAAACCTATTCATGTATTATTTCAAAAACCATGGTAAAAACTAAAATATGTATGCGTCACAAACATGCTAGTGATTTCAGTTCATATAGCTGAATTTAAATACAATTTTACATTTTAAGGTAAAATGTGAAGTTGTTTTCAACTATCAACTGTTTACGTCATGTGTTATTCTCATTAGATATAACAAAACTCAGAAAATGCAATTATGGCCCAATTTCCCAAAGAAAAAAATGTGATGAAATGTTTAATCTTCATCCTTAAACTCATTATGGCAAAGACAGAGCGATGAGTGTGAAACTCTGTTGAGTTGTACGGCTCTCGTTCCGTCTGCCAGAGGTTGTGCAGTGGCAGTGCCCCCTAGTGGCCTGTCAAGACAACCTGGGCTTGCTTGTCCAAGATCTGTCTATATTCTACAGAAGGCTTCCCATTACTGTGGATAGTGACTGAACATACAGAGAACTCATTTACTATTTATCTATTTATTACATTTAATTTAATTCATTCCATGCGATGGAGGATTCAAATATCAAACAAACCAAATTATTTTTGCAATTCAAATGATCTTTCTGAATTCCTTTTTTTGTTAAATATTTACCCTTTCCGTGATTTCTATTCTTTCCTAGGGCTTTGGTCTCCTTTCCTTGGCATGTAAAGCTCTCGTTTGTGACTGTGAAGGTTGCTTTGAGTGCAGCAGTGCCGTAAGTTTTAATGAATCCAAAATAGCTTTTAACATTTAAACTGGCCCTTTGATTCAGGTTTCACAGGACTGTAAGGTATACAGTGGGGTGCAATGAGCCAGAGCACCGAGCAGATAAGAGCTTATATTATAGGTAATCACTGCTATAATGCCACCTTAACACATTAAGGGGAGAGACATGAAATACTCTCCAGGCATTGTGCTCATTCAATCTATAGAAGAAAAACAGCACTGTATGGCATTATGGCCCTACAGAGAGGAGGGGGTGAAGAGGGAGAGTCTCATCTTCTTTAAACAACCTTCAAAATAAATGTTGTCTTTTT